>NW_025533459.1:667500-977500 GCF_020615455.1 Coregonus clupeaformis | reverse complement strand
TGCGGCTCCTTCAGGGTTATCTTTGGTCTCTTTGTTGCCTCTCTGATTAATGCCCTCCTTGCCTGGTCCGTGAGTTTTGGTTGGCGGCCCTCTCTTGGCAGGTTTGTTGTGGTGCTATATTCTTTAAAAAAATGTATAATGGATTTAATGGTGCTCCGTGGGATGTTCAAAGTTTCTGATATTTTTTTATAACCCAACCCTGATCAATACTTCTCCACAACTTTGTCCCTGACCTGTTTGGAGAGCTCCTTGGTCTTCATGGTGCCACTTGCTTGGTGGTGCCCCTTGCTTAGCAGTGTTGCAGACTCTGGGGCCTTTCAGAACAGGTGTATATATACTGAGATCATGTGACAGATGATGTGACACTTAGATTGCACACAGGTGGACTTGATTTAACTAATTATGTGACTTCTGAAGGTAATTGGTTGCACCAGATCTTATTTAGGGGTTTCATAGCAAAGGGGGTGAATATATATGCACGCACCACTTTTCCGTGATTTATTTTTTAGAATTTTTTTTAAACAGTTATTTTTTCCATTTCACTTCACCAATTTGGACTATTTTGTGTATGTCCATTACATGAAATGCAAATAAAAATCCATTTAAATTACAGGTTGCAATGCAACAAAATAGGAAAAACGTCAAGGGGGATGAGTACTTTTGCAAGGCACTGTATTTGAAGAATCTCAAATATAAAACATATTTTGATTTGTTTAACATTTTTTTGGTTAGTACATGATTCCGTATGTTTTATTTCATAGTTTTGATGTCTTCACTATTATTCTACAATGTAGAAAATAGCACAAATATAGAAAAACCCTTGAATGAGTCGGTTTTCTAAAACCTTTGACCGGTAGTGTATATACAATTCTAAAGCCGCTTAGCAATTTTATGAAGTTGGCTTTAGCTAGCCCAGATAGGTTCCCAATCTCCCATCCTCATAACTAGCTACCAAGAAGCCATTTCAGACATTCAATCAAGTTAGATTAGCTAACTTGTCTAATTATCTTAGCCGGAATGCCTGCTGGCAAGGTTGGTAGACTTTCGAAAAGCAAGCAATTACTAAATGTATTGAATAAGACTTAAATCCCTTTTCATCTTTTAACCAGATTTTAGCAGAGATGCAGAGAAGCGTATTTTGTTTCTTTAAAAAAAAAGTCAGGAGGATACAGACAAGAGGTATGCTAAGATATGCAGGAAAAATAAACATACAGTACTTTTCACCTACAATTATGCATAATGATTATGGCTGTAGATTTCATGAAAAAAAGCTGTTTCAGGTGTTTGAAAAATGCACAATTCTCCAACTTCCAGACAAAGGGCCTAGCCCCCCTCCGGACAACCCCCCAGCGATCCTCACGCACTTTGTGCCCCCTCAGATTTTTTGGGGTGCATGGCGCCCCTGGTCCCCGGAACAGAAAAGGTTGGGAACCGCTGCTATAGTGCACTATATAGGGAAGAGGGTGCCATTTCAGACAGAGCCTCTGTGTTTGGCAGGTCTTTGAACATCTTAGTCCCATAAGGATCCTATAGGGATGAAGGTCAATAAAGCCCAATGTCATCCAGCCCTCCTCTTAACAAGGCTAATCGATCAACAACTTACAGGGAAGGGGAGATTTGTTAACCTCTAAACAACGCTAATCGATCAACAACTTACAGGGAAGGGGAGATTTGTTAACCTCTAAACAACGCTAATCGATCAACAACTTACAGGGAAAGGGAGATTTGTTATCCTCTTAACAAGGCTAATCGATCAACAACTTACAGGGAAGGGGATATTTGTTAACCTCTTAACAAGGCTAATCGATCAACAACTTACAGGGAAGGGGAGATTTGTTAACCTCTTAACAACGCTAATCAATCAACAACTTACAGGGAAGGGGGGATTTGTTGACCCTCTTGTTTACATGGGAAGGTAATCTGACCCTCTTGTTTACATGGGAAGGTAATCTGACCCTCTTGTTTACATGGGAAGGTAATTTGACCCTCATATTTACATGGAAAGGTAATTTGACCCTCTTGTTTACATGGGAAGGTAATTTGACCCTCTTGTTTACATGGGAAGGTAATTTGACCCTCTTGTTTACATGGGAAGGTAATCTCTCTGCCTCTTCCCAGTTTACTGTACGAATGGAACATAGTCTGAAACACCCTGGATTCCCCTTATTCTGGGACCTGGTCAAAAGTAGTGCATTATAGGGAAAATGGTGAATGAAAAGCCCCAAAGATCATCAACTAAAGCCCCATTTATAAATGAGCAACTACTGAATGATATTACATTGAGAATTTAACCAATTTAACTTTGAATATGCTTAGACATTTTTCTTGGCACTTCAGTCAAGTAGAATGCCCTGGATTCATTCTATTATATAACAGTGAACTGCCAGGAATCAAGTCATTCTCCTCTGATCTTATCCTCTTAGACTTTGGTTTATGACTGGTTTAACGAAGGTCACATCTCCCTTCCCTAGATACTGTAGTCAGGAGGTGAATGTTTTCAGTAATGTTATCAAGGGCAGGATTAGCAAAGCAGTAATTATGCAATAAAATACCACCGTTCCAGTAAAATGAAACATAAAGCTTCAAGAAGCAATTAAATATATTGGAGTTCTCTGATTGTCCAGAAGCGTAGTGTAGAAAAATGTATATTCCCACTGGGCACACACTGGTTGAATCAATGTTGTTTCAATGTCATTTGTCAACGTATTGTGACATGAAACCAATGTGGAAAATACATTGGATTTGAAAAAAAGTAATCACCCAGCACTGTTTTCATCTCATTTCCACCAATGTTGTAAACATTAAAAATTAGGGTCAAACTTAAACTTAAATACATTGACTTAACCTGACTAACAGGTTGTTACATCAATCTAATTTCTACATAATCATCAGAATTATGTATACGTTGAAATTGCATTGGAAATTCAACGTAGAAACGTCAAAATTCGGTGTATTTTCGTACTACACCGTACATGGCTGATAACATAACACTGGAAAAGTCTTTATCTTTTTGAAACCTTTTTTTGAGTGCAATATTTACTGTTCAATTTTAATCGTTTTTTGTTGATTTTGTTTTGTGTCTTTTCACTTCTGTTTATTGTTTATTTCACTTGCTTTGGCAATGTAAACACGTTTCCCATGCCAATAAAGCCCCATTTGAATTGAGAGAGAGAGAGATAAATAAATGATATGACATCAGTGTTGAGCTATAAGGAATGTGTCTTACAGGGTGGGATCTTAGATGGGCGTAGGAAAGAGAAGAACAACTGAGGGTGTATCACTTGTGTCTTACAGGGTGGGATCTTAGATGGGCGTAGGAAAGAGGAGAACAACTGAGGGTGTATCACTTCTATAGTTAGCTGCTTAATTACTGCTGTACATGACAGATCCATAAACAAATCCCAGTTTGTTTAATCAGAGTCCAAAGGTCAGCATTGTGGCGTTACACGTAGACTGCTTAGCTGCTTTTTTATTTTTTATTTTTTTTTTAGGGGGGAGATCAGCTTTCATATTGCAGATAGATTGTAACTGCCATCAATGTAATTGTCTGCATTTCTTCCAATCCCCCATATGTTTATATATATATATATATATATATATATATATATATATATATATATATATTGTTTATATATATACATACACATACATACATACATATACGCATATACATACATAAATATATATATATATACATATCCTTTAAAAATATATATTTCCCTTTATTACTTTCCAACCCCACCACCCCTTCCCTAATTGGAGTAAACTAGTGAACAACAACGCTTAGGCCTCTACTTCCAGCTTATACATACTATATACATTTTATGGACACAGTCAATAATTATTTTTGTTTGTTTTTACTCCTGAACTTCCTCCAATCATTTTCATGATGTCCATCTGGTTTGCTTCTATATGCCATATCTTTCTAACTGTGCTCTTTCACAAAAGCTCACAATGTATAACCTATATACTTATTATGGACACAGTATGCTTTACATTAGTTATCTTGTTGTTATTAGTTGTTGTTATTAGTCCCATCCTTCAACTCCATTCAACACCTCCCATCTATCTCTTAACACCATCCATATTGGATTTCTATTTGCCATATATTTTTCAACTGTACTGTGATGTTTTACAAAAGTTCTGAACCTTTCTATTCTCATTGTTTCTACAGTTTGTGAATTGAAAAAAAAAAAAATTGCTAATAGTATTATTATGTTATTGATCGATTGACTATGACTTTTCAGATCAGTAGTAGTGCTATCTGCAGGGTTAGTTCCAGGAAAATATTGCAATCCTTTAGCCATTCCTGGACCTGTGACCAAAAACAAGCTACAAATGGACAGTACCAAAACAAATGATCTAATGATTCTGTCTCTTCGCAGCAAAATCTGCAGAGCTGGGAAGATTGTATCCCCCGTATAAATAATATTCTATTGGTTGCAAGAATTTTGTATAATAATTTAAATTGAAAAATTCTAAGTTTTGAATCCGGCGTCGTTTTGCGTGTCAGTTCATAAACACTATGCCATGGAATCGGTATGTCAAAAATCTCTTCCCAACTCTTTTGCAATCTATATGGGACGGCTGTCAATCTTTTGGATCTTAAATGAAACTGTTAAACTTTTTTTTATTTATCACAAATTTTCTTTAACCAATTATGTTCTTTAATGCAAGGGCCGACAGACAAGTTCCTTACTTTTTCCTCCTTCCTCTTTCCTATAGTTAGCTGCTTTATTACTGCTGTACATGACATATCCATAGTAAAATCACAGTTTGTCCAAAGGTCAGCATTGTGGTGTTACACGTAGACTGAACTAGACAGTCATTATAATTACTCAGCTGCTGCTGCTAGTCATCATATTTAGCTGACTTTAAACATTTCCAGAGAATAAACTCTATTGTCATGGCTACAATATGATCCATATACTGTATTTCTATTTACATAAAGACCTTATACATCTAAATGTAACCAATCATTTGGGTTGTAAAAAGCATTGTTGACAAACCTATTCTTCCTATATATATAGCCTACAGTTATAACATTTAGATGTATTTAGCAGACGGTCTTATCCAGAGCGACTTACAGGAGCAATTAGGGTTAAGTGCCTTGCTCAAGGGCACATCGACTGATTTTTCACCTAGTCGGCTCGGGGACTAGAACCAGCAACCTTTCGGTTACTGGCACAACGGTCTTAACCACTAAGTTACCTGCCGCCCATAACTATGGCATATAAAGCTTTAGATCAATAGGCCTGTCTTTTCATGATCATGTGACCTCTTGTCCTGTGACCTCAATGACCTTCCTGGATAAATGCATGTTAAATAAAAAATATGACATATTTCACCTCATATTTCACCACACGTCCTTATTGGGATGAGCAGATGAAAGACAAAGTTAACACCTGCTTTTCCACTAGAGGGAGGCAAAAGTCAAAAGCACACACTGTTTGTGTTGCAAACCAGTGACGAACCCTGGATCTCCTGTGTGCCACCTGACTGTGTTTGCCCTATGAGCTAAATCCTAGGCATTCACTTTGGGAAGTCAACATAAACCTTCAGGTCTCAGACAAGGCTAAGTGTGGTTCCTAATCCCAACCACCTCCGTTGGGTGTAGTGGAATATTATAGGGGTGTTCTACAACATTCTTGGAAGGATGATAATGACTGTCGTGTGTACATGATAGTGACGTTACATTGATACAAACTAAAACAAAGGAGCATATAAAGTCAAAATCCCTTAGATATAAGAGGCCATTGACCTATTTATAGACAAGTGATCTTGAGAGCCGACACATGACATTGGGGATATTACTGTCACACTCATACTGTCATTACGGTAAAGCAGACAGGATGGAGTGCGCTCTCTCAAATGCGCCCAAATGGGGGTAAAACGTTTACTGCGATCCCCAAAACAAGTGTCAGGGTGCTCTACCAGTCATGTACAATCAGCTGGAGTATTTTGTGATTACAATTTGGCGGCGTCTATTCATACATCCCGTGTAGGATGTTGGTTTCAGACGTTTTGGAATACAAGGTGTAATGCGTGTACCTTTCTTTACAATAGTGGTGAAATCCACGGAATGTTCCACATAGGAACAGCTGACGACAATGCCGCACCGAATATATGAACGAGATGTGAAGGATTACAAGAAGTATCATTAAATCAAATGCTTGCTAATTAACAATCAGGTAACGATATTTATCACGTTGTCTAGACAGTTTGCATAGATGTTCTGTTCCTGTTTTCGTGCTAGCTAGCTGGGTTGCAGTTTTTTTTTCCCAGGGGCTGCGTTGGACTTCGCTGTCTGTCTTTTCCCCCAGCCTGCCTTGAACCCCTCCTTGTTTTGTGTCTCGCTAGGAGAGAGTCATGTTTTCATTCGGCATAGGAAACGGGCTCTATCCTTACGCTATCTCCCACTTCACGAACCCGTGTTATGTCCAGTAAAATATGATTAGAACATCCCAACAAGGATGCATTGGTCTCCTTCCCCCTTATAGTAATATTCCCGTCTGCAACATTGCAGTGTTTTTATCTGCAGTGAAGCAATCAGACAGCCAGGCCTGACGTGCAGATGCTCAGACATAATACATGATGCAATGTTTCTGGGCAAAATATATGTATGCTGGATCAATAGACGTTTTTAAAGACAGTATTTATTTATTTGGTCTAGGCAATTCTCAATGTCTGTCGCTCTCATTACAGGCCCACTTCACTTTATTCCACAGATAAATATCCTGTGCAAGGACTACTATAGTGAGGACCTTTACATGCACAGTAATAATTTGATATTAAAGTGATTATGGCAGATTGTGTAAAAGTCATGTAAACACTTTACTCAGCTTATCTTAATCCGTGCAAGGGCAAAAATCGAAGTAAACATATGCCGATTAAAACACCTGATTTTCAGAGCAATCTTTCGAATATTTAGGACATGTAAACACCCTAAATTGCGTTCCAACTGTGTATTTGATCTGCGCATGTGCGAACACCGAGCAAGCCTCTCTCTAGAGTCACAATACCCATAAAACCTAGTGGTCAAACAAGGAAATGGTTCCAATCGTTTTTCCACCATTCATTCTTCCCATAGGGGATTTTGGAAACACTTAAAATAAGGGCTGTGTTCCCCCCATAATAGAAATACAAATACCGTGATGATCTGGATGAGACTGCCGAATTGAGGCAAAGGTAAGAATCTCTGGATTAACTATCTAATTTTAACTAAATTTAGTCATGTATAAATTGACAATTTATTTAAATTGACAATTCTGTGAACTGTCTTCTGCAAGTTTTAAATTGAAACAATACCTGTTAGTGTAACAGTGTTGCTTCCGTCCCTCTCCTCGCCCCTACCTGGGCTTGAACCAGGGACCCTCTGCACACATCGACAACAGTCACCCTCGAAGCACCGTTACCCGTCGCTCCACAAAAGCCACGGCCCTTGCAGAGCAAGGGAAATAACTACTTCTAGGTCTCAGAGCGAGTGACGTCACTGATTGAAATGCTACTAGCGCGCACCGCTAACTAGCTAGCCATTTCACACCGGTTACATTAGCAAATACCTGGGGCCGGATTCACAAAACCTTCTTAAGAAGAAATGTAATTCTTAACTGCCATTTTTTCCTTAACTATAGACTTATGAAGAAAGTTAAGCAAAGTTGCTATTCCTCAATAAAGTTACTGGAAATGTTCTTACGTTTTTTCCTATGATTCTTCCTAAGAAAAAAGCTAAGAAGAAATGGGATTCTTGAAAGTAATGTTTTAGGATTTCTTCTTGGAAATGTCTTAACTTTAGGACCACTAAACCCTTGTCTTGTGACGACTGGATACTTTTGTAACATGAACGTTTTCTTGCGCCACGAACGTTTTCTTGCGCCACTGCCACAGACTGTTGGCTACCAGACATTTAAATACAGCAAGAAAACTAATTAAAACGCGCATTATCTAGTTAGCCAGTAATTAACAATATATTACAATATTCTAGAAGTGTTAAATATCTAGCGTTAGCGCGTCAATTTGCAATGAAGAACTTGGCTAACCTAGTTAACGTTGTTAGCTATGTTGGCTAATGTCGTTACGCGGGGGACTGCGCTAACTTACCGGTCACGCAGTCCCTCTACCACAGTCTCTCCTATCATGGACAACACCTTCTCCTCCAGCTGGTCCACATTAATGGTCGATACCAATATTTAATGGTCGATACCATATTTCCTCCACCATCACTCCTGGCTGCTATTTCCTCCACCATCACTCCTGGCTGCTATTTCCTCCACCATCACTCCTGGCTGCTATTTCCTCCACCATCAATTCAAGCTTGTTTGCTGAAGTTAGTTGCTGAAGCCAACAACATATATATATATATATTCTCGAGACATAAAGCAGATAAAATAATGTAATTAAATGGAAATATCAACACTTTATTATAAATCCTATCATCCCAGTTACATCGGCTTATTTATTGGTTTCAAGCACGTCACTAATGTCAATGCCACATAAGATGATATTTACGAAGTTCTTAGGAAATATATTTACGAAGTCGCTAAGAAAACTATGAATTCCTTAAGAACATTTTGAGGAATTGCACTTATGAACTTCTTAATTTTTCCTTAAGAAACATTTTAGTTTTTTCGTAAGTAGTGTTTTGTGAATCCGGCCCCTGGACATTTTACATTTTAGTCATTTAGCAGACGCTCTTATCCAGAGCGAATTTACAGTTAGTGAGTGCATACATTTTACATTTGTAGTTCAGTCCTTGACTAATAAATGTTCTGTACTATTATGTCATGTTTCATGTGGACCCCAGGAAGAGTAGCTGATGCTTTTGCAGAGGCTAATGGGGATCCTAATAAATACCAAATATCAAGCTAGCGATGACATGCAGGAGCTTGCAGGGATTTGTAGTCTTGCATGGTGTCTACTTTGATGCTAATTATCATTTTCGAATCTGAGAGTAAATATTGATTGATAAAAGTCACCTTGTTACGAGAGAGATTTACACGGTTATCAAAACGTCACCCCAGGGTAAACCTACACGAAACACAGCCCTTATTTTAAGTGTTTCTAAAATCCCCTATGGGAAAAATGAATGGTGGAAAAAAACGATTGGAACCATTTCCCTGTTTGACCGCTAGGTTTTATGGGTATTATGACACCTCCACTGTGGGGCTCTCTTTAGCGTGAGTGAAGTGAGTTCGGAACAACTGAATGTATGCGTTTTTAAAAGTAGTTTTCAAATACAAACTTTATATGTCCGAACTCGGAGTCAAATATGCGTCCCAAAAAAATAACATCGCTGTGGTAGAACATTTAATTTTGATTACCGATTTTCTGCATTGATCAGAGCGTCATCAGGTAGCCTGATTTCAGATGTGTCCATGTAAACAGGGTTATTAGGGAAAAGCATGTCAACGTTCTAATCAAATTATTATATTAATCTGACTATCCACAAATACTGTATCTCATTATTGTGTGCATGTAACCGTACTCACTGACTTTAACACACTTTTTACATAATAATAATAATAATAATATGCCATTTAGCAGACGCTTTTATCCAAAGCGACATATGTGCATACATTTTTACGTATGGGTGGTCCCGGGGATCGAACCCACTACCCTGGCGTTACAAGCACCATGCTCTACCAATTGAGCTACATACCCGCTTCCATAACACCAAGTCGTGTTAAAACAAATCGTGGCCCTGACAATTAGGCCCTCCAGAGTTGCAACTGTGGTGCATGTGTTACGTAATTGGCTAACAGGCCGGAGTCCTCTGTGTGGCCACATATAGATTGCTATATGCTATCACTTATGAGGAAACCACAGACTAGGCTACACATAGCCTACAGTGTTATCTGCTGGATAAACAGGGTTTAGTGTTGTCTCAGACTGATCTCATAAACTTAACATAGTAAATGCAAATCTGGGACACTCAAATTAGTATGATATGTTACGTTTGGTATGGTTACATACGTTACTTAAGACAAATTAAAGAAGGGTGAATGGGCGGGCATATCAGGCATATCAGGCAAACGTCTAGCAACCCAAAGGTTATAATAATAATAATAATAATAATAATAAATCATACGAAACTTTGCAACTACTTACTACTTTTTAGCTACTTTGCAACTACTTATGTTAGCTAACCCTTCACCTAACCCTTTTGGCTAACCCTTCCAATAACCCTAACCTTAACCCTTCACCTAACCCTTTTGGCTAACCCTTCCAATAACCCTAACCTTAACCCTTCACCTAACCCTTTTGGATAACCCTTCACCTAACCCTTTTGGCTAACCCTTCCAATAACCTTAACCTTAACCCTTTTAGCTAACCCTTCCAATAACCTTAACCTTAACCCTTTTGGCTAACCCTTCCAATAACCTTAACCTTAACCCTTTTGGCTAACCCTTCCAATAACCTTAACCTTAACCCTTTTGGCTAACCCTTCCAATAACCTTAACCTTAACCCTTTTGGCTAACCCTTCCAATAACCTTAACCTTAACCCTTTTGGCTAACCCTTCCAATAACCTTAACCTTAACCCTTTTGGCTAACCCTTCCAATAACCTTAACCTTAATCCTTTTGGCTATCCCTTCCAATAACCTTAACCTTAACCCTTTTGGCTAACCCTTCCAATAACCTTAACCTTAACCCTTTTGGCTAACCCTTCCAATAACCTTAACCTTAACCCTTTTGGCTAACCCTTCCAATAACCTTAACCTTAACCCTTTTGGCTAACCCTTCCAATAACCCTAACCCTTTTGGCTAACCCTTTCAATAACCCTAACCCTTTTGGCTAACCCTTCCAATAACCCTAACCCTTTTGGCTAACCCTTCCAATAACCCTAACCCTTTTGGCTAACCCTTCCAATAACCCTAACACTTTTGGCTAACCCTTCACCTAACCCTAACCCCTTTGGCTAACCCTTTTGGCTAACCCTAACCTTAACCCTTTTGGCTAACCCTTCACCTAACCCTTTTGGCTAACCCTTCTAATAACCCTAACCCTTTTGGCTAACCCTTCCAATAACCCTAACACTTTTGGCTAACCCTTCACCTAACCCTAACCCCTTTGGCTAACCCTTTTGGCTAACCCTAACCTTAACCCTTTTGGCTAACCCTTCACCTAACCCTTTTGGCTAACCCTTCCAATAACCTTAACCTTAACCCTTTTGGCTAACCCTTCACCTAACCCTAACCCTTTTGGCTAACCCTTCCAATAACCTTAACCTTAACCCTTTTGGCTAACCCTTCCAATAACCTTAACCCTTTTGGCTAACCCTTCTAATAACCTTAACCCTTTTGGCTAACCCTTCCAATAACCTTAACCCTTTTGGCTAACCCTTCCAATAACCTTAACCTTAACCCTTTTGGCTAACCCTTCCAATAACCCTAACCCTTTTGGCTAACCCTTCCAATAACCCTAACCTTTTTGGCTAACCCTTCCAATAACCCTAACCCTAACCCTTTTGGCTAACCCTTCCAATAACCCTAACCTTAACCCTTTTGGCTAACCCTTCCAATAACCTTAACCCTTTTGGCTAACCCTTCCAATAACATTAACCCTTTTGGCTAACCCTTCCAATAACCCTAACCTTAACCCTTTTGGCTAACCCTTCCAATAACCTTAACCCTTTTGGCTAACCCTTCCAATAACCTTAACCCTTTTAGCTAACCCTTCCAATAACCCTAACCTTAACCCTTTTAGCTAACCCTTCCCCTAACCTTAACCCTTTTAGCTAACCCTCCCAATAACCCTAACCCTTTTAGCTAACCCTTCACTAACCTTAACTTTAACCTAACTCCTAACCCCTAGCGCTAGCTAACATTTAGTGTTAGCAACCTAGCTGACGTTAGCTACAGCAAATTGGAATTTGTAACATGTCATAGGTTTTGCAAATTTGTAATATATTGTACGTTTTGCAATTCGTAACACATCGTACGAATTGGAATTGGTAACATCACACGAAATGGATGATGGACAGCCACAAATTAACACATACCGTACGAAACGTAACATATCATACTAAATGGAGTGTCTCGGATTTACGTACAGAATCATACGAAATGCTCTGAGACCAGGTATTTCGTTTTGGGTATTAGAAATGGTGGGCTATGCACAATTTCAAATGACAGTTTATAGAAAGGATGGTCAACTTACAATGGTTATATTTCCTTCTATATTAAATATGATTTATTGTACACCCATACCTGCGATAGATCCCTTCTTGAATATAGTCTCTATATAAAAAAATTAACACATTCAACTTTTTACTAGGCTACATGTGAAGTAATTTTGGTAATGGGTCATAAACCAGTATACTGTCTCAGTTGTGCACGTATGCAAAAATATATGTTGAAAAAATACATTAAAATGTGTATCAATGTGTGACTTCTTGTAGTCAAAGGCAGAAAATGATCATTTTTAGGGCAGAGAGGTCAGTGCACAGGACAAGTACAGTCAAAATCAAATGTTATTTGTCACACGCTTTGTAAACAACAGGTGTAGACTAACAGTGAAATGCTTACGGGCCCTTACCCACAATGCAGAGAGAAAGAAAAGAGAAATAATAGAAAAATCATAACACGTACCAGTACCGAGTCGATGTGCAGGGGTACGAGGTCATTCAGGTAGATATATAGTGACTAGGCAACAGGATAGATAATAAACAGTAACAGCAGCCTCTATTTACATTTTAGTCATTTAGCAGACACTCTTATCCAGAGCGACTTACAGGAGCAACTAGGGTTAAGTGCCTTGCTCAAGGGCACATTGACAGATTTTTTTAACCTAGTCGGCACGGGGATTAGAACCAGCGACCTTTCGGTTACTGGCGCAACGCTCTTAACCACTAAGCTACCTGCCGCCCCTATGTGATGAGTAAGTGCAAAAAGGGTCAATGCAGATATTCCGGTTAGCTATTGGTTAACTATTTTAACTAACTATTTAGCAGTCTTTTGGCTTGGGGGTAGAAGCTGTTCAGGGGTCCTGTTGGTTCCAGACTTGGTGCATTGGTACCGCTTGCTGTGGGGTAGCAGAGAGAACAGTCTATGACTTTGGAGCCTGGAGTCTTTGACCATTTTTTATGGCCCCTGGCTCCTACAGACAGTTTCTATATTGTTCATGATGGGAAATGACAGACTGGTCCCCTAAGGCTGCCTACTTTTGAGAGAAGGATGTAACTGGCTGAGATCCCATAGTGAGAGTTACTGGCAGAAGGAACATGGAATGACTGAGGGGCAATCTGAGATTCTAACAACAAAATGTCCACCCCGCCTCTTGTTTTGGTAAACGGCTGAGGGATGAGACTGGAGAAATGTAACTACCCTCATATTTATAGACTGAGCTATAAGAGCCAAGGATTGAAACCTCCAGATCACTCATTTAAAAGTAAAAAAATAATAATAATACTAATCCCAGATTGCCCCTTTAACAAATGTGGTGAAAGTTGTCGTCTGTCAGTAGAATTGTTGTCAGAAGCAGACTGTATGTGTATTTAATTCCCCCCCCATAAGGTTTAGGTTCCATCTGCCTTTTAGTCACTACTAGTTGTTTACATGCGAGACTAGTTGTTTACATGCAGAGCAGCCGGCAGAGCAGCCGGCAGAGCAGCCGGCAGTTGGCGGCAATTGCCCGTTTTAGCCTGGTTGGCTTCTGTCTGGGCAGAGGTGATAGACTGGAGCTATAGGCCTTTGTAGGGATGTCTGATCTGTCTTAGCTACAGAGTGTGACTACCTAGCAGGGTGTGCTAACATGACTAACCTAGCAGGGTGTGCTAACATGACTAACCTAACAGGGTGGGCTAACATGACTAACCTAGCAGGGTGTGCTAACATGACTAACCTAGCAGGGTGTGCTAACTTGACTAACCTAGCAGGGTGTGCTAACATGACTAACCTAGCAGGGTGTGCTAACATGACTAACCTAACAGGGTGTGCTAACTTGACTAACCTAGCAGGGTGTGCTAACATGACTAACCTAGCAGGGTGTGCTAACATGACTAACCTAGCAGGGTGTGCTAACTTGACTAACCTAGCAGGGTGTGCTAACATGACTAACCTAGCAGGGTGTGCTAACATGACTAACCTAACAGGGTGTGCTAACTTGACTAACCTAGCAGGGTGTGCTAACATGACTAACTAGCAGGTTGTGCTAACATGACTAACCTAACAGGGTGTGCTAACTTGACTAACCTAGCAGGGTGTGCTAACATGACTAACTAGCAGGTTGTGCTAACATGACTAACCTAGCAGGTTGTGCTAACATGACTAACTAGCAGGGTGTGCTAACATGACTAACTAGCAGGTTGTGCTAACATGACTAACCTAGCAGGGTGTGCTAACATGACTAACCTAGCAGTGCGTGCTAACATGACTGACTAACTAGCAGGTTGTGCTAACATGACTAACTAGCAGGTTGTGCTAACATGACTAACCTAGCAGGTTGTGCTAACATGACTAACCTAGCAGGGTGTGCTAACATGACTAACCTAGCAGGGTGTGCTAACATGACTAACCTAGCAGGTTGTGCTAACATGACTAACCTAGCCGGTTGTGCTAACATGATTAACTAGCAGGTTGTGCTAACATGACTAACCTAGCAGGGTGTGCTAACATGACTAACCTAGCAGGGTGTGCTAACATTACTAACTAGCAATGAGTACTAGCAGATAATAGCTCTGTGTGCATACATTTTTACGTATGGGTGGTCCCGGGGATCGAACCCACTACCCTGGTGTTACAAGCGCCATGCTCTACCAATTGAGCTACAGAGGACCAAATGGAAGAAATTGAAGAAAAATGAGTAAAAAAATAAAATATATGTATATATTTAGAAAAAAAAATGGGGGAGGGGGGGGACCTATGATCTCAATATACATTCAAATCCCTCAAACCAAATCGAAACTGAGGAGAAATGAGAATCGACCTACATTGACCGTGTACAACTCGCTAATAATCACCTAAATAAAAGCTAGACAGTCAGGGAGCATCAAAAATTCCAAAAACAATGGATAGGAGACAATTTTTTTGCACATTTTGACAGCGAGGAAATATAACACATTTTCAGTGTGGCCCTCCAGACCTCGTTGAATGCCGAATGTGGCCCCGGGGCAAAATTAGTTTGACAGCCCTAGTCTAGTTCTTCTTAAAAGCTGTACTTACCATCAAAGTTGTATCTGTGCCCAGGCCTATATAGTTTCTTGATTGTATGTATTTGTGATCAATAATTCACATCCCCACAGGATATTAAGAGTTTATTTGGGATACAATGTAGCTATAAAGCGTAATTGGTTTCGGGCACGCCTCCTGTTTTAAATAGTTAAATAAAGTCAAAATTACTGCTTGTGATTGGCCTTTTTAACACTTGCGTAGGGAGAGAGGTGTGGCTTCATCAAACACAACGACGTCCAAGGCGCTCCATGACAACAACATCCGCGAAGGAATGGTGCCAATTACATGTATCGTTAATTAAATCACTCTAAACGAAGCAGTTATTCGAAAAATTAATATACCCGCTTATATTTCTTTAGACCGATGGATGGACTATGCAATAACGTTAGCTAGCAAATACGCTATCTGCTAGCATAACAACACAGCCAGCTAACGTTAACCAGTTAGCCATAGGTTGCTTTGGGAGGTAACGTTAGCTAGCTAAGCTAACGATCTCTGCTTTGTCGTCGCAACTGAAACTTCAGACACCAAGGGCACCTGTCAAACTTGAAAACTACAGCACTTGCGCTCCCATCTAGGTCATAGCAAAAACAACCTCAGTCCGAGCGTCCCTCGTCTTCTGAGGTGAGACTAAAGCAAGTAAGCTAAAGGTGGCTAGCTAGTTATGCATTCTCAGTTAGCTAAAAGGAAAACATGGTTAGCGAGCTAAGTAACTAACTAACCTGCCTACAGTTACCTAGCTCGCTAATCATGTGTTCCTTTTAAGCATTTAGCTATTGATGATAGCAAGCATATTTGCAAAATATGATTGAAAAGCTTGATTCTTTTGTGCATGTGTTGCACACTGCAAAAATGTGGTTGACAGTGGACGGCTAACTTGGCTTAAATAACAGCTAGCTAGCTCCTGTGTCCATTGCAAGCAATGCCTTTGTGCTTTTTGAGGCTAAATGCGTAAGCATCGTGGAATATCAGCCATGCAACTTGAAATTAAAAAAGAAGTGTAACGTTATATGCTTTATCGTTGCATGCCTGTCTCATTGAAACGTGAAACAAATCTATTATTGCTACTTATTTAGCTAGCTAACTCCTCGTCCTTTGTTGTTGCTTTGTTTCTCTCCGAGCACATGGCTTTCCTTGTTTTTGTTTCAGTTAGCTACAGCGCCCCCTACTTACAAATTTATATGACGTGAAATAGTCCAGTGATTCTTTGGCTGCGTTTATACAGGCAGCCCAATTTGTTTTTATTTTTGTTTTCAGATCAGATCTGGTGTGAAGAAATCTGACGTGATTAGGACCAATTAGTGGAAAACATATGGGCTGCCTGTGTACATGCATTGCACCTTGCACATACAGCTAGATACAGTAGCTATACATTTGTCATTTAGCAGATGCTCTTATCCAGAGTGACTTACTTACTAACGTACAGTCAAAATTCAGTTTCTCCTGTGTTTTTTTCTCATATTGTACAACAGCTGATTAAACTAACACTGTAAAAGTGTG
The DNA here is from genome assembly GCF_020615455.1 of Coregonus clupeaformis. Classification (NCBI taxonomy): domain Eukaryota; kingdom Metazoa; phylum Chordata; class Actinopteri; order Salmoniformes; family Salmonidae; genus Coregonus; species Coregonus clupeaformis. Next base: position 960,829 of record NW_025533459.1, on the reverse strand, counting down.
AAAACATTTGATCAGTGTTATTTTCTGATAGTTGCTGGTTGAAAATCTAATCTGCACAGGACCTTCTAATCAGCAGGTTTGCATGGGCTGGAGTTTCAGCTTTCCATGGTGACATCACCATGCGGTAAATTGGTTAATAGACCAATAACAAAGAGAGTTCCAAACCTCTCTGCCAATAACAGCTAGTTTTCAGTTTTCCCCGCCCCACTCAGACCACTCCCAGACGGTTCTTGCTTGAGAAATAGTTGTTTGCAAAAAATCTATTTTTGTCCATTTTAATGGAGATCTATTACAGTAAGGTTACCCAGAAATGATTTGATATTGATATACACACACACACACATTTCAAATCAACTTCTGTTTTTGCATACCAGGCTTAGTGAGTGTGTGTGGTTGGGTAGCTAACGGTGTTTTTATTTTCAGGGTAAAGACAGAGGTTAGAAGGCACAAGTGCCTCCAGCACCACTGGTCTCCTCTTCCAGAGTGTGACTCGTCGGTCCCCACGACGTCACCAATGCGACCATGGGAAATAGCAGTGACTAGGCGGCCACCAACAGCCCCCTTGAACCAGAGGAGGTTCCCAGGAGAGCCCTGTGACACCCCAGTGCACCTCAGGAGAAGGTGAATACTACTGCCTTAGTACACGGATGTGTTCCAAATGGCACCCTATTCAGCACACTACTATAGGCCCTGGTCAAAAGTAATGCACTATAAAGGGGGAAAAAAGGTACCGTTTGGGAAGCAGCCACCCTCTTTAAAAAAATAAATAATGTTTTATCAACTGTCATTATGGAATGATGGGCCATCTATTACATAGGGTTTAGGAATCATTTGTGCTGTATTCATGGACCAACTGCCCAGACAGCACTTATTTGACTGTGCTTGATCAACTATTGTCACAGTTTACATGAACTGAAGAAAATCAGAATTAACATTGTAAATAACCCCCAAAAAAGAAAATGCGTATAGAATTGTATGGGGTGTTGTATCAAAAAAAGAATGTTAATTGTCTAAGTATATCCTAAACAAGATCATGTTAATTGTCCATGCATGGTGTCCTTGATGTTTCATGGTGTCCTTGATGTTTCATGGTGTCCTTGATGTTTCATGGTATCCTTGATGTTTCATGGTGTCCTTGATGTTTCATGGTGTCCTTGATGTTTCATGGTGTCCTTGATGTTTCATGGTGTCCTTGATGTTTCATGGTATCCTTGATGTTTCATGGTATCCTTGATGTTTCAGCCACCAGGTCTTTTGGATTCTAGCTGTTGTTTAGTTGCCTTTATTCCCTCTGACCTTCTCTAACTTGTGATATTCATAAACATGTTTAATTTAAAAAAAAAAAAAAAAAAAAAAAAGACAACATTACATTAAAGACAATCTAAGTATATCCTAAACAGATAATTTGATACACTTTTTTGAATACATGGTATGCCTGATGTTTCATGGTATGCCTGATGTTTCATGGTATGCCTGATGTTTCATGGTGTGCTTACGTGATGTTCCCGCAGCCCGCCAGTGAGACGACAGTGGGGGAGCCGAGACCGACCGGTAGCACTGCAGAACGCCCTGCTCCAGGATGAGAACTTCCACCGCCCTCTCTTTTCCCAGCAACGTCAGCAGGTTCCTTTAGATGAGGCCAGACAGTACAGCCACTCCAGTGCACCGCCACGCATGCTGCACCCTGCCGCACACCCACCTCAGCATCAACAGACCCCCATCATGCTGGATCTACACGACCAGGTACGTAGGTACACAGCTGTAGTTTCAGTGTTCCATGATGGGGGGGGTCTGTTAAAAGACAGAAGAGAAGAGTGCAACTTTCCTTCCATTACTTTCACAGTGGATGTTGTAGCAAATTGAAATTCACACTGGTTTAAGATCTGGGCCAGATGTGGGTTATTTATGCAGTCTGTTAGGCTCTATGGTACTGTGAGCTCTATGGCACCGTGAGCTCTATGGCACCGTGAGCTCTATGGCACCGTGAGCTCTATGGTACCGTGAGCTCTATGGCACCGTGAGCTCTATGGCACCGTGAGCTCTATGGCACCGTGAGCTCTATGGCACCGTGAGCTCTATGGCACCGTGAGCTCTATGGCACCGTGAACTCTATGGCACCGTGAGCTCTTAGGCACCGTGAGCTCTATGGCACCGTGAGCTCTTAGGCACCGTGAGCTCTATGGCACCGTGAGCTTTGGAGAAAGTAAAATAGAACCTTTGTGAATATGACACACAGAACAGTCTTCAAAATGAGACCTTGACTATATGTTGCATTCTGTCTTTTTGAAGTTGTTTGGAAATGGGCTGAATCACTGTTTTCTCTCTTGTACCAAGATGCACCAGGGATCCGTTCCCATCTCTTACACTGTTACCACGGTGACGACGCACGGTTTCCCCATCCACACTGGGCAACCTCTCCCAGGGTGCAACAGTCAGCAGCTACCAGCATGCTCGGTAATGTTCAGCGGACAGCTCTCTCTGCTCTGCTGCCTTCCTCCTCCTGTGAGTTTGAAAAGGAAGAGCTGAAATGTCAGTGACGTCCATGTTAGCAACACACCATACCACTGTTAATACACTGCTACCAACACACCATACCACTACCAACACACCATACCACTACCAACACACCATACCACTGTTAATACACTGCTACCAACACACCATACCACTGTTAATACACCACTTCCTACACACAATACCACTACCACCCAAGGGTTGGAACTAGTTAAGGGGGAACAGAACCGAAAACTGGAAAATAACAACATTATTTGAGGACCAGAATCGAATACGAAAGTGATCTATACCGTTCCAGATCAGAACCGTTATTTTAAAAGCGTGGGAACCGATTAATAACGTTATTTTACGTTCCGGGCATATTCTTTTTTTGTCCCACAAAACTCTTTTAACAAAGCGCCTATGCAAAGCCTTCACTCTGTTACTCAGAAACGTATTCCAGCGTCTGCCTGCCAGCTGGACATCTTTGCCAGTGGGTGTGTGTAGGCCACCTGCCCCTCCCCTCTTAAGCGCAGGTTACTGTAGCGCAGGTTACTGTAGCCTAGGTTACTGTAGCATAGGTTACTGTAGCGTAGGTTACTGTAGCGTAGGTTACTGTAGCGTAGGTTACTGTAGCCTAGGTTACTGTAGCCTAGGTTACTGTAGCCTAGGTTACTGTAGCCTAGGTTACTGTAGCCTAGGTTACTGTAGCGTAGGTTACTGTAGCCTAGGTTACTGTAGCCTAGGTTACTGTAGCGCAGGTTACTGTAGCGCAGGTTACTGTAGCGCAGGTTACTGTAGCGCAGGTTACTGTAGCCTAGGTTACTGTAGCCTAGGTTACTGTAGCGCAGGTTACTGTAGCCTAGGTTACTGTAGCCTAGGTTACTGTAGCCTACTGACGACGTAATTCAGAAATTGGGGAGAGATGTTTAATTAGAGAAGAATGGATTTACATTTTCAATGCTAGTTAAGGACACTAGTTATCACGTTTCACATTGGATTTATTAACTACAAAAAGGTAAGACGTGTAGTGCTGCTCTGCACACACAAGCTTGTTAGCTAGCTAGCGAACGTTTGCTCTGGTCCAACATCAAACCAACTTGAAAATTCAAAGACATTCAAAGTTCCTCCATAGAAGCCACTCCTCCATAGAAGCCACTCCTCCTAGGTATAATTCTGTGGGCCTAATTGAGATAATGCATGTCATAACAAGATGCTTAGCGCTTCAAGGCAAGCTTCCTCCATCTTCTCTCACCCTACACTGTGACTGGCAGCACAGTGTGTTTGTCCTTTCATTATGATTAAACCATGTTTTTACTGCAAAATATAATTAGCTCTTAACGACTTTCCTATACAGATTAAATCGCTGACCCGCTCCTCAGCAAGCTGCTCTGTCTGCACAGATTGGTGAAGTCATTTAATGTAGAGCTAAATGTAAAACATATATATATATATATATATATATATATATATATATATATATATATATACAGTACCAGTCGAAAGTTTGGACACCTATTAGTTCAAGGGTTTTTCTTTCTTTAAAAAACATTTTTTACATTGTAGAATAATAGTGAAGACATCAAAACTATGAAATAACACATATGGAATCATGTAGTAACCAAAAAAGTGTTAAACAAATCAAAATATATTTTATATTTGAGATTCTTCAAATAGCCACCCTTTGCCTTCATGACACCTTTGCACACTCTTGGCATTCTCTCAACCAGTTTCATGAGGTAGTCACCTGGAATGCATTTCAATTAACAGGTGTGCCTTCTTAAAAGTCAATTTGTGGAATTTCTTTCCTTCTTAATGCGTTTGAGCCAATCAGTTGTGTTGTGACAAGGTAGGGTTGGTATACAGAAGATAGCCCTATTTGGTAAAAGACCAAGTCCATATTATGGCAAGAACAGCTCAAATAAGCAAAGAGAAACGACAGTCCAGCATTACTTCACGACATGAAGGTCAGTCAATACAGAACATTTCAAGAACTTTGAACGTTTCTTCAAGTGCAGTCACAGAAACCATCAAGCGCTATGATGAAACTGGCTCTCATGAGGACCGCCACAGGAATGGAAGACCCGGAGTCTGCTGCAGAGGATAAGCTCATTAGTTACCAGCCTCAGAAATTGCAGCCCAAATAAATGCTTCACAGAGTTCAAGTAACAGACACATCTCAACATCAACTGTTCAGAGGAGACTGCGTGAGTCAGGCCTTCATGGTCGAATTGCTGCAAAGAAACCACTACTAAAGGACACCAATAATAAGAAGAGACTTGCTTGGGCCAAGAAACATGAGCAATGCACATTAGACCGGTGGAAATTTGTCCTTTGGTCTGGAGTCCAAATTTGAGATTTTTGGTTCAAACTGCCGTGTCTTTGTGAGACGTGGTGTGGGTGAACGGATGATCTCCGCATGTGTAGGTACCACCGTAAAGCATGTAGGAGGAGGTGTTATGGTGTGGGGGTGCTTTGCTGGTGACACTGTCTGTGATTTATTTAGAATTCAAGGCACAGTTAACCAGCATTGCTACCACAGCATTCTGCAGCGATACGCCATCCCATCTGGTTTGGGCTTAGTGGGACTATCATTTGTTTTTCAACAGGGCAATGACCCAACACACCTCCAGGCTGTGTAAGGGCTATTTTACCAAGAAGGAGAGTGATTGAGTGCTGCATCAGATGACCTGGCCTCCTTAATCCCCCGACCTAAACCAAATTGAGATGGTTTGGGATGAGTCGGACGGCAGAGTGAAGGAAAAGCAGCCAACAAGTGCTCAGCATATGTGGGAACTCCTTCAAGACTGTTGGAAAAGAATTCCAGGTGAAGCTGGTTGAGAGAATGCCAAGAGTGTGCAAAGCTGTGATCAAGCCAAAGGGTGGCTATTTGAAGAATCTCAAATATGACATATTTTGATTTGTTTAACACTTTTTTTGGTTACTACATGATTCCATATGTGTTATTTCATAGTTTTGATGTCTTCACTATTATTCTACAATGTAAAACATTTTAAAAATAAAGAAGAAAAACCCTTGACTGGTACTGGGTATAAATAGATTGATATTATTGGTTATTCTGTATATTTCAGAATTTTAAAAAGGAACAGAAAGGAATGATGTAAACCAGTACTTTTCTTTTGGTTCGAACCGGTTCAGAACTTTATTCTGCTGGTCGGAACAGTGGAACGGTACCAAAATAAATAAGGTTCTGTTTAGAACGAAACGATTGGAAAATAATTTCGGTTCGAACCCCTACTACCAACACGCCATACCACTACCAACACGCCATACCACTACCAACACGCCATACCACTACCAACACGCCATACCACTACCAACACGCCATACCACTACCAACACGCCATACCACTACCAACACGCCATACCACTACCAACACGCCATACCACTACCAACACGCCATACCACTACCAACACGCCATACCACTACCAACACGCCATACCACCAACACGCCATACCACTACCAACACGCCATACCACTACCAACACGCCATACCACTACCAACACGCCATACCACTACCAACACGCCATACCACTACCAACACGCCATACCACTACCAACACGCCATACCACTACCAACACGCCATACCACTACCAACACGCCATACCACTACCAACACGCCATACCACTACCAACACGCCATACCACTACCAACACGCCATACCACTACCAACACGCCATACCACTACCAACACGCCATACCACTACCAACACGCCATACCACTACCAACACGCCATACCACTACCAACACGCCATACCACTACCAACACGCCATACCACTACCAACACGCCATACCACTACCAACACGCCATACCACTACCAACACGCCATACCACTACCAACACGCCATACCACTACCAACACGCCATACCACTACCAACACGCCATACCACTACCAACACGCCATACCACTACCAACACGCCATACCACTACCAACACGCCATACCACTACCAACACGCCATACCACTACCAACACGCCATACCACTACCAACACGCCATACCACTACCAACACGCCATACCACTACCAACACGCCATACCACTACCAACACGCCATACCACTACCAACACGCCATACCACTACCAACACGCCATACCACTACCAACACGCCATACCACTACCAACACGCCATACCACTACCAACACGCCATACCACTACCAACACGCCATACCACTACCAACACGCCATACCACTACCAACACGCCATACCACTACCAACACGCCATACCACTACCAACACGCCATACCACTACCAACACGCCATACCACTACCAACACGCCATACCACTACCAACACGCCATACCACTACCAACACGCCATACCACTACCAACACGCCATACCACTACCAACACGCCATACCACTACCAACACGCCATACCACTACCAACACGCCATACCACTACCAACACGCCATACCACTACCAACACGCCATACCACTACCAACACGCCATACCACTACCAACACGCCATACCACTACCAACACGCCATACCACTACCAACACGCCATACCACTACCAACACGCCATACCACTACCAACACGCCATACCACTACCAACACGCCATACCACTACCAACACGCCATACCACTACCAACACGCCATACCACTACCAACACGCCATACCACTACCAACACGCCATACCACTACCAACACGCCATACCACTACCAACACGCCATACCACTACCAACACGCCATACCACTACCAACACGCCATACCACTACCAACACGCCATACCACTACCAACACGCCATACCACTACCAACACGCCATACCACTACCAACACGCCATACCACTACCAACACGCCATACCACTACCAACACGCCATACCACTACCAACACGCCATACCACTACCAACACGCCATACCACTACCAACACGCCATACCACTACCAACACGCCATACCACTACCAACACGCCATACCACTACCAACACGCCATACCACTACCAACACGCCATACCACTACCAACACGCCATACCACTACCAACACGCCATACCACTACCAACACGCCATACCACCACCACACGCCATACCACTACCAACACGCCATACCACTACCAACACGCCATACCACTACCAACACGCCATACCACTACCAACACGCCATACCACTACCAACACGCCATACCACTACCAACACGCCATACCACTACCAACACGCCATACCACTACCAACACGCCATACCACTACCAACACGCCATACCACTACCAACACGCCATACCACCAACACGCCATACCACTACCAACACGCCATACCACCACCAACACGCCATACCACTACCAACACGCCATACCACTACCAACACGCCATACCACTACCAACACGCCATACCACCAACACGCCATACCACCACCAACACGCCATACCACTACCAACACGCCATACCACCCAACACGCCATACCACTACCAACACGCCATACCACTACCAACACGCCATACCACTACCAACACGCCATACCACCAACCGCCATACCACTACCAACACGCCATACCACTACCAACACGCCATACCACCAACACGCCATACCACTACCAACACGCCATACCACTACCAACACGCCATACCACTACCAACACGCCATACCACCACCAACACGCCATACCACTACCAACACGCCATACCACCAACACGCCATACCACTACCAACACGCCATACCACTACCAACACGCCATACCACTACCAACACGCCATACCACCAACACGCCATACCACTACCAACACGCCATACCACTACCAACACGCCATACCACTACCAACACGCCATACCACTACCAACACGCCATACCACTACCAACACGCCATACCACTACCAACACGCCATACCACCAACACGCCATACCACTACCAACACGCCATACCACTACCAACACGCCATACCACTACCAACACGCCATACCACTACCAACACGCCATACCACTACCAACACGCCATACCACTACCAACACGCCATACCACTACCAACACGCCATACCACCAACACGCCATACCACTACCAACACGCCATACCACTACCAACACGCCATACCACTACCAACACGCCATACCACTACCAACACGCCATACCACTACCAACACGCCATACCACTACCAACACGCCATACCACCAACACGCCATACCACTACCAACACGCCATACCACTACCAACACGCCATACCACTACCAACACGCCATACCACTACCAACACGCCATACCACTACCAACACGCCATACCACTACCAACACGCCATACCACTACCAACACGCCATACCACTACCAACACGCCATACCACTACCAACACGCCATACCACTACCAACACGCCATACCACCAACACGCCATACCACTACCAACACGCCATACCACTACCAACACGCCATACCACTACCAACACGCCATACCACTACCAACACGCCATACCACCACCAACACGCCATACCACCAACACGCCATACCACTACCAACACGCCATACCACTACCAACACGCCATACCACCAACACGCCATACCACCACCAACACGCCATACCACCAACACGCCATACCACTACCAACACGCCATACCACTACCAACACGCCATACTACCAACACGCCATACCACCACCAACACGCCATACCACCACCAACACGCCATACCACCACCAACACGCCATACCACTTCAGTCGTGTTCACTGTCGATGTAGCATCCCTACCAACACTGCTTCTTTCTTAAGCTGTTTAGCAGCATGATCTTTGCAAATACTTTTGACGTCATTGCATCTGTGCTTTGGACATATTCCCTCCTGCTCATGTGTTTGTGTAGAGTAAGGATTGGCCGTGTTTGGCCAGTAATACCCATAGATCATAGATTGCTTTTAATCCATAGATTATTATTTGACTCATGTTGAATTTGGTTTCTTGAGGACGGTCCTGCCAGTCTTGTTCCGTATGGTTAACCAACAGTTTATTATTGTCATTTGTTATTAATAGTGTGTCTGTCTGTCTTTTTTTTCTCTCTCTCTTTTCTAGCTCATCCAAGCCTGTACAATGCAGCATTTGCCGGTGTCTTACCAAGCCTTCCCACCGCTGATCTCCAGGGAGCATTTTATACTGCACCCCAACCCCCCGGGGCCCCCCCACCAGCCTCCTCACCTTACTCCTCTCAGCCAGTTCCTCCCGCTCCAGAGGCAGCACACACGCACGGTGAGTACCCCGTTGAGTCCCAAATGGCACCCTGCATAGTACATAGGGCCCATAGGGTTCTGGTCAAAAGTAATAATAATTGATTCAACTTTTGTAGCGCTCTTCATTACATACATTCATTACAAGAATCTCAAAGCGCTTTAAAGTAACCCAAAAAAAACAAACATGCAATTTAGAAACACCAACATATGATGAACATTTAGAAAGTTCATGGCTTGGAGTGGTCATCTGAGGGAGGTGGTTAAGCAGGGAGAGAAAGTCTGGAGGCAGGCAGGCAGGCAGGCAGGCAGCGAGCGCGGTCTCATCAAGGTGTCTCGCCGTCTCTGGCTTTTCCATAGTAGGAGCTCGGCCACTGCAGACCATGGATTCTGTAGTAGGTAGCTAGTGAGCTAGTCCTTCACCACTACCAACGGGGGGGGGGGGTCAAACGTTTTGGCTCAAACTCCACATCGAGATGTTTTTCTCGATTTGTTTGTCAAAATCAATTCGTGGGCCCCCAAAAAAATGGCACTTATTTGAAAGTATATACAGTGCCTTCAGAAAGTATTCATACCACTTGACTTATTTCACGTTTTTGTTGTTACAGCCTGAATTCAAAATGGATTCATATTGTATTTGTTCTCACCCATCTACACACAATACCCCATAATGACAAAGTGAAAACATGTTTTTTTTAGAAACTTTAGCAAATGTATTGAAAATTAAATACAGAAATATGTCACACCCCTGAGCCAATACATGTTAAAATCACCTTTGGCAGCGATTACAGCTGGGAGTCTCTACGAGCTTTGCACACCTGGATTGGACAATATTAGCACATTATTCTTTAAAAAATTATTAAAGCTCTGTCAAATTGGTTGTTGGTCATTGGTAGACAGCCATTTTCAAGTCTTGCCATTGATTTTCAAGCCGATTGTAAGTCAAAACTGTAACTAGGCCACTCAGGAACATCTTGGCAAGCAACCCCAGTGTAGATTTGGCCTTGTGTTTTAGGTTATTGTCCTACTGAAAGGTGAATTTGTCTCCCAGTGTCTGTTGGAAAGCGGACTGAACCTGGTTTACCTCTAGGATTTTGCCTGTGCTTAGCTCTATTCCGTTTATTTTTATTCTAAAAACAAACTCCCCAGTCCTTGCCGATGACAAGCAGATACCCATAACATGATGCAGTCACCACCATGCTTGAAAATATGAAGAGTGGTACTCAGTGATGTGTTGGATTTGCCCCAAACATAACGTTTTTTATTCAGGATTTCTTTGCCACATTTTTTGCAGTTTTACTTTAGTGTCTTATTGCGAACAGGATGCATGTTTTGGAATATTTTTTATTCTGTTCAGGCTTCCTTCTTTTCACTCTGTCATTTAGGCTAGTATTGTGGAGTAACTACAATGTTGTAACTACACTTTGTTAAGTGTTGCAGTTATTTCAGTTGCTGTAGTAGCTGACGTGTATAGTGTTGAGTCATCTGCATACATAGACACACTGACTTTAATCAAAGCCAGTGGCATGTTGTTAGTAAAGACTGAAAAAAGCAAGGGGCCTAGACAGCTGCCCTGGGGAATTCCTGATTCTACCTGGATTTTGTTGGAGAGGCTTCCATTAAAGAACACCCTCTGTGTTCTGTTAGACAGGTAACTCTTTATCCACAATATAGCAGGGGGTGTAAAGCCATAACACACATGTTTTTCCAGCAGTAGACTATGATCGATAATGTCAAAAGCCGCACTGAAGTCTAACAAAACAGCCCCCACAATCTTTTTATCATCAATTTCTCTCAGCCAATCATCAGTCATTTGTGTAAGTGTTGTGCTTGTTGAATGTCCTTCTCTATAAGCGTGCTGAAAGTCTGTTGTTAATTTGTTTACAGTAAAATAGCATTGTATCTGGTCAAACACCATTTTTTCCAATAGTTTACTAATGGTTGGTAACAGGCTAATAGCGGAATGACTTTTGCTTCCCTCCAAGCCTGGGGGCACACACATTCTAGTAGGCTTAAATTGAAGATATGGCAAATAGGAGTGGCAATATCGTCCACTATTATCCTCAGTAATTTTCCATCCAAGTTGTCAGACCCTGGTGGCTTGTCATTGTTAATAGACAACAATAACTTTTTCTCACCTCTTCCACACTCACTTTACGGAATTCAAAATTACAATGCTCGTCTTTCATAATTTGGTCAGATATGCTTGGATGTGTAGTGTCAGCAATTGTTGCTGGCATGTCATGCCTAAATTTGCTAATCTTGCCAATGAAAACATTATTAAAGTAGTTGGCAATATCAGTTGGTTTTGTGATGAATGAGCCATCTGATTCAATTAATGATGGAGCTGAGTTTGCCTTTTTCCCCAACGTAATTTAAGGTGCTCCAAAGCTTTTTACCATCATTCTTTATGTCATTTATCCTTGTTTCATAGTGTAGTTTCTTCTTTTTTATTCAGTTTAGTCCCATGATTTCTGAATTTGCAGTATGTTTGCCAATCGGTTGTGCAGCCAGACTTATTTGCCATTCCTTTTACCTCATCCCTCTCAACCATACAATTCCTCATCAATCCACTGGGATTTAACAGTTTTTACAGTCATTTTCTTAATGGGTGCATGCTTATTAGTAACTGAAATAAGCAATTTCATAAATTTGTGCAGTGTCTGTTTGCTCCTCATTACACACCACGGACCAACATGTATTCTTTACATCAACAACATAGGAATCACTACAAAACGTATTGTATGACCTCTTATACACTATATTAGGCCCAGCCTTTGGAACTTTGGTTTTCCTAGATATGGCTACTATATTGTGATCACTACATCCGATGGATTTGGATACTGTTTTCAAACAAATCTCTGCAGCATTAGTAAAGATATGATCAATACATGTTGATGATTTAATTCCTGTGCTGTTTGTAACTACCCTGGTAGGTTGACTGATAACCTGAACCAGGTTGCAGGCACTGGTTACAGTTTGAAGCGTTTTCTTGAGTGGGCAGCCTGATGAAAGCTAGTCAATATTTAAATCACCCAGAAAGTATACCTCTCTATTGATATCACATACATTATCAAGCATTTCACACGTTATCCAGATAATGACTGTTAGCACTTGGTGGTCTATAGCAGCTTCCCACAAGAATGGGCATTAGGTGAGGCAGATGAACCTGTAGTCATATTACTTCAACAGTATTTAACATGAGATCCTCTCTAATCTTCACAGGAATGTGGTTCTGAATATAAACAGCAACACCTCCACCATTGGCATTTCTATCTTTTCTGTAAATGTTATAACCTTGCATTGATACCACTGTATCATCAAAGCTATTATCTAAGTGAGTTTCAGAGATAGTCAGAATATGAATGTCATCTGTTACTAGCAAATTATTGATTTCATGAACTTAGTTTCTTAAGCTACATATGTTAACGTGGGCTATTTTGAGCACTTTTCTTCTGGGATGCGTACTTGTTTTTATTGCTTTACTGGGAAGCTTAGCAGCAGTAGATGTGCTCATGTTCTTTATGTTAGTGCAGGGTGAGCTGCACACGGTGGACTGCCTCCTCGGGCACACCGGCTCAGTGCTAACAGTATAAATCTGGTTGCTGGGCACATGATCACTGCACACAACAGCTGCAGGATCAGCAGAGGCACCCAGGGCAGCTAGAGGGACACAAAACAGGTTACCCACATTGTGTCTACCGACGCCCCTGATGTAATGTACATTTGCTGAAGCATTTTGACAACTCTGCGTCACAATGATGGGGATTAGCTGAGCTGGGCTTGGGTCATCGCTAAGTCATTGTCTCAACGCAGCCTTATAATGCTGTGAAAGGATCCAGGAACCCAAATGATTTGGGTGGATCCCATCCTCCGTATGAAATGTGTTTTGTTTCCAAAAGGTATCGAAATTGTCAACAAAAGTTACACCCATTGAGCTGCAATAATCACGTAGCCAGTTGTGAAAAGAGAGAATCCTGCTAAAGCGTTCAATGCCACGATTCAGAGAGGGCACAGGGCCAGATATGATGGGTCTTTTGTTAGTGTCTAGCAGAGAGTCAATCAGCTCTTTAAAATCCAGTTTCAACTGTTCAGAGCTGCCCTTTATAATGTAATTAAAACCCACATGGACTACGATAGAATCGATTTCCATGTCCTGACGTAGTACATTCGGGAGCAGCTTAGTAATGACATTTACTCGAGCTCTGGGATAGGACATTGTTTTTGCACCAGGAATGGTCACATTTCTTACCATGGAGTTGCCCAAAATCACGGCTGGCGAGAAGGACGAGGAAATCCGCCCACTCCCACGCTTCACAGGATGCAGGCCTCCGACAGATGCTCGATCCAGAGCAGGGACGGAAGGTTGCCGACGTCGACTTAGAAATCGTAGTAGTAGGCACTGCAGACACAGGCACCCCCAGCGACAAAGGTGCAGGAAGATCAGGCTCCAGGACGGCGTAACTATTTGTTGTTTTAATCCGCTCCGGGCCTCTCGTTGGGAGTGTAGACTGCTTTGCGGGAGGTCGCTGTCTTCGGCTTTCACGGCTTGTGACATGCGACCATCGTTGATTGCCTTTCTCCTCATGCTGTGCTCCTTCGACGGCGCTATCAGATGGGGGAGCTCCGGGCAACACCGGCCAGTCGGATGATGACAAATTACAAGGCGGAGATGCATCCAACAAGCGCGAACGCCGTCCAGCCACCGGCGTAGAAAAGGTCAACATTCCACTCTGCGTTCTCCCCAGTTTCTTACGTAGGCTGGCGACCTGCGTGATCAAGGAAGCCACCTCAAGCCTATAATCCTCGGCAAGCAAACAATTGCCGCATTGGAACTCTGAGTGATCCGGTTTGTCTTGAAACAAAGCGAAATAGATACAGCTCCTACAGTGCTGGAACCGTTCATTTAGTTCTCCAGACAAAGAGGGCTCCATTGCAAAACTAATCTGGTACCAACTTCGTTAGCTTGATGGCTAGCACCTTAGCGGATTGTCAGTCGAGTGATTAGTTATTGGATTGACATGATGGAAGAGAATCTGAGGGATTTCATTCCATGGCTGCCAAGGGAGACCATCCGTGCTACAATGCCACAATGTTTTTAAGGACCACTACCCAGGAACAATCTGCATTATTGACTGCTCAGAAACTGCTTTTACAGAAGTGCAAGAATCTGGATTCAAGGGGGGGGGAGTCATTCAGCCATTACTACGCCCAAAACACTATCAAGTACCTGGTGGCCATTGCACCTTGTGGTCTAGTGATGTTCATCTCCTCAGCATATGGAGGTAGATGTAGCCACAAATATATAACATCGGATTCTGGGTTCCTGGTGTACCTCCTATCCAGGTGATGAGGTCCAGCCTTCACAAAAAAGAGGCGCACAGCTGTCAGAGGAGGACACCACATGTACAAGACGTGAGGGTTCATGTGGAACGCGTAATTCAAAGGCTCAAACAGTTTAGACTCAACCTCATCTAAAATGGACAAAATACTTCAAATCTGTGCTGCCGTGTGTAACCTGTGTGGTGATATCATTCATGAAGATGCTGAATGAACTGACCAGTCAAATGCCATTCACAGGGTCGATTTCCCAATATGAATTAAAGTTATGTGTCAAAAGTTACGTTAAATAAATTTCAATTCATTCTATAACAACTCAACTTAATTATTTGTTTTACATACTCATTAATATTAATAAAAAACAAAGCCATAAAAACAATTTCCACAATACTGTGACTGTTGATGCATTAAGTCAGGATTTTAAAATTGAAAAACAATTTGTTAATAGTAACTGCAAACAGGAGAGACATCTGACTACATCATTCTACAGAGCTGCATGTATTTGTCACTCAGTGACAATCTGCCTGCCTGATGCTCCTCAACAATAAATGGCAGCGTGTGTGTAAAGGAGAAGGTCTTCAGCCTCAGGGCAGCCTCGGCACAGGACTGTGCATCACAGGGAACAGGGATGTCAACTTGCTGGGACGGAGTCCAGATGAGCACCTTTTTACTTTCTCTCAGTCCTGTGCAAAACATACCAATTTGCACCTGCATGTAGTGGCCACGTGGCCCGTGTGGTTGCAGTGGTCCCTCCACCAACTTCACATCACAGGCTTTCCCGTTGAAGACATCATCCGGAGAATCACAGCCCTTCCCCATGACAGGACACTTGATCCCCAACAGCTCCTTGGAGTTCAGCAGTCCGTCAGGGCTTGCTGATAGCCATGGCTCTTCAACACTGACAACAGTGCCTCTGTGGTCCACAGAGTATCCACAGTCTTCCAGAGCCACTGGGAGGTCATCAGCTCAATATCTTTCCCGTAGCGTGTGGCTGCATTCCCTCGGAACCCGGGATACAGGATGCTCCTGGAGAAACTGACCAGGGTTGGTGGATTCCCTGACAGGGACCTTCTTGGCTGAGCTTGCAGTAACTCGAAGCTTCCTTGAGTCATGCCACAAGTGTGAGGCACTCTGCTCCGTTGTGATCTGTTCCAAAGCAGTCGACTGGGTTGGGTCAGGTTTCACAAATTCATTGCAGAAGGACAGGCACTTCTGGCAGTTGTAATTGACATGCTGTCCATGTGGCTGGGAAAGAGTAGACAATATATATTAAGTTATTTATATGGCGTTAGAAAGCGTTGAACAGAAGAGAGACACACATCAGTTCAAATACATTTTTAAATGGTACAGCCACAAATAAATATTCCTTTCAGTCCAATTTGACCTGGGATGCCACTGGCTGTGATACTATTTAACACACGTATAGAGCAGACTCCCCACAGGCGGATTCAGGTGTCTCCAGGCTCCTATTAAATTCCTCCTGTGAGTGGAATGCAGGAGTGGGAGGCAAGGGGTGGACATTCTGGACGCTTTTCTGCATATTGGTCACTGGCGTTTTATGGTGTGTGAAGTCAATGCTGTTTAACCGCTTTGGCTCAGGGTTTTTGTTTATTTGTTAAGATGTGTTTAACGATGCGCGTTTTTTTAATTATTAGCTAGCCACCGCTCTGAGGTAATTCGCTAGCGTTGACGGAAAGTTGTGAAACGGAAAGACAAACACAATCGTGTTCGAATGGATCTGGGTAAAGGGGGCGGGGCTACATAAGGTGAATACAGTTGGTATACGGTTGATACACAGTGCTGTGAAAAAGTATATGCCCCCTTTTCTAATTTCTAATTTCCTCAATTTTTGCATATTTTTGATACTGAGTGTTATCAGATCTTCAATGAAAACCTAATATTAGATAAAGGGAACCTGAGTTTACAAATAACAACAATTATTGATACTTATTTAATTAACAAAGTTATGCAACACATAATTGCCCCCTTTACACTCAATAACTGGTTGTGCCACCTTTAGCTGCAATGACTGCAACCAAATGCTTCCTGTAGTTGTTTATCAGTCTCTCACGTCGCTGTGGAGGGATTTTGGCCCACTCTTCCATGCAGAACTGCTTTAACTCAGTGACATTTGTGGGTTTTCAAAAATGAACTGCTCGTTTCAAGTCCTGCCACAACATCTCAGTTGGGATTAGGTCTAGACTTTGACTTGGCCATTCCAAAACTTCAAATTTGTTGCTTTTTAACCATTTTCATGTAGACTTGATTGTGTGTTTTGGATCATTGTCTTGCTGCATGACCCAGCTGCGCTTCATCTTAAGCTCACAGACGGATAGCCTGTGGTCCTCTGTAGCTCAATTGGTAGAGCATGGCACTTGTAACGCCAGGGTAGCGGGTTCGATCCCCGGGACCACCCATACGTAAAAATGTATGCGCACATGACTGTAAGTCGCTTTGGATAAAAGCGTCTGCTAAATGGCATTTTTAATTAAATTTTTTATTCTCCTGTAGAATTCTTGGTTTGTTCTATTGAGGCAAGTTGTCCAGGTCCTGAGGCAGCAAAGCATCCCGAAACTATCACACTACCACCACCATGCTTGACCGTTGGTATAAGGTTCTTACTCTGGAATGCAGTGTTTGGTTTTCACCAGGCTTAATGAGACCCATGTCCTCCAAAGAGTTATACTTTTGACTCATCTGTCCATAGAAAATTATTCCAAAAGTCTTGATGATCTTCCATGTGCTTTTTGGCAAACTTTAGTCAACTTTTTGGACGAGATTCCTGAAACGCCTGCCAGAGGTGAATTTTTGGAGGAGGGGTAGGCAATAATTTTCCCCACACGCTTCCTTGCCCTGGAGTCGTGCAGGACCCCGATAGAGGGCAGGTGACAGCCAATGACCCTTTGCAGACCGGACAATGCGTTGCAGTTTGCCCTTGAAGCGGGCCGACTCAGACCCAAACTAGGCGGTGATGGAGGAGGTGAGGATGGACTCAATGATTGGTGCATAAAACTGGATCAGGATTGACTGGGAGATTTTAAGAGGTTTTTTTCAGTCACCATTGGCCTCATGGTGAAATCCCTGAGCGGTTTCCTTCCTCTCCTGCAACTGAGTTAGGAAGGACGCCTGTATCTTTGTAGTGACTTAGTGTATTGATACACCATCCAAAGTGTAATTAATAACTTCACCATGCTCAAAGGAATATTCAATGTCTGCTTTTTTTTACCCATATACCAATAGGTGCCCTTCTTTGCGAGGCATTGGAAAACCTCCCTGGTCTTAGTGGTTGAATCTGTGTTTGAAATTCACTGTTCGACTGAGGACCTTACAGATAATTGTATGTGTGGAGTACAGAGATGAGGTAGTCATTCAAAAGTCATGTTTAACACTAGTATTGCACACAGTGAGTCCATGCAACTTATGTGACTTAAGATATTTTTTACTCCTGAACTTATTTAAGCTCCCCATAACAAAGGGGATGAATACTTATTGACTCAAGACATTTCAACATAATTCCACTTTGACATTATGGGGTATTGCGTGTAGGCCACTGAAACAAAATCTCAATTTAATCCATTTTACAATTTCTACTTTCTATCAAGTTGTAGTCGTTCAGGAGTGGCCTGGAGTGTTTTTCAACCCAAAATAGTTTCTTTATTTTATTTATCATACTCTCTGTTTCCAACCATCCACACACACACACACACACACACACACACACACACACACACACACACACACACACACACACACACACACACACAACTATTTGTTTTCATTAGCTATGACTCAAGAGAACTATCCCTAAGTGACTGTTAGTGCGTGTGTGTCCTGCTTTCACAGTGTGTAGGGAATAGGGTGCCATTTGGGACGGAATCCTGGGATTTAGTTAGAATGTGTTAACCAAATATCGATATTGCTTTCAGTGGTACTTTCTGAATGCACATTTCTGTATAGTAGTTGATCCACATTAATTAAAAAGGAATGAGTCTGAGTTAGAATGTGTGAAACCTGTCACTGACTGTTAAGTTCTCTCTCTCACTCCCTCCCTCTCCCGTCGGTCGGCCAGCCTCTCCAGAGGGTAGAGAATGAGGTGGATCTCAGGGGGGACCAGCACCCATTAGGAACGTTCTCTTACCCTCCCTCGAGCCACCACCACCCACCAGCGATGCCTCCCTCTGTCCCCCTCCAGTACCTCCCTCAGGAGCCTCTGCACCAGGAGATGCCCTTCCCAGTGGTAAGACTTTACCTCACATCTTCCCTTCCCAGTGGTAAGACTTTACTTCACATCTGCCCTTCCCAGTGGTAAGACTTTACCTCACATCTTCCCTTCCCAGTGGTAAGACTTTACCTCACATCTTCCCTTCCCAGTGGTAAGACTTTACCTCACATCTACCCTTCCCAGTGGTAAGACTTTACCTCACATCTGCCCTTCCCAGTGGTAAGACTTTACCTCACATCTGCCCTTCCCAGTGGTAAGACTTTACCTCACATCTTCCCTTCCCAGTGGTAAGACTTTACCTCACATCTTCCCTTACCAGTGGTAAGGCTTTACCTCACATCTGCCCTTCCCAGTGGTAAGACTTTACCTCACATCTGCCCTTCCCAGTGGTAAGACTTTACCTCACATCTGCCCTTACCAGTGGTAAGGCTTTACCTCACATCTGCCCTTCCCAGTGGTAAGACTTTACCTCACATCTGCCCTTCCCAGTGGTAAGACTTTACCTCACATCTGCCCTTCCCAGTGGTAAGACTTTACCTCACATCTGCCCTTCCCAGTGGTAAGACTTTACCTCACATCTGCCCTTCCCAGTGGTAAGACTTTACCTCACATCTGCCCTTCCCAGTGGTAAGGCTTGATGCCATAGAGCTAGCTAGCTGAACCAGTATCTGTGAGTTAGAAACCCTTCTAACGCCCAGAAAGCACCGATTTGAAACTCCCATCCACCAGGTGCCGACATTTTTTTGGGTTGCTTGGACATTTTTAGTTAGACATTTTTTGGAAGTACATACCGGCCGTGACGGCAGTTAATTTCGATAGTTGCTAATCGATACTCCTTATTTGAGTAACAAACGTATTTTTACATTATTAAAGGGATGCTTCGGGATTTTGGCGTTATCTACTTCCCCAGAGTCAGATGAACTTGTGGACACCATTTTTATGTTTCTGTCCAGTATGAAGGAAGTTAGAGGTAGATAGCAGTGCTGAGCGATTAACCCGTTATTAAACAGCTAATTGACCGACGTCTGTTCAATTACTTGAATTCCATTTAGTTAATTTTTTTAGTGTGAGCCCAACGCGCCCTTTTTCTAGAGTGAAATCAAGTCGAACTACACTACATGACCAAAAGTATGTGGACACCCCTTCAAATTAGTGTATTCGGCTATTTCAGCCACATCCGTTGCTGACAGGTGTATAAAATCGAGCACACCGCCATGCAATCTCCATAGACAAACATTGGCAGTAGAATGGCCTTCCTGAAGAGCTCAGTGACTTTCAACGTGGCACCGTCATAGGACGCCACATTTCCAACCAGTCAAGAACTGTTCGTCGGGAGCTTCATGAAATGGGGATCCATCGCCCAGCAGCCGCAATGCCAAGCCTAAGATCACCATCCGCAATGCCAAGCCTAAGATCACCATCCGCAATGCCAAGTGTTGGCTGGAGTGGTGTAAAACTCTGGAGCAGTGGAAATGCGTTCTTCGGAGTGATGAATCATTCTTCCCCATCTGGCAGTCCGACGGACGAATCTAGGTTTGGGGGATGCCAGGAGAACGCTACCTGCCCCAATGCATAGTGCCAACTGTAAAGTTTGGTGGAGGAGGAATAATGGTCTGGGGCTGTTTTTTTTTTCATGGTTCAGGCTAGGCCCCTTAGTTCCGGTGGAAATCTTAATGCTACAGCATACAATGACATTCTGTGCTTCCAACTTTGTGTCAACAGTCTGGGGAAGGTCCTTTCCTGTTTCAGCATGACAATGCCCCCGTGCACAAAGCGAGGTCCGAGAAATGGTTTGTCGAGATCGGTTTTGGCAATTGAATGTTCACTGTTTTTGGCTTTGGAATTTCCATTAAAAAGCTCTAATCATTGTAACGTCATTATTTCATAATACATTTAATGTTTTTAAAAAATTATCAAAATCGAATACTGTGATTTATTTTTTAATAATCGAACCGAAACCGAACCGACCTCAAAAAGCACTAATCACTAGTAGATATACCCCTTTCATCTATTTGTAAGTCGCTCTGGATAAGAGCGTCTGCTAAATGACGTAAATGTAAATGTAAATCAACGAGAAATAATCTTTCAAATAAAAATAAAAATTTACTGTAGCAGTTTAGCACAGATCCATATGCTGTGTGTGCCTCCAGTTGACAAACTACACTTCCTCCCCAGTTAGCTGACACACAGGTGTTGGGAGCACGCTAGGTGGCTAATTAGCACAGGTGACCGCCTCTGTCTTCCGTAAACAAGCGCTGTAACCTTGGTGATATGGCCGTGTGGGAACACTAACCCCATAAATGTGTGTCGTCATTTTTTTTTTTTACAACTTTCTTTTGTGCTGATGTGAAAGATACGTTCCTTATGTTTCCAAAACAAGCAATGAGTTTTAAGGTTCAGAATGAGCATCGGGGTTCTTAACAAAACTCCCCCTGGCCAGAAGATGCTATCGTCAATAGGCGCTAAAGGTAGTTAGTCTATGAATGGGTTAACCCTAACCCTTTACTGGTAAGACTTAATGTCTTCACCGTCACACAGTTAGCAAAACATAGAGCTATCCATCCCTAACCCTTCCCAGTGGTAAGACTTTAGCTAGCTCAGTCTAACCCTTCCCAGTGGTAAGACTTTAGCTAGCTCAGTCTAACCCTTCCCAGTGGTAAGACTTTAGCTAGCTCAGTCTAACCCTTCCCAGTGGTAAGACTTTAGCTAGCTCAGTCTAACCCTTCCCAGTGGTAAGACTTTAGCTAGCTCAGTCTAACCCTTCCCAGTGGTAAGACTTTAGCTAGCTCAGTCTAACCCTTCCCAGTGGTAAGACTTTAGCTAGCTCAGTCTAACCCTTCCCAGTGGTAAGACTTTAGCTAGCTCAGTCTAACCCTTCCCAGTGGTAAGACTTTAGCTAGCTCAGTCTAACCCTTCCCAGTGGTAAGACTTTAGCTAGCTCAGTCTAACCCTTCCCAGTGGTAAGACTTTAGCTAGCTCAGTCTAACCCTTCCCAGTGGTAAGACTTTAGCTAGCTCAGTCTAACCCTTCCCAGTGGTAAGACTTTAGCTAGCTCAGTCTAACCCTTCCCAGTGGTAAGACTTTAGCTAGCTCAGTCTAACCCTTCCCAGTGGTAAGACTTTAGCTAGCTCAGTCTAACCCTTCCCAGTGGTAAGACTTTAGCTAGCTCAGTCTAACCCTTCCCAGTGGTAAGACTTTAGCTAGCTCAGTCTAACCCTTCCCAGTGGTAAGACTTTAGCTAGCTCAGTCTAACCCTTCCCAGTGGTAAGACTTTAGCTAGCTCAGTCTAACCCTTCCCAGTGGTAAGACTTCAGAACTAGCTAAAGCTACAGAGCTGGTGTAATTGGCATTTTAAATAACCAGTCACTTCCATAGGATATTTCACCCCCACCATGTTAACAGCTATGTCTCTCTCTTGTCTCCTGTTCAGCCATACCCCCACATGCTGCCGCGGCGTGTCAACGGCCACAGGTACCGGTTACAGCAGCACCCACCTCCGCCCCCACCTCCCTACTACCCAGGCTTCCTGCCGTACTTCCTGTGAGTATGAAATTAATAAAGAACGTAATGATACACGTACGCTTTTCAATGACCCGAAGTCGCTCAGGACCTAAAATAGTACACCCTTTAAGGTGAGGTGTTAACGTAACTGAACATACTGTACACTGTATTGACAACGCCACAATAAATTGCCTTTTTCCACATCCCAAGTGTCATGTCCTTATTTTAGTCTGGGTGATGTGTGACCGTTGTGTCTCTGTGCAGGTCGATGCTTCCTGTGCCTCCTACAGCAGTGGGACCAGCCATCAGTCTGGACCTGGACGTAGATGATGTGGAGATGGAGAACTATGAGGTGAGAGGACCAGGTCATCAATATACTTACAAACACTGTGTGTTTCTCTGTGTGTTTCTCTGTGTGTTTCTCTGTGTGTTTCTCTGTGTGTTTCTCTGTGTGTTTCTCTGTGTGTTTCTCTGTGTGTTTCTGTGTTTTGTATCTGCACATGTACTATATTTAGGGTCAGTTGTTTTGGATGGTTTTTGTGGGGGGTTTTCTCTTGACCGGTATTTCCAGCATTATCCACTAGGTTTGCTGCAGGTAGAAAATACTAGGAAATGGTATTTAGCTAGAACACAATCAATCAATCAATCAATCAATCAATCAATCAATCAATCAATCAATCAATCAATGAATGTCTGGTTGTGCGCGAGTGTTTGGTGGGGGATGGCCTGAGCCAGGGGAGGCGGAGCTCTACGACTATTATCTGGCAGGGAAAAACCGGTTTGTACATCAGTGATTCTACACATCACTTTGCTCAAGCTGATCCACTCCAATGGAAGTTGTAGTTAAAAATGGGTCAAATAGGGGCAGTTTAAGGGATCCCCCCCCACCAAACACTCACGCACAACCAGACATTGATTGATTGATTGACACAAGCTGTCTCTAAATCAATCAAAGACTTGAGGACCATTTCCAAACCTAGTGGATAATGCTGGAAATACCGGTCAATAAAAATAAACCAAAACAACTGGCCCTAAAATATATTGGTCTCTCTCACCCTCTCGTCCCTCAGGCATTAGTGAACCTGGCTGGTCTCTCTCGTCCCTCAGGCATTAGTGAACCTGGCTGGTCTCTCTCACCCTCTTGTCCCTCAGGCATTAGTGAACCTGGCTGGTCTCTCACCCTCTTGTCCCTCAGGCATTAGTGAACCTGGCTGGTCTCTCCCGTCCCTCAGGCATTAGTGAACCTGGCTGGTCTCTCCCGTCCCTCAGGCATTAGTGAACCTGGCTGGTCTCTCTCGTCCCTCAGGCATTAGTGAACCTGGCTGGTCTCTCACCCTCTCGTCCCTCAGGCATTAGTGAACCTGGCTGGTCTCTCTCGTCCCTCAGGCATTAGTGAACCTGGCTGGTCTCTCTCGTCCCTCAGGCATTAGTGAACCTGGCTGGTCTCTCCCGTCCCTCAGGCATTAGTGAACCTGGCTGGTCTCTCACCCTCTCGTCCCTCAGGCATTAGTGAACCTGGCTGGTCTCTCTCGTCCCTCAGGCATTAGTGAACCTGGCTGGTCTCTCTCGTCCCTCAGGCATTAGTGAACCTGGCTGGTCTCTCTCGTCCCTCAGGCATTAGTGAACCTGGCTGGTCTCTCTCGTCCCTCAGGCATTAGTGAACCTGGCTGGTCTCTCACCCTCTTGTCCCTCAGGCATTAGTGAACCTGGCTGGTCTCTCACCCTCTTGTCCCTCAGGCATTAGTGAACCTGGCTGGTCTCTCTCGTCCCTCAGGCATTAGTGAACCTGGCTGGTCTCTCACCCTCTTGTCCCTCAGGCATTAGTGAACCTGGCTGGTCTCTCTCGTCCCTCAGGCATTAGTGAACCTGGCTGGTCTCTCACCCTCTTGTCCCTCAGGCATTAGTGAACCTGGCTGGTCTCTCTCGTCCCTCAGGCATTAGTGAACCTGGCTGGTCTCTCTCGTCCCTCAGGCATTAGTGAACCTGGCTGGTCTCTCACCCTCTCGTCCCTCAGGCATTAGTGAACCTGGCTGGTCTCTCCCGTCCCTCAGGCATTAGTGAACCTGGCTGGTCTCTCACCCTCTTGTCCCTCAGGCATTAGTGAACCTGGCTGGTCTCTCTCGTCCCTCAGGCATTAGTGAACCTGGCTGGTCTCTCACCCTCTTGTCCCTCAGGCATTAGTGAACCTGGCTGGTCTCTCTCGTCCCTCAGGCATTAGTGAACCTGGCTGGTCTCTCACCCTCTCGTCCCTCAGGCATTAGTGAACCTGGCTGGTCTCTCTCGTCCCTCAGGCATTAGTGAACCTGGCTGGTCTCTCACCCTCTCGTCCCTCAGGCATTAGTGAACCTGGCTGGTCTCTCACCCTCTCGTCCCTCAGGCATTAGTGAACCTGGCTGGTCTCTCACCCTCTTGTCCCTCAGGCATTAGTGAACCTGGCTGGTCTCTCACCCTCCCGTCCCTCAGGCATTAGTGAACCTGGCTGGTCTCTCACCCTCTTGTCCCTCAGGCATTAGTGAACCTGGCTGGTCTCTCACCCTCCCGTCCCTCAGGCATTAGTGAACCTGGCTGGTCTCTCACCCTCTTGTCCCTCAGGCATTAGTGAACCTGGCTGGTCTCTCACCCTCCCGTCCCTCAGGCATTAGTGAACCTGGCTGGTCTCTCACCCTCTCGTCCCTCAGGCATTAGTGAACCTGGCTGGTCTCTCCCGTCCCTCAGGCATTAGTGAACCTGGCTGGTCTCTCACCCTCCCGTCCCTCAGGCATTAGTGAACCTGGCTGGTCTCTCACCCTCTTGTCCCTCAGGCATTAGTGAACCTGGCTGGTCTCTCTCGTCCCTCAGGCATTAGTGAACCTGGCTGGTCTCTCACCCTCTCGTCCCTCAGGCATTAGTGAACCTGGCTGGTCTCTCACCCTCTTGTCCCTCAGGCATTAGTGAACCTGGCTGGTCTCTCCCGTCCCTCAGGCATTAGTGAACCTGGCTGGTCTCTCTCGTCCCTCAGGCATTAGTGAACCTGGCTGGTCTCTCACCCTCTTGTCCCTCAGGCATTAGTGAACCTGGCTGGTCTCTCTCGTCCCTCAGGCATTAGTGAACCTGGCTGGTCTCTCACCCTCCCGTCCCTCAGGCATTAGTGAACCTGGCTGGTCTCTCACCCTCTTGTCCCTCAGGCATTAGTGAACCTGGCTGGTCTCTCTCGTCCCTCAGGCATTAGTGAACCTGGCTGGTCTCTCACCCTCTTGTCCCTCAGGCATTAGTGAACCTGGCTGGTCTCTCTCGTCCCTCAGGCATTAGTGAACCTGGCTGGTCTCTCACCCTCTCGTCCCTCAGGCATTAGTGAACCTGGCTGGTCTCTCACCCTCCCGTCCCTCAGGCATTAGTGAACCTGGCTGGTCTCTCACCCTCCCGTCCCTCAGGCATTAGTGAACCTGGCTGGTCTCTCACCCTCTCGTCCCTCAGGCATTAGTGAACCTGGCTGGTCTCTCACCCTCTTGTCCCTCAGGCATTAGTGAACCTGGCTGGTCTCTCACCCTCTCGTCCCTCAGGCATTAGTGAACCTGGCTGGTCTCTCTCGTCCCTCAGGCATTAGTGAACCTGGCTGGTCTCTCACCCCTCTCGTCCCTCAGGCATTAGTGAACCTGGCTGGTCTCTCCCGTCCCTCAGGCATTAGTGAACCTGGCTGGTCTCTCACCCTCTTGTCCCTCAGGCATTAGTGAACCTGGCTGGTCTCTCTGCGTCCCTCAGGCATTAGTGAACCTGGCTGGTCTCTCACCCTCTTGTCCCTCAGGCATTAGTGAACCTGGCTGGTCTCTCTCGTCCCTCAGGCATTAGTGAACCTGGCTGGTCTCTCACCCTCTTGTCCCTCAGGCATTAGTGAACCTGGCTGGTCTCTCTCGTCCCTCAGGCATTAGTGAACCTGGCTGGTCTCTCACCCTCCCGTCCCTCAGGCATTAGTGAACCTGGCTGGTCTCTCACCCTCTTGTCCCTCAGGCATTAGTGAACCTGGCTGGTCTCTCTCGTCCCTCAGGCATTAGTGAACCTGGCTGGTCTCTCACCCTCTCGTCCCTCAGGCATTAGTGAACCTGGCTGGTCTCTCTCGTCCCTCAGGCATTAGTGAACCTGGCTGGTCTCTCACCCTCTTGTCCCTCAGGCATTAGTGAACCTGGCTGGTCTCTCTCGTCCCTCAGGCATTAGTGAACCTGGCTGGTCTCTCACCCTCCCGTCCCTCAGGCATTAGTGAACCTGGCTGGTCTCTCACCCTCTCGTCCCTCAGGCATTAGTGAACCTGGCTGGTCTCTCACCCTCTTGTCCCTCAGGCATTAGTGAACCTGGCTGGTCTCTCCCGTCCCTCAGGCATTAGTGAACCTGGCTGGTCTCTCTCGTCCCTCAGGCATTAGTGAACCTGGCTGGTCTCTCACCCTCTTGTCCCTCAGGCATTAGTGAACCTGGCTGGTCTCTCTCGTCCCTCAGGCATTAGTGAACCTGGCTGGTCTCTCACCCTCCCGTCCCTCAGGCATTAGTGAACCTGGCTGGTCTCTCACCCTCTTGTCCCTCAGGCATTAGTGAACCTGGCTGGTCTCTCACCCTCTTGTCCCTCAGGCATTAGTGAACCTGGCTGGTCTCTCACCCTCTTGTCCCTCAGGCATTAGTGAACCTGGCTGGTCTCTCTCGTCCCTCAGGCATTAGTGAACCTGGCTGGTCTCTCTCGTCCCTCAGGCATTAGTGAACCTGGCTGGTCTCTCTCGTCCCTCAGGCATTAGTGAACCTGGCTGGTCTCTCACCCTCTTGTCCCTCAGGCATTAGTGAACCTGGCTGGTCTCTCACCCTCTCGTCCCTCAGGCATTAGTGAACCTGGCTGGTCTCTCTCGTCCCTCAGGCATTAGTGAACCTGGCTGGTCTCTCTCGTCCCTCAGGCATTAGTGAACCTGGCTGGTCTCTCACCCTCTCGTCCCTCAGGCATTAGTGAACCAGGCTGATCTCTCCCGTCCCTCAGGCATTAGTGAACCTGGCTGGTCTCTCTCGTCCCTCAGGCATTAGTGAACCAGGCTGATCTCTCCCGTCCCTCAGGCATTAGTGAACCTGGCTGGTCTCTCACCCTCTTGTCCCTCAGGCATTAGTGAACCTGGCTGGTCTCTCACCCTCTCGTCCCTCAGGCATTAGTGAACCTGGCTGGTCTCTCACCCTCTCGTCCCTCAGGCATTAGTGAACCTGGCTGGTCTCTCACCCTCTCGTCCCTCAGGCATTAGTGAACCTGGCTGGTCTCTCACCCTCTCGTCCCTCAGGCATTAGTGAACCTGGCTGGTCTCTCACCCTCTTGTCCCTCAGGCATTAGTGAACCTGGCTGGTCTCTCACCTCGTCCCTCAGGCATTAGTGAACCTGGCTGGTCTCTCACCCTCTTGTCCCTCAGGCATTAGTGAACCTGGCTGGTCTCTCTCGTCCCTCAGGCATTAGTGAACCAGGCTGGTCTCTCTCCCTCTTGTCCCTCAGGCATTAGTGAACCTGGCTGAGAGGCTAGGAGAGGCTAAACCACGAGGAATCACCAAGGCAGACATTGAGCAGCTTCCATCCTACAGGTTCAACCTCGACAACCATCAATCTGAACAAACGCTGTAAGATAAGCTTCCTCTGCCTTTTCTCTTATTCCACTCACCCATTTTATCTATCTATCTGGCTGGCTGGCCAAATAGGGCTGGGCGGTATACCATATTTTCCTATATACCGGTATCGATGCATGGACCAGTTTGGGTTTTTACTTTACCTTCTATAACGGTATTTCAATATTTGGTTTGTTAAATGTGATACGCATCTCCGGGCTTGGTGTGACAGGGGGCAGGGCTTGGTGTGTCAGGGGGCAGGGCTTGGTGTGTCAGGGGGCAGGGCTTGGTGTGTCAGGGGCAGGGCTTGGTGTGTCAGGGGGCAGGGCTTGGTGTGTCACAAGGCTTGGTGTGCCCCTGTCACACCAAGCCCTGCCCCCCGTCACACCAAGCCCTGCCCCCTGTCACACCAAGCCCTGCCCCTGACACACCAAGCCCTGCCCCCCTGACACACCAAGCCCTGTCCCCCTGCCACACCAAGCCCTGCCCCCGACACACCAAGCCCTGCCCCCTGTCACACCAAGCCCTGCCCCCTGACACACCAAGCCCTGCCCCCTGACACACCAAGCCCTGTCCCCTGCCACACCAAGCCCTGCCCCCCGACACACCAAGCCCTGCCCCCTGTCACACCAAGCCCTGCCCCCCGACACACCAAGCCCTGCCCCCTGTCACACCAAGCCCTGCCCCCTGTCACACCAAGCCCTGCCCCCTGACACACCAAGCCCTGTCCCCTGCCACACCAAGCCCTGTCCCCTGTCACACCAAGCCCTGCCCCCCGTCACACCAAGCCCTGCCCCCTGTCACACCAAGCCCTGCCCCCTGACACACCAAGCCCTGTCCCCTGCCACACCAAGCCCTGCCCCCTGTCACACCAAGCCCTGCCCCCCGTCACACCAAGCCCTGCCCCCTGTCACACCAAGCCCTGCCCCCCGACACACCAAGCCCAGGCCATATAGTTAACATTAGCCTCCTACATATAGCTACATGTTGAACTTCCATCCTCTCAGGCCGGGGGTACAACGTATGAATTTGTGTTTGGATCTGAATCGCTGTTGTAATCATTGGCCAGTCCAAAATCCCTATTTCCATCTATTGCTAATTTAGGAAAGGGATGATTTTAACTAGCTGGCTAGCCACCAGAGGACAACACAACGAGATGCAACAATTCAAGTTGTTTTCTGTCAATAATGATGTTTGGCTTGATGTGATGTGATTGGTCTGTAGCCAAATCCAAACTGGCTTCCCTTGACACTTTTTTTTACTTTTTTGTTTTTTTGGGTGCACCAGGACCAATCACAGCTGAGCTCACTCAGTTTAGCTCAATGCCGATTGGCTATTATTTTATTTATTTTTTATCAAAGGAGGCTAAATACTTGCTGGCTTCCCTTTTCATTCAATGCTACGTGCAGCAACAATGTCATACTCTTTTTGACCAGACAGCATCAGATAGACACTCTACATATACTGAGACAGAGGGGTTTTGCTTTGTTCGCTCAGATGCTTTCTCCTGTGAGATACATTCAGCCTCTTGCAAATTGAAGGAAAACGCGGAGAGACGAAATATACATTATTTTGTTAATTTTGTTCTTGGTCAATTTTTTTGGGGGAAGCCTGGCTTCCCTTGGAGTCCATGAATACACTGGTTATTAGAAAAGTGTAAAGTCATCACGCTGACACTAAATCAATTGCTTGAATCAGATTAATATTATTATTTTGTTACCGTTGATTTTGTCATACGCGCCTGTCCGTCGCAGGATTTATAACGCTGTTGTCATTTTCAAAGTGAAATGGCACAGACAATTCGCGCCGCTCTCTGTATAAAAGTCGCTGGCCACAAACTAATACACGGATTTCACAGTCAAGCTATCACTCAAACTAAAGACAACCCCTGTCACTATTTAGAACGACTTGTGGAGAGATGATTCGTTGAAATTATCCAGTCAAAAAAGTGTTGCGTTTCCTATTTCGTATTGACCATCTACCGTAAACATTGTTCCACAAGAAGATTAGTTGATAAATGGCTACTACATATTTTCATCTAGTGCATTCAGAAAGTATTCAGACCCCTTTACTTTTCCCAAATTTTTTACTTTACAGCCTTATTCTAAAATTGATTAAATTACTTTTTTCCCCTCATCAGTCTACACACAATACCCCATAATGACAAAGTGAAAACAGGTTTTTAGACATGTTTGCAAAAAAATAAAATAATGAAATACCTTAAGTATTCAGACCCTTTCCTATGAGAATCAAAATTGAGCTCGGGTGCATTCTGTTTTTCATTGATCATCCTTGAGATGTTTCTCCAACTTGATTGGAGTCCACCTGTGGTAAATTCAATTGATTGGACATGATTTAGAAAGGCACACACCTGTCTACATTAGGTCCCACAGTTGACAGTGCATGTCAGAGCAAAAACCAAACCATGAGGTCGAAGGAATTGTCCGTAGAGCTCCGAGACAGGATTGTATCGAGGCACAGATCTGGGGAAGGGTGCCAAAAAATTTCTGCAGCTTTGAAGGTCCCCAAGAAACGGTGGCCTCTACAGTGAGGGGAAAAAAGTATTTGATCCCCTGCTGATTTTGTACGTTTGCCCACTGACAAAGACATGATCAGTCTATAATTTTAATGGTAGGTTTATTTGAACAGTGAGAGACAGAATAACAACAAAAAAATCCAGAAAAACGCATGTCAAAAATGTTATAAATTGATTTGCATTTTAATGAGGGAAATAAGTATTTGACCCCCCTCTCAATCAGAAAGATTTCTGGCTCCCAGGTGTCTTTTATACAGGTAACGAGCTGAGATTAGGAGCACACTCTTAAAGGGAGTGCTCCTAATCTCAGTTTGTTACCTGTATAAAAGACACCTGTCCACAGAAGCAATCAATCAATCAGATTCCAAACTCTCCACCATAACCAAGACCAAAGAGCTCTCCAAGGATGTCAGGGACAAGATTGTAGACCTACACAAGGCTGGAATGGGCTACAAGACCATCGCCAAGCAGCTTGGTGAGAAGGTGACAACAGTTGGTGCGATTATTCGCAAATGGAAGAAACACAAAAGAACTGTCAATCTCCCTCGGCCTGGGGCTCCATGCAAGATCTCACCTCGTGGAGTTGCAATGATCATGAGAACGGTGAGGAATCAGCCCAGACCTACACAGGAGGATCTTGTCAATGATCTCAAGGCAGCTGGGACCATAGTCACCAAGAAAACAATTAGTAACACACTACGCCGTGAAGGACTGAAATCCTGCAGCGCCTGCAAGGTCCCCCTGCTCAAGAAAGCACACATACATGCCCGTCTGAAGTTTGCCAATGAACATCTGAATGATTCAGAGGAGAACATGGTGAAAGTGTTGTGGTCAGATGAGACCAAAATGGAGCTCTTTGGCATCAACTCAACTCACCGTGTTTGGAGGAGGAGGAATGCTGCCTATGACCCCAAGAACACCATCCCCACCGTCAAACATGGAGGTGGAAACATTATGCTTTGGGGGTGTTTTTCTGCTAAGGGGACAGGACAACTTCACCGCATCAAAGGGACGATGGACGGGGCCATGTACCGTCAAATCTTGGGTGAGAACCTCCTTCCCTCAGCCAGGGCATTGAAAATGGGTCGTGGATGGGTATTCCGGCATGACAATGACCCAAAACACACGGCCAAGGCAACAAAGGAGTGGCTCAAGAAGAAGCACATTAAGGTCCTGGAGTGGCCTAGCCAGTCTCCAGACCTTAATCGCATAGAAAATCTGTGGAGGGAACTGAAGGTTTGAGTTGCCAAACGTCAGCCTCGAAACCTTAATGACTTGGAGAAGATCTGCAAAGAGGAGTGGGACAAAATCCCTCCTGAGATGTGTGCAAACCTGGTTTCCAACTACAAGAAATGTCTGACCTCTGTGATTGCCAACAAGGGTTTTGCCACCAAGTACTAAGTAATGTTTTGCAGAGGGGTCAAATACTTATTTCCCTCATTAAAATGCAAATCAATTTATAACATTTGTGTTTTTCTGGATTGTTTTGTTGTTATTCTGTCTCTCACTGTTCAAATAAACCTACCATTAAAATTATAGACTGATCATTTCTTTGTCAGTGGGCAAACGTACAAAATCAGCAGGGGATCAAATACTTTTTTCCCTCATTGTATCATTCTTAAATGGAAGAAGTTTGGAACCACCAAGACTCTTCCTAGAGCTGGCCGCCCAGCCAGTCTGAGCAATTGGGGGAGAAGGGCCTTGGTCAGGGAGCTGACCAGGAACCTGATGGTCACTCTGACAGAGCTTCAGGGTTTCTCTGTGGAGATGGGAGATCCTTCCAGAAGGACAACCATCTCTGCAGCACTCCACAGCCCGCTTGGAGTTTGCCAAAAGGCACCTAAAGGACTCTCAGACCATGACAAACAAGATTATCTGGTCTGATGAAACCAAGATTGAACTCATTGGCCTGAATGCCAAGCGTCACGTCTGGTGGAATCCTGGCACCATCCCTACGGTGAAGCATGGTGGTGGCAGCGGCAGCATCATGCTGTGGGGATGTTTTTCAGCGGCAGGGACTGGGAGACTAGTCAGGATCGAGGGAAAGATGAACGGAGAGATCCTTGATGAAAACCTGCTCCAGAGCGCTCAGGACCTCAGACTGGGGCGAAGGTTCACTTTCCAACAGGACAACGACCCTAAGCACACAGGCAAGACAACACAGGAGTGGGTTCGGGACAAGTCTCTGAATGTCCTTGAGTGGCCCAGCCAGAGCCCGGAGTTGAACCCGATTTGAACATCTCTGGAGAGACCTGAAAATAGTTGTGCAGCGACGCTTCCCATCCAACCTGACAGAGCTTGAGAGGATCTGCAGAGAAGAATGGGAGAAACTCCCCAAATACAGGTGTGCCAAGCTTGTAGCGTCATACCCAAGAAGACTTGAGGCTGTAATCGCTGCCAAAGGTGCTTCAACAAAGTACTGAGTAAAGAGTCTGAATACTTATGTAAATGTGATATTTCAGTTTTGCAAACATTTCTAAAAACCTGTTTTTGCTTTGTCATTATGGGGTATTGTGTATAGATTGATTGAGGGGGTTTAAACATGTAGAATGTCAGAACATGGTCATATCGCCCAGCCCTACCATCCATCCATCGTAACAGGAACTGTCTTGACATTTTAAACATACAGTATGTCAGAACCTGGTGACGCTCTGTGTAATGCTCAGGTCTGTCTTCCAGGTGTGTCGTGTGCTTTAGTGACTTTGAGTGTAGGCAGCTACTGAGAGTATTACCCTGCAACCACGAGTTCCACGCTAAGTGTGTCGACAAATGGTTAAAGGTAAGCTGATTTCATCCATCGTTAACTCTTGGAGTACACGTCCCAAATGGCATCCTATGCCCTATACCTTTTTAATGCGATGGTTAACACTTATTTTTGTTCCTCTGTCTTCCTCCCAGACCAATCGCACTTGTCCAATCTGCCGGGCGGACGCGTCAGAGGTGCACCGCGAGGTGGAGTGAGTGACACCCAGGCTTTTGAGATCTTTGATTGGAAAGCAGCACAAAACTAAACCCACAGAGTCTGTCTGTCTGTCGTAGCGCCTGCCTCAGCCTGCCTGGGGACGCCTGCCACCTACCCTGCCTGCGTCCTGCGCCCCCCACCACTCCTGACCCCCCCCCCACCACTCCTGACCCCTCCTGACCCCCCCTCACCACCCCTGCTCCACCTCAACAACAATAAGCAATCTAAGATTGTATGTTTGGAGCCCCTCCCTCCCTCGGTCGTACCTCTGCTGTTCTTCTACTGCTGCGTCTGATGAAAAGCTACAGCCTACTACAGCCTCATAGTCCTGCCTGTCTGTCTGCCTGCCTGCCTGCCTGTCTGTCTGGGATATCCATTGATCCATCTCCTCGATCTGCTCCTCTGCCTGCCCCAGTGTGGCAGATTCCAAAGACGTGACCTACCATATGTTGTTGTTGTTGTTGTTGTCGAAGGGCTTTTACGTTTACAAGGTTTTTACTTTTTGTTATCTTGTGGTTTTGGTTAGTTCTTTGTGACAGATGGGAGTTGGAGCTGCCTGCATGGGAGATGGTGATGACGGTGGGGGGGCCTGGTGGAGCGGAGAGAGGCGTCACACGTTGTTCAATCAGCAGACTAATAATAGGAATACTTCAACACGGTTAAAACTGTAGGAGACTAGATCATTCCGCTGGCTTGGAGGAGAAGCCTGGCTGACTGACCATCATAGATGCATGTTTGTG
Source organism: Coregonus clupeaformis (assembly GCF_020615455.1). Lineage (NCBI taxonomy): Eukaryota > Metazoa > Chordata > Actinopteri > Salmoniformes > Salmonidae > Coregonus > Coregonus clupeaformis. The sequence goes on along the minus strand of NW_025533459.1, from coordinate 926,256 downwards.
TAGATGACTGATGGGCAAAGTGACCTGTTAATAATGTATGTTTCGCAATAATGTATTGATGATTTCAATAGTTCTATCCGTTTTTTCTTTTTCAATCTGCTAATGCTATTGTGAAAGTATGACTTGCTGTGGTTAAAACAAGCCTGAGGTTATGGACTCATCTGGCACTGAGAATGATGGAAGTGATGCACCGCCACCGACCTGTCGGGTATATATTCCCTCCTCCTCCCTGCCCTGTTACTCCACACTGTGATACACAACTGACTGGATGGAGGCATGGACGGGTGGAGGAAGAGGAGAGATTATGCTGTGGAGTGAAGGGGAGGGTCCTCAGATCGGCCCCCAGAGAGGGGAGAGGAGGGGACAAAGCACTGCCTCTCTGTGAAGTCATCTGCCCTTTCTGCACAATGACCACATCCATCCTCCTCGCCAGCCTTGGTCCTCTGGAGACCAGCTGGCTGGATCCCGGGCAGCACTGAAGGATTAGCATAGCAATATTTTAATCAAGTATCGCCACAACATTTTAAAGGAAGTAACAACAAACAAACAAACAAAAACAAGGAATGTTGTCTCACCCAGAGAGAGAGAGAGGAGGGGGGGCTTGTCTCACCCAGAGCGAGGGGGAGGAGCCTTGTCTCACCCAGAGCGAGGGGGGGAGCCTTGTCTCACCCAGAGGGAGGGGGAGGAGCCTTGTCTCACCCAGAGGGAGGGGGGGGGGAGCCTTGTCTCACCCAGAGAGCGATGTGGAGGGAATGTGTCTTCTGCATCGGTGAGGGGGACAGGAGGGAACCTTCACTACCCCAGCATCACCACCACTGACTGACTGCTGCTGTGGAGCCTGCTGCAGAAAGCAATATGTGCAATGAGTGATAGTTTTAAAGTGGACGTTTTTCTTCCTGTTTTTGGAAGAACCAGGCTTTTATCTCTTTGTTTGTGAGCCAAATATTCAATATTATATATATATATACTCTTTCAAGATTTCAGATATGCCTTCTCAAGACCTTGACAAGCACAAACCTATTATTACTTAATAATCTTTCAAAAGAAAAAAATCCCTTTGTCATTTCCACTTGTTTTAAGAGTTTTTTAATGGTGTTATTTATTGGTTTTAGCTATCTTAGAGAAAACGTGTTGAAGGACAAGGTCAGAGCACTAACATGGAAGTGTGTGGTCAACGGTATGTGTTCTATTCTAATGGTAACTTAACTTGGTCAGGTCTTCTTGTTAGGCCGTGCTAACTAATGGTGTTGTAAACGATGAAGTGTTGTATGCCGCATAGCTTCAGTGTGAATGCTTCTCGATAATCGTCTTGTTTTCGAAGACAAAAAGAATGTTAACTCCCTGTTTCAAACATCTCTGGTGACGTGACAGACAGACGCTCTGGCGTTGTCCCAGCTGAGCTGACCGTACTTTCACCGTGATGATCAGGACAGGAAGGGGTTTGAGATAAAGATGGAGGGAGGAGTGGTGTTGGTAGAATGATACACTGTTGGACATCTATAGGGTTTGCGTCCCAAATGTAGTGCACTACTTTTGACCAGGGCCCATAGGGCTAGTGCACTATGTAGGGAATAGGGTGCCATTTGGGACCCGGCTCATCTTTGTTCAGACTTCCAAAACGGAATGTTGTTGGGGTAAAAAAAAATATATATATATATATAAAATGTTACTCCGGGTGTCTTTTGTGTTGTTGTAGGGGGATTCCTTTCTATTCCTAACTACCCCAATAAGCACTGATATGCAGATGTAACTTTTAGGATGGACACTTGCTTTCTTGTGTAAAGGGACCTTGCCATGTTTTCTATAGCGAATGTGAGTCTCTCTGTGACGCGTGTACCACCTTTTTAAAGAGGAAAAAAAAAAAAAAAGCCATCTTGATGAGTTTAAAGTAAACCCACAGCTTTGCGAGTTAATCTGTGTACATATCTGTTCACTGGCATATATTGTGAGTTTGAAACAACAACAACAAAAAATCCCTCAGGGCCTCTCGGTATATAAGAATAAAGGAACACAGCCTGTTTGAATGGGACAGATGCCATGAAAGGATTGGTGGTGGATTTGAATTTTCTTGGTTGTTTTCCCTCAGGCCACGCATATTTTTAATGTAATCTATTCAAATATTGATAATAATAATACTTGTAGATTTTTTTTTTTTATTGCATCATATAATCATACATTTTAGTTTGTGTTCTTGAACTTGAACTCAACCACATGACGTACAGACATGCATACTTACATAATGGTTGTGATCCCATTTTAAAAACGTGCCGTTGGTGCACACTATCCTACCTAAAACCACTTCCAAAACTACTCTGAAGGTGTTTGCATGATTTTTTTTGTTGATTTTTTTATTAAACCAAGTGTGTATTTTCAGTGAAAGATATCTAGACATGGGGACGGTGGACTATTTAACGGTGCACAATATGCATGCATGTCCTGCCAGGTCCCAACTGGTTTTTAGCTAGCTCTAGTTGGCTTTGGGTCCGTTCTTCATGTGGTTGGGGCTCCGTTACCGCTTTTAGTTGGCTTTGGGTCCGTTCTTCATGTGGTGGGGGCTCCGTTACTGCTCAGCTGATAACTGCCATGCATTGTACTGCACACATTTGTAACAGAACTGAATGACTAAAAGATTTTATTGCGCTTTTATTAAAATAAAAATTGTCTGGACTTTGGAACTGGGGAGAAATCCAGGATGTTAAAGTTGTTGGTTATAATATGTGTGCTATGTTGTTGTTGCCTCAGATAATGAACATGTCTAGAACCTAGTTAACTGAAAGCCATAGTGAAAAGCCATTAGATTTGCTTTAGGTATGATGCTGTCACTTGTGGGAATGCAATAGTTTGCCATGGGGATCAGATCAGATGGATTCTTAGAGCATGTTGCTATACTAATAGTCCTAAAATGGTCAGTTACATTCAACACAGTTAAAGGACATTAAAAAATATATATACATGTTAGTCAAACTAATAACAACCGACTGTATTCTCAATGTAGATTTGACATCTAGATACCATTTATTCACTTATTGAAACATTAGCGCCATGGTTCGAGGGGTAAACATCTATTTGGCAGGTTTTTAATGACCATATTGTAACGTCTGAAGACAAATGAAAATAGAATCTTGTGGTCTTTCTGTGATCCAATTTAATGAATAATCTCACAGCTTGTGGTGCAAAGGCAAAAAAAATAGAAAAAGAAAATGGTGTTCCAATAATAAGCAGCTAAAATAATTTCTTTAGGATTTGATTTCTTGGTTACGCCGTAGATTTCCACTGTTTTCCAATGATCTGTTGCTGTGGTGGGATAGTGGTCTGTTTACTGATTCTACTACTCCTCCAGCCTCTAGGGGGCTCCACCCAACAGGGCCAGGGGCATGTTCGGTGTTAGAAACGAGATGTTTGGTACTTGCACATTTACAGTTACCTCAATTTTGCCATGTTTGGATTTAAAAAATAAAAAATAAAAGCGAATATATTATATATAGGAAAATGGTTCTTAATGCTATGTTTTCATTCCATTGGAATCATATTGTTTGTAGCATTTAACTAGTTATAGTGGATTATATATACAGCTATACTGATTGACATTTTTCAGATTTGTACTTTTATAAACTGAAAGTTGCTAGTTCTGCTTTACCGAGTCGTGCAATCATTTTATTTTTTATTTTTTCGTTGTGGCTGATTTTGAGAGGGTTGTTCACTAATAAATGTATGACATATACCAATATTACAACCGCTTCTTTGCCTGTTTTCACTGTAATCACCGTAGAGTTCACAGAAAGTTGTCATGAATGCTAGGATTGAGGCCCATATAGCACCCTATTCCCTATATAGTGCACTGATTTTGACCAGAGCCCTGGGCTCTCATACTGTGCAGAGAAAAGGAATGTGATCTTGTGAGATCAGGATGAACATAAGGTGACGGCTAAAAGAAACTCTTCACAGCCAACTCTAGTATTCCATGAGACATTTACTAATAGGTTAGCGTAATACGTTGGTTTTCCACATACACTACTTGTCGAACATCTCATTCCAGAATCATGGGCATTAATATGGAGTTGCCCCCAGCATGACAATGCACAGAGGCATTGTCATGCTGAAACAGGAAAGGGCCTTCCCCAAATTTTTGCCACAAAGTTGGAAGCACAGAATCGTCTAGAATGTAATTGTATGCTGCAGCGTTAAGACTTCCCTTAACTGGAACTAAGTGGCCTAGCCCAAACCATTATTCCTCCTCCACCAAACTTTACAGTTGGCACTATGCATTGGGGCAGGTAGCGTTCTCCTGGCATCCATGAAACCCAGATTTGTCCTTCGGACTGCCAGATGGTGAAGTGTGATTCATCACTCCAGAGGAAGTGTTTCCACTGCTCCAGAGTCCAATGGCAGAGAGCTTTACACCACTCCAGCCGACGCTTGGCGTTGCGCATCGTGATCTTAGGCTTGTGTGCGGCTGCTCGGCCATGGAAACCCATTTGATGAAGCTCCCGACGAACAGTTCTTGTGCTGACGTTGCTTCCAGAGGCAGTTTGGAACTCGGTAGTGAGTGTTGCAACTGAGGACATACGATCTTTACGCGCTTCAGCACTCGGCGGTCCCGTTCTGTGAGCTTGTGTGGCCTACCACTTCAGCACTCGGCGGTCCCGTTCTGTGAGCTTGTGTGGCCTACCACTTCAGCACTCGGCGGTCCCGTTCTGTGAGCTTGTGTGGCCTACCACTTCAGCACTCGGCGGTCCCGTTGTGTGAGCTTGTGTGGCCTACCACTTCAGCACTCGGCGGTCCCGTTCTGTGAGCTTGTGTGGCCTACCACTTCACGGCTGAGCCGTTGTTGCTCCTAGACAATAAGAATGCTGTTCATTGACTACAGCTCAGCATTCAACACCATAGTACCCTCCAAGCTCATCATTAAGCTCGAGGCCCTGGGTCTGAACCCCGCCCTGTGCAACTGGGTCCTGGACTTCCTGACGGGCCGCCCCCAGGTCGTGAAGGTAGGAAACAACATCTCCTCTTCGCTGATCCTCAACACCGGGGCCCCACAAGGGTGCGTGCTCAGCCCCCTCCTGTACTCCCTGTTCACCCATGACTGCGTGGCCAAGCACGCCTCCAACTCAATCATCAAGTTTGCAGACGACACAACAGTAGTAGGCTTGATTCCCAACAATGACGAGACAGCCTACAGGGAGGAGGTGAGGGCTCTGGGAGTGTGGTGCCAGGAAAATAACCTCTCCCTCAACATCAACAAAACAAAGGAGATGAACGTGGACTTCAGGAAACAGCAGTGTGCACCCTCCTATCCACATCGACGGGACCGCAGTAGAGAAGGTGGAAAGCTTCAAGTTCCTTGGCGTACACATCACTGACAAACTGAAATGGTCCACCCACGCAGACAGTGTGGTGAAGAAGGCGCAACAGAGCCTCTTCAACCTCAGGAGGCTGAAGAAATTTGGCTTGGCACCTAAAACCCTCACAAACTTTTACAGATACACAATTGAGAACATCCTGTCGGGCTGTATCACCGCCTGGTACGGCAACTGCACCGCCAACAACCGCAGGGCTCTCCAGAGGGTGGTGCGGTCTGCCGAACGTATTACCGGGGGCAAACTACCCGCCCTCCAAGACACATACAGCACCCGATGTCACAGGAAGGCCAAAAAGATCATCAAGGACATCAACCACCTGAGCCACTGCCTGTTCACCCCGCTATCATCCAGAAGGCGAGGTCAGTACAGGTGCATCAAAGCTGGGACCAAGAGAATGAAAAACAGCTTCTATCTCAAGGACATCAGACTGTTAAATAGCCATCACTAGCACATTAGAGGCTGCTGCTGCCTAATGAAATCACTGGCCACTTTAAGAAATGGAACACTAGTCACTTTAATAATCTTTACATCTCTTGCACTACTCATCTCATACAGTGGGGGGAAAAAGTATTTAGTCAGCCACCAATTGTGCAAGTTCTCACACTTAAAAAGATGAGAGACCTGTAATTTTCATCATAGGTACACGTCAACTATGACAGACAAATTGAGAAAACAAATTCCAGAAAATCACATTGTAGGATTTTTAATGAATTTATTTGCAAATTATGGTGGAAAATAAGTATTTGGTCACCTACAAACAAGCAAGATTTCTGGCTCTCACAGACCTGTAACTTCTTCTTTAAGAGGCTCCTCTGTCCTCCACTCGTTACCTGTATTAATGGCACCTGTTTGAACTTGTTATCAGTATAAAAGACACCTGTCCACAACCTCAAACAGTCACACTCCAAACTCCACTATGGCCAAGACCAAAGAGCTGTCAAAGGACACCAGAAACAAAATTGTAGACCTGCACCAGGCTGGGAAGACTGAATCTGCAATAGGTAAGCAGCTTGGTTTGAAGAAATCAACTGTGGGAGCAATTATTAGGAAATAGAAGACATACAAGACCACTGATAATCTCCCTCGATCTGGGGCTCCACGCAAGATCTCACCCCGTGGGGTCAAAATGATCACAAGAACGGTGAGCAAAAATCCCAGAACCACACGGGGGGACCTAGTGAATGACCTGCAGAGAGCTGGGACCAAAGTAACAAAGCCTACCATCAGTAACACACTACTACGCCGCCAGGGACTCAAATCCTGCAGTGCCAGACGTGTCCCCCTGCTTAAGCCAGTACATGTCCAGGCCCGTCTGAAGTTTGCTAGAGTGCATTTGGATGATCCAGAAGAGGGTTGAGAGAATGTCATATGATCAGATGAAACCAAAATATAACTTTTTGGTAAAAACTCAACTCGTCGTGTTTGGAGGACAAAGAATGCTGAGTTGCATCCAAAGAACACCATACCTACTGTGAAGCATGGGGGTGGAAACATCATGCTTTGGGGCTGTTTTTCTGCAAAGGGACCAGGACGACTGATCCGTGTAAAGGAAAGAATGAATGGGGCCATGTATCGTGAGATTTTGAGTGAAAACCTCCTTCCATCAGCAAGGGCATTGAAGATGAAACGTGGCTGGGTCTTTCAGCATGACAATGATCCCAAACACACCGCCCGGGCAACGAAGGAGTGGCTTCGTAAGAAGCATTTCAAGGTCCTGGAGTGGCCTAGCCAGTCTCCAGATCTCAACCCCATAGAAAATCTTTGGAGGGAGTTGAAAGTCTGTGTTGCCCAGCGACAGCCCCAAAACATCACTGCTCTAGAGGAGATCTGCATGGAGGAATGGGCCAAAATACCAGCAACAGTGTGTGAAAACCTTGTGAAGACTTACAGAAAACGTTTGACCTGTGTCATTGCCAACAAAGGGTATATAACAAAGTATTGAGAAACTTTTGTTATTGACCAAATACTTATTTTCCACCATAATTTGCAAATAAATTCATTAAAAATCCTACAATGTGATTTTCTGGAAAAAAAATTCTCATTTTGTCTGTCATAGTTGACGTGTACCTATGATGAAAATTACAGGCCTCTCTCATCTTTTTAAGTGGTTGAACTTGCACAATTGGTGGCTGACTAAATATTTTTTTTACCCACTGTGTGTGTGTGTATATATATATATATATATATATATATATATATATATATATATATATATATAGCGTACCTACAAAAATATTAAAACTGACATGGCTTCAAGGTTAGCAGAATTTCTATTGGCTGATAGGAATGCTGAGATGTATTAGACCAAGAGAAGGCTGAGACGCAGGCAGGGAGGTTTATTAGACCAAGAGAGCTGGGGACGGCAAAAGAGCACTGACAGCCAGTAATATTATCAAAATCAAAACCACCACGACATTTTAAAATGTTTAATTTATAGTTGTTGGAAAATGACATCTTTACATGACCAACCCATTCCGATGTTACAGGAGAAATAGGCATCTATGAATCACCACAGGCAGACTGTTATACTATAGATAGGTAAAGCCACATCAAAGCTGTGGCCTCTTCTTCTTCTTGAACTGTGTTGTAGTCTTAAACTGCAGGCAGGCTGCCCTACTCCGGCGGTACGGAACTCAACCCTCGCCTGTTTGGTCATCTCATGACAATTACATTATAGAGTCAACTTTGATTGAATAAAAAAAAAAAAAAAAAAGTAGTGCTTTTTCCAGCCTTGTTATTTAAATATATCTAACGTATGTACAGGGAGGGCAGTTCACATTGCTCTCCTTTTAAACAGAACCAAATTGAACTGGCGAGAGGAGTCATCAGGGCGGGCCGGGCGGCCGGGGATGGAGCGGGGCTAAATTATTTTGGGTTAGAGAGTTTGTTTCGTTATTTCAGACAGTGATCCCTTATCGGCCATTTAGACAAACAGAATGGGTGAAGAAACAACAGAACAGTTGGAGGAGAAGGTTCCATGTTGGAGGCGGAGGAGAAGGTTCCATGTTGGAGGCGGAGGAGAAGGTTCCATGTTGGAGGTGGAGGAGAAGGTTCCATGTTGGAGGCGGAGGAGAAGGTTCCATGTTGGAGGTGGAAGAGAAGGTTCCATGTTGGAGGCGGAGGAGAAGGTTCCATGTTGGAGGCGGAGGAGAAGGTTCCATGTTGGAGGCGGAGGAGAAGGTTCCATGTTGGAGGCGGAGGAGAAGGTTCCATGTTGGAGGCGGAGGAGAAGGTTCCATGTTGGAGGCGGAGGAGAAGGTTCCATGTTGGAGGCGGAGGAGAAGGTTCCATGTTGGAGGCGGAGGAGAAGGTTCCATGTTGGAGGCGGAGGAGAAGGTTCCATGTTGGAGGCGGAGGAGAAGGTTCCATGTTGGAGGCGGAGGAGAAGGTTCCATGTTGGAGGTGGAGGAGAAGGTTCCATGTTGGAGGAGAAGGTTCCATGTTGGAGGTGGAGGAGAAGGTTCCATGTTGGAGGCGGAGGAGAAGGTTCCATGTTGGAGGTGAAGGTTCCATGTTGGAGAAGGTTCCATGTTGGAGGCGGAGGAGAAGGTTCCATGTTGGAGGCGGAGGAGAAGGTTCCATGTTGGAGGTGGAGGAGAAGGTTCCATGTTGGAGGTGGAGGAGAAGGTTAGCTAGGTGTCAATCTTCCGTGAGGTCCTGAACAAAGAGGACCTCGGAACGGCTGAGGCCGGCCTCTTTCAGGCTGGGAGGATTGGGCTGCTCCTCCGTGGGAAGGCAGGGCAGAACCCGGCGAGGGAAGTTTGTTACTATCTGGAATTTCTCCGGGGTCTCCTTCAATGAGAACAGGAAGTCGTATATTACCTGGAAACACAGAGGGAGAGATGGGTGAGATGCGTGCTTTTTTTTGTCAAGACCATAAGTTCCATTGGTATACGCCAAACTGTTAAAATGACACCACACGTAAGAGTGACTAAGAGTTTGATGTGTAGAATTGGGAGTCAAGCCCCCACTGGTATGCACCGGGACAGTTAAAATGCCACCACCTGTAAGCTGACTTGAGCAGAGCTGTGTCTTACCGTCAGAGACTGCTGGAAGAGGAAGCGCCTCTCTACTCTGGTGTCGTTAGGCAGTTTGAAAACTATCTTGACGCTGTCAGGGTCGTCTGCTGTGGGCTCGGGGGGAAGACATTCTGACTTGCGCTCCTTCTCTTCCTCCAGCGTCTAAAAAACAAACACAGAATTAGTTAGCCACAGTCAAAACAGGCAACAACAAAGTATTTTAAAAAACATAGGACCAAGAAACTGTTTTAATGTAAGCAGAGAGAGAGGACAGAGATAGTATAAAATACTCTTCGTCCTCACCCTCCTCCTCCTCTCCTCGGCCAGAACGGTCTGCCGGACCATCTCCTCCTCCGCCTGGACCTTCTCCTGCTCCTCCCTCTTCCTCCGGTCCTTCTCCTGGTCGGCTCTCAGCGACTCCAGGTAGGCCTCGTCCTGCTGCGCCCGTAACACCTGCGTCTGGTTCCTCTCCTCCCTGGAACACATGCAGGTAAGGACACGTGTTCCATTAACATCGTTTATGAGGTTTAATTCAAATTCCAGACACCATCTCCACATTTGTATTTTTCATAATAGTAAAATAAAATCAGACCTGGGTTTTAAATACATTTCAAAAATAACTATTGGAATAGATTTTAAAGTATTGGAAACCCAGGTCTACCCAGGTCTGCCCAGGTCTACCCAGGTCTGCCCAGGTCTGCCCAGGTCTACCCAGGTCTGCCCAGGTCTACCCAGGTCTGCCCAGGTCTACCCAGGTCTGCCCAGGTCTACCCAGGTCTGCCCAGGTCTACCCAGGTCTGCCCAGGTCTACCCAGGTCTGCCCAGGTCTACCCAGGTCTGCCCAGGTCTACCCAGGTCTGCCCAGGTCTACCCAGGTCTGCCCAGGTCTACCCAGGTCTACCCAGGTCTGCAGCCAGTCCCTTACCGCTCCATGCGTTCAGACATCAGGTAGGTTTGATTGGCCTCCATGATGAAGGTGAGCTGGTTGAGGAGGTCCTCTGATTGGATGAGCCCCTCCAGACGTCCCACCACCGTCATCTTACGGTCCTTCAGCATGATCATGGCCAGGAACGGGTAGGTGTTCTCACGCAGCGCCTGGGACACTGAGGCACAGACACACAGAGACAGACACACAGACACACAGAGACAGACACACAGACACACAGAGACAGACACAGGGAAAAACAAACACAGATTAAAACAACACTGATCTAAAGTGATGGATGAAGAGATCCCCCCCTCATATCTTAGAGAGGCAGGTAGCTTAGTGGGTAAGACCGTTGTGCCAGTTCAGTTCTGGTTCTAATCCCCGAGCCGACTAGGTGAAAAATCTGTCGATGTGCCCTTGAGCAAGGCACTTAACCCTAATTGCTCCTGTAAATCGCTCTGGATAAGAGTGTCTGCTAAATGACTAAAAATGTAAAAATGTAAAATGGACCAGCAATGACAGAATCATCCAAAGTTCCAGCACAGATGATTGACTTTTATCTTTAACCCTTTTTGACCAGATGAAACTGACTGAGAACACGTCCTCAATTTACAGCAACAATAAAAGAGTATGTAGGATGAGGCCTGTTCCTGTCCAGCTCCAGCAGACCCAGGTAGTGAAGACGCGTGCAGGAGTAGACCATTACCTCTGTATCCCTCAGGCTTGCTGGTGGAGCAGGCCCAGAACAGCGTTCTGGTGTTGAGGAAGGTCTGGACCTCTTCTGTACATAACGTGGAGCTGGAAGGAAGATGGTAACAGAAAGAGGCACATCGTTAATATCAACTGTGAGAGGAAAGACATACAGGGTACACTTCAGGGAAAATATCCAAATCAACAAAATACCTAAATTATTTATACTAATAATGAAGAGGGGAGGACAAGTGAATAATACCAAGCATGACACAAATAAGGAAACACGCAAGGAATACCTCCATCCAATCAACTGAATAAATATCCAAACCAATAGAACCTGAATTATAACTAGATAACGAACTAATGATTCTTGCCAGGTCTCCCTCGAAAAAGGGAGAAGAGTACACAACATTGCCAGGCCTTCCAGAGTTTGGGTATTGCACTGTAGTATCATAGTGCATTTTGTTTGCGTGTATGTTGTTGACCTCATGTAAATGGATCATAAAGTGATCATAAAATGGGACCTACCGGCAGAACTGGTCTGTATCCTGGTGGTCCTCTCCATGGAGGTAAACTAACAAGTAGCGAAGCTCACGTTTGGCATCATTCAATGCCTTCAGGGGGAAAACAAACACAGCTCACTGAATAACACTACCAGCTAATCACCCAAGCGACACATTGATTCAATCCATTTACAACCTATATGGATTCTGGAACATCCGCTTCCTTAAAACCATTTAGTCGGTCACTCAATAAAATAAAACGTGGGGTGTCAACTTTTTTAGGTAATGTTCTTATGAGTTCGAAATGTTCTCATGAGTTCTAAAATGTTCTCATGAGTTCTAAATGTTCTCATGAGTTCTAAATGTTCTCATGAGTTCTAAATGTTCTCATGAGTTCTAAATGTTCTCATGAGTTCTAAATGTTCTCATGAGTTCTAAATGTTCTCATGAGTTCTAAATGTTCTCATGAGTTCTAAATGTTCTCATGAGTTCTAAATGTTCTTCTTGTGGATGGTCAGGTACTAGTAACCCAAATTGAGATTGAAACTGGACTGGGAAACCTGAGTAACACACCTGGCTATATGTTCCCTGGTAAAACACTGGATGCGATCGACCGTACTTCTCTTCAAAACTATGGATGAAAGAGACAACGTCACCCACAGGGTCTGTGACGCGTCCACGAGGGTCTGGCCTGACCCACCGCAGGGCAAACCTGGGAGAGGAGGAGGAACCAATCAGTCACCTTCATACAGTAACGTCAGCCAGCTCATATTTATAAGGGGAACTGATGGACAAATACAGTTTCTTTGTATTACCTGAATATGTCCAGAAGTGTGTAATATGTCAATCTGAAAGGTAGCATTATCATGTAGTAACTCCATCCTATTAATCCCTGAAAATGTAAGAAAAAGACCAGACGAGACATGATGGTCGGAACAGGGGAAAGATTCAATGAGAATACTACAGCTGTCAGCTGGTTGATTTCTGTTATGGAGTTGATTTCTGTAAGCAGGAGGTTGCCCCGCTGTGTACGCTAATGTCATATGGCAGAGTCTACCTTTTAAGTTGAGATGCAAGAACAATTTACTGCAGTTTACCAGTGACACATAAGAGCAAAGAGAAGAACAACATGAGAGAGAGAGAGAGAGAGAGAGAGAGAGAGAGAGAGAGAGAGAGAGAGAGAGAGAGAGAGAGAGAGAATCTGTGTACGTACTCTGGGTTGTGGCCTGGAGACGATATAGCTATACACTCTGTGGTCTGCTGTGTTGACCTGTAAGGGTCTGGAGGGCGGAGGGTTGAACACACTGGGAACTCCTTCCTGCTCGTTCAGTCTGTCCTGCACCGCAGCCTGTGAACACACACACATCACATGATCCATTTCATCTCACCCGGGACAGCACAAGGAAGACTAAACCGTGTCGCAGAGATCAGGCAGAATTATTGAAGGCAACATTTGTCACATGATATATTTTACTGCACGTTATTCATTTATAACAGTGCAACCTCTGATAAATGATTGGATTCACTGGGTGCATTATGACCTGTGCATGTTGTAGTCTTCAAAGGCCCACATCAAAAAGAGGTATTCTGTTTATTTGGGGTGACAGTTCTTACCTCGATGTTCCAATTGTGTTGTTCTAATGTGCGACGACATTGGTCCATAGACTCCAAGCCTGTCAAGTCCTGAAATCAAATGCAAAAAAAATCAGAATTCTCAGATCTAGCACTGGTGTACACGAGATTGGACAGATCTCCAATTGATAGGAGAGGATGTGAAGACGTTAGGTTCAACGAATTTATTCCAATAATTCCTACAGGCCATTTCCACATCTTACATTTACATTTTAGTCATTTAGCAGACGCTCTTATCCAGAGCGATTTACAGTTAGTGAGTGCATACATTTTCATACTGGCCCCCCGTGGGAAACGAACCCACAACCCTGACGTTGCAAGCGCCATGCTCTACTAACTGAGCTACACGGGATGAGACCGATGGGGACTTACTAGTAACTAACCAGTCATTGCTTGTCATGTGTCATAACAGTTGTGTCTGATGTTCACTCTCAAACCATCTTAAAGCTAACAAGCTAAGTAAAGTTAGCTTGGCTGACCAAGCAAACTGCTAGCTAGCTAGCCAACTGTCGTTAGCCTAGCTAGCTAGTTGCCGTAAGTAAGCCAAATGTGCTGCAGATAACCAAGTTCAACATGTACTTTCTAATTCACCATACACTGATTGAAGTTTGCTGATGCGTTTCTTTGGGGGAATTGTCGGGAACGAACAAGCAACTCAAGACAATATTTTGTATTGAAAATCATTGGTGTGTTGCTAGTTAGCTAACATCGTTAGCGGTGGCGCTAGGGGTATCGAAATGATCTTGTCAAAAAGCGTTTTTACACCCATAACGTGCTTTATTTTAAACAATTTCCTTCATATATCTAAACATGCATTGATATGGCGTTATATCGAAATGACCTTAAACTGAAGAAAGGCTCACTACCTGAAATTGAAGGAGTTTTTCGGTCTGCGCCTGAGATAATTCCTGCTCCTCTGGCGCCGCCATCTTACCTCGCCAACAGTGACGTGCAGTTCGCGAACGATTCCTTCTTTTTGAACGACTCTTTTTTCTGACTCGAGAGTCATGATTCATTTTTCTGAGTGACTCATTCATTTCAGTTGTTCGTTTGACCTGCTAGGGCTGACCGCAATGATTCCTAAAGCAGGATTAATACACGCTGCTCTGGCTCAGCGGCTCCAGATACTGTTCCGACCATCAACTGTCTGTCAAATGCGCATAAGAAAATAGATAATGAGCATAGTATATAGAGAAGAAGAATACATGTTTAGAACTGATAATTGATCATGGTGCAAGAACGTCTGCAATTAATTGATTATTGAATGTTATGGACACAACTTTGTAGAACCAAAACATACACAGCCTATGCTCATCAAACTCGAGAACTAAAAGCCAATTTATGTTTGATCCGAAAATGTGGTCGGAGGCTTCATATGGAGGGTGTGACGCAATTTCGGAGCCTCCAGAGGCATGCAGAGGACAAATTTAACTCCATACCGCATCACCATGCACCTCTCAAATTGTGTTACAATGCGGGGGGCTCTGTATAGCTCCGCAGTGACATGATTGGTTGATGTTAGGTGGGGGCGGGAGGTCCTGTATAAACACAAACTCACTTTGACAACTTTCTTCATAACAGCTCTGCACTGCTCCATGAAGCCAAAAAGTATGAATGCCCTGACTTCTGCAGAGGCCATATCACCATAAATGCTGCACGGCCAATGCAGATAATGGATTGACCATGTTTGCGCGTTTAAGTCTTTAGGCTACGTATCACCCTCGTGGCAGTCAAGCAATGCATTCTGCCAAGAGTAGTTCACAATCTAGTCAGGTTGTATGCCTAGCAATCAACAAAAGTACATTGTTTAAAACACAGCTTCAATAAGCCCCCCTATGGTGAACGACGTGAAAAAAAGGCGAACGAGAGGCTCATAGAATCATAACTCTTTCGAGTTTTCAGTTCATCGTTCACTGTTAGGGGGTCCTGAGTGCGCTCCAATCATGTCAATGCGGAGCTATACAGAGCCATCTGCATTGTTACAAAATGAGAGGCACGGCACTGCTGTATGGAGCTCAATTTGGCCTCTGCGTTCCTCCAGAGGCTCTGCAATTGCGTCACACCATCCAGAGCCTCAGTTCACATTTTCGGATCAAGCATAAATTGGCTTTTACTGACTGATTGAAATGAGTCGAAAAATTCGTTATTTTGACTGAAGAAGAGGAAAAGATCCGAGTCAGTAAAAACACGGATAGACAATGAGTCAGATATTTCACCTGATGTATAAATGTGAAGCATCCGGTTGGCGTTTCCACTCACTACCAAATATGGTGATGAGAGGAAGCCCAGGGCCGGCAGTGGGAGAAGATGGAACGAGATAGATTTTGGCCGACATTATGCACATTTTCTCCTCGATGAAACGTTTGATCTCAATACAGTTTTCTGTTTCCAAAACGACAATCTGTAACAAACAGAGTGGACTACGTTTTGTAGACTTTACCCTTTGCCAATGTTTTAAAAAAAAAAAGTGCGTTGTTTAGTAGGACTGCAAGGGCGCTTTGAGTTATTGCACACACGCGCTTCACAGGCGTTCCCTAACGGAAATATGCAAATAAATGCTAGAACGCGCCAATAGGATTTCGCTAGCTCCTGCTTGGCTCCGCCCACCTACTTGCTTGTTCTGCCCACTATGATTAATTTGTCTCCCATTGGAAACGACAGGCTCTGGTCTATCTTGGATTAGTTTTAAAGCATCTTTGGTAAAAACGAGCCGAATTTCGGTCAAACTTCCGGTCCATCACTACTCGCCAATCCCCGGCCTACCAAGACAGAGAAGAAGAGGCAAAGCGAGAGGGTTACTCTGCCAAAAATCTGTCCAGGAAAATAACACTATGAAGTGAGGAATTTTTGTAGGGAGGTCAACGAGAGAGTTTCGAATTTGGTCAACTAAAGAATGAATTGCTACTCTCTGCACAAGGCTTTATATTTCGTAATGGGGCGCGTTCAACATTGCAGCCGACTTTAAAGACAAGACTGACTAATCTACAAATCACCTTGAATCATAAATAGCTACTCAATATTATTTGTAGATCAGTCAGTTGGTCACGATTTACCAATAATGCATCAATGCTTTGTTCGTAAATTCAATCGGGAGTGCCAGAGTGCACTCAGAGTGTCAGATTGTCCATTAGTAAATTCAGAGCGGTTCGCTCTCGGAGCGCACACTGGACGCTCTGGCGGAGGAGTAGGGTTGATCTGAGCGTTCTGACCTCACAACAGCAGTCAAGCACCCAAGCTAACTGGCTAACGTTGGCTAGCTTGTTAGCTACTTCCAGACACAAATGAGAGAACACCTCATTCTGACCATTTTACACGCTCTAACAGCACTGGTTAGGCTGTTTTATGTTCTCCAGAGCGTTGGTATCTGTAACTGTGCTGCTGGCAACAATTTAATTAAGCTTTTTTTTGCCGACGTTTACTGACACCGGCCATATTCAACGGGTGTTAAGCGTTTGTAAATTCATCAGTTATTCTGCGCTCTGGCACACTCAGACGAGAGTGCTCTGAAATCGGAGTAGATAGCCCAGAGTGAATTTACGAACGCACCCCAAGGGGCCAGTGTGCCGGCAAAGACAGTACATTATGAAGACAGGCAGAAACTGTTTCTCCAATTTGAAATCCTTGATTACTCTTGTAGGAGATGTCATGGTGATGTTGGCCAGCTAAACTCGTGCATAGAGACACGTCATCAGGTCTAACGGTTCGTCTTGCCCCTAACTGCTTATGATGTGCAGGCCTCAAATCAAAGTCACTCCTTTGATATAAAGTCGTTTTTTAAGAAAATTAAAACGTGTCAGTTTGTCACTTTCACGAGGTTGGAGTAATAACATATTCAACTACTTAAGACATTGTCTCGAATCCAGGTTGTGCCTTTAGATTTCGGGGAAATTAACAGCAAAGGAAGAATATTTCACTTCTCTCATTGATTTCTCAAACCCCGGCCTGGTCTGCTTCGCGTTGCGTTCCCGGAAGCCTGGCGATGTTGTATTGCTGGGTTTAGAAACTCTGTGGTTCAGGTAAAGAAGCACGGTTTCGAATGCTTCTGCAGTTTTGCTTCGGTACTGCAGTTTAACTGATGCCCGGCCCAGAAAGACAACTTCTAAAGACGGCTACATAGAGAAGTCAGATTAGAAAATTCCTAATAAGACACTTTAGTCATCACCTTTGTGCACAAAACATCCATTGAATTATTCAAATAATTGTAGCTGAGGCTGATTCTTTTCCATCACTCACAGCCAAATATATTAAACATTTTATATTCATCCAATGTCTGCCATATTTTTGGATGACGTGATGACGTTGTCGCTGCTCGCACTGCTAGTGAGCGTGTGATGTTGGTCCGTATAAACCGGATGCAACGCGGATATAGTCTGTCTATGAATCGGCTTATTTGAACATAGGTAAATTACCTTGAAAACAACGGTCGGACATCTTGGACGGGGTCTCCAGTTCTTATTATACCTCAATGTTTCGAACACGGCCATGGTTAGGTTGTTATAAATGTACTGATATAAGTGGCATTTTGGCGTTTCTGCCCTCTCATTGGCTAGACTGTTCCCACCTGATCTCACCTCCTCCTGCCTGCCTTCCATATTTGAGGACATGTATTTCCGTTGTTAGAGCGGTCACTCAACAATCTTGTCAATATAAAATATCATCTTTGACCAAGACGTAAACGCTCTTTGGCGTTGTGCAAACCTCTACCGCCGCCTACCATTCAGGAGTACTACAATCAGTCGGCTACAATGTGTCGGATTGTACATTATCAATGTCACTATCAATTCAATGTACAGTGTGGTTACAATATATATACTGAACAAAAATATAAACGCAACATGTAAAGTGTTGGTCTCATGTTTCATGAGGTGAAATAAAAGATCCCAGAAATGTTCCATACTCACAAAACGCTTATTTCTCTCAGATTTTGTGCACAAATTTGTTTACATCCCTGTTAGTGAGCATTTGTCCTTTGCCAAGATAATCCATCCACCTGACAGGTGTGGCATATCAAGAAGCTGATTAAACAGCATGATCATTACACAGGTGCACATTGTGCTGGGGACAATAAAAAGGCCACTCTAAAATGTGCAGTTTTGACACACAACACAATGCCACAGATGTCTCAAGTTTTGAGGGAACGTGTAATTGGCATGCTGACTGCAGGAATGTCCAACAGAGCTGTTGCCAGAGAATGTAATGTTCATTTCTCTACCATAAGCTGCCTCTAACATCGTTTTAGAGAATTTGGCAGCACGTCCAACCGGCCTCACAGCCACAGAACACCTGTAACCACGCCAGCCCAGGTACTCCACATCCGGCTTCTTCACCTGCAGGATCATCTGAGGAGGGGTGGAGTATTTCTGTCTGTAATAAAGGCCTTTTGTGGGGAAAAACTCATTCTGATTGCCAAGCCCACCTATGACTGAACCCTAGCACAGTCGTGAAATCCATTGAATAGGGCCTAATTAATTTATTTCAATTGATTGATTTCCTTATATGAACTGTAACTCAGTAAAATCTTTGACATTTTTGCATGTTGCGTTTATATTTTTGTTAATTATATTTGACTATGCGTTCAAGTTTCAAACACGTTGCAACACTTGGTCAAAGGTTGCCCCTAGTAACGGAATCCTTAGGGAGGGAGATATGGAGAATTGAAAGAAGGAAGAAGTGGGAGTTTTGTTTTGTTTTTTCATTGTACTATTTTCATTTGGGTGGATTAAGGTAGTTTCACTATCACGAATGGATTTTCTTTTTACCTTGTTTTGGTTTCAACCTGTCCAGTTGGTGGTGGCAATACACCTTTTTGGGTTGTAGTCCGCCATAAAACCCACAGAAGAAGAAGGAGGACTGAAGGACTTCTCAA
The DNA here is from genome assembly GCF_020615455.1 of Coregonus clupeaformis. Taxonomy (NCBI): domain Eukaryota; kingdom Metazoa; phylum Chordata; class Actinopteri; order Salmoniformes; family Salmonidae; genus Coregonus; species Coregonus clupeaformis. Next base: position 907,255 of record NW_025533459.1, on the reverse strand, counting down.
ACCCCGGCCTAGTCTGCTTGGTCTGCTTCGTAAGCGTTCCTGGAAGTCTTGTGATGTTGCGCCTCTGGGTTTAGAAACTCTGTGACAGTACAGACCGCGTCCTAGGGTAGACTTGTGGTTTTTGAGTTGGTAGGCCGCGGGATTCGACGGTGGGTTGTGAATCGAGAGGGATATTTGAAATCGTTGAAAAACAAACAAACTTTACTCGGTTCGGCACAGCCGTGCTGTGAATGGGTCAGAGATGGTAGGAGATAGTGATGGAGAGGAAAGTGAAGCAAGTATGGAACATAGTGGTACAAATAAAGGAGGGAGTATGAAAAAATGTATGCACTCACTAACTGTAAGTCGCTCTGGATAAGAGCGTCTGCTAAATGACTAAAATGTAAATGTAAGAAAGAGAAAAAGAAAGTGAGAGAGAAAGGGAGTAGGGGTATGAAGGGGAGCGAGAGGTCTACGGAGGTAGAGAGGAGGCAGAAAAGGACGTTTGAGGAGAGCAACCTAGCTTCCAACGCTAGCAGAAGTTCGGAGGTAGAAAGTGCAGAGGAAGGGCAAGATAAGACACGAGAGGAACATGGAGGTGAGGAGGAGCATAAAGTGATTATGAAGTTTAGGGAGGAAGGGGGAGTTGGGTCGATGAGTCCGATAAGATGGACGGAAATGGACAAGTGATGGAAAATTTGATAGAAAATAAAGATCTGGTGTGCCTGAATGATGGCAGAGGGACCAGGATTGATGTAGCCACAGGGAAAGAGTCTGCCTCGGTCCTCACTCTGATATCTAGTGCGATGGCAGGAATATGGGAGTGGGAGGTATGGGAGGAGTCGACAGTAGGGAGTGATCATTACCCCATAGTATGCACAGTAGGGAGTGATCATTACCCCATAGTATGCACAGTAGGGAGTGATCATTACCCCATAGTATGCACAGTAGGGAGTGATCATTACCCCATAGTATGTACAGTAGGGAGTGATCATTACCCCATAGTATGCACAGTAGGGAGTGATCATTACCCCATAGTATGCACAGTAGGGAGTGATCATTACCCCATAGTATGCACAGTAGGGAGTGGTCATTACCCCATAGTATGTACAGTAGGGAGTGATCATTACCCATAGTATGTACAGTAGGGAGTGATCATTACCCCATAGTATGCACAGTAGGGAGTGATCATTACCCCATAGTATGCACAGTAGGGAGTGATCATTACCCCATAGTATGCACAGTAGGGAGTGATCATTACCCCATAGTATGTACAGTAGGGAGTGATCATTACCCCATAGTATGTACAGTAGGGAGTGATCATTACCCCATAGTATGTACAGTAGGGAGTGATCATTACCCCATAGTATGTACAGTAGGGATTGATCATTACCCCATAGTATGTACAGTAGGGAGTGATCATTACCCCATAGTATGTACAGTAGGGAGTGATCATTACCCCATAGTATGTACAGTAGGGAGTGATCATTACCCCATAGTATGTACAGTAGGGATTGATCATTACCCCATAGTATGTACAGTAGGGAGTGATCATTACCCCATAGTATGCACAGTAGGGAGTGATCATTACCCCATAGTATGCACAGTAGGGAGTGATCATTACCCCATAGTATGCACAGTAGGGAGTGGTCATTACCCCATAGTATGTACAGTAGGGAGTGATCATTACCCATAGTATGTACAGTAGGGAGTGATCATTACCCCATAGTATGCACAGTAGGGAGTGATCATTACCCCATAGTATGCACAGTAGGGAGTGATCATTACCCCATAGTATGCACAGTAGGGAGTGATCATTACCCCATAGTATGTACAGTAGGGAGTGATCATTACCCCATAGTATGTACAGTAGGGAGTGATCATTACCCCATAGTATGTACAGTAGGGAGTGATCATTACCCCATAGTATGTACAGTAGGGATTGATCATTACCCCATAGTATGTACAGTAGGGAGTGATCATTACCCCATAGTATGTACAGTAGGGAGTGATCATTACCCCATAGTATGTACAGTAGGGAGTGATCATTACCCCATAGTATGTACAGTAGGGATTGATCATTACCCCATAGTATGTACAGTAGGGAGTGATCATTACCCCATAGTATGCACAGTAGGGAGTGATCATTACCCCATAGTATGCACAGTAGGGAGTGATCATTACCCCATAGTATGTACAGTAGGGATTGATCATTACCCCATAGTATGCACAGTAGGGAGTGGTCATTACCCCATAGTATGTACAGTAGGGAGTGATCATTACCCCATAGTATGCACAGTAGGGAGTGATCATTACCCCATAGTATGCACAGTAGGGAGTGATCATTACCCCATAGTATGCACAGTAGGGAGTGATCATTACCCCATAGTATGTACAGTAGGGAGTGATCATTACCCCATAGTATGCACAGTAGGGAGTGATCATTACCCCATAGTATGCACAGTAGGGAGTGATCATTACCCCATAGTATGCACAGTAGGGAGTGATCATTACCCCATAGTATGCACAGTAGGGAGTGATCATTACCCCATAGTATGTACAGTAGGGAGTGATCATTACCCCATAGTATGCACAGTAGGAGTGATCATTACCCCATAGTATGCACAGTAGGGAGTGATCATTACCCCATAGTATGCACAGTAGGGAGTGATCATTACCCCATAGTATGCACAGTAGGGAGTGATCATTACCCCATAGTATGTACAGTAGGGAGTGATCATTACCCCATAGTATGCACAGTAGGGAGTGATCATTACCCCATAGTATGCACAGTAGGGAGTGATCATTACCCCATAGTATGCACAGTAGGGAGTGATCATTACCCCATAGTATGCACAGTAGGGAGTGATCATTACCCCATAGTATGTACAGTAGGGAGTGATCATTACCCCATAGTATGTACAGTAGGGAGTGATCATTACCCCATAGTATGTACAGTAGGGAGTGATCATTACCCCATAGTATGCACAGTAGGGAGTGATCATTACCCCATAGTATGCACAGTAGGGAGTGATCATTACCCCATAGTATGCACAGTAGGGAGTGATCATTACCCCATAGTATGTACAGTAGGGAGTGATCATTACCCCCATAGTATGTCACAGTAGGAGTGATCATTACCCCATAGTATGTACAGTAGGGAGTGATCATTACCCCATAGTATGCACAGTAGGGAGTGATCATTACCCCATAGTATGCACAGTAGGGAGTGATCATTACCCCATAGTATGCACAGTAGGGAGTGATCATTACCCCATAGTATGCACAGTAGGGAGTGATCATTACCCCATAGTATGCACAGTAGGGAGTGATCATTACCCCATAGTATGCACAGTAGGGAGTGATCATTACCCCATAGTATGCACAGTAGGGAGTGATCATTACCCCATAGTATGTACAGTAGGGAGTGATCATTACCCCATAGTATGCACAGTAGGGAGTGATCATTACCCCATAGTATGCACAGTAGGGAGTGATCATTACCCCATAGTATGCACAGTAGGGAGTGATCATTACCCCATAGTATGCACAGTAGGGAGTGATCATTACCCCATAGTATGTACAGTAGGGAGTGATCATTACCCCATAGTATGCACAGTAGGGAGTGATCATTACCCCATAGTATGCACAGTAGGGAGTGATCATTACCCCATAGTATGCACAGTAGGGAGTGATCATTACCCCATAGTATGCACAGTAGGGAGTGATCATTACCCCATAGTATGCACAGTAGGGAGTGATCATTACCCCATAGTATGCACAGTAGGGAGTGATCATTACCCCATAGTATGCACAGTAGGGAGTGATCATTACCCCATAGTATGTACAGTAGGGAGTGATCATTACCCCATAGTATGCACAGTAGGGAGTGATCATTACCCCATAGTATGCACAGTAGGGAGTGATCATTACCCCATAGTATGCACAGTAGGGAGTGATCATTACCCCATAGTATGCACAGTAGGGAGTGATCATTACCCCATAGTATGCACAGTAGGGAGTGATCATTACCCCATAGTATGCACAGTAGGGAGTGATCATTACCCCATAGTATGTACAGTAGGGAGTGATCATTACCCCATAGTATGCACAGTAGGGAGTGATCATTACCCCATAGTATGCACAGTAGGGAGTGATCATTACCCCATAGTATGTACAGTAGGGAGTGATCATTACCCCATAGTATGCACAGTAGGGAGTGATCATTACCCCATAGTATGTACAGTAGGGAGTGATCATTACCCCATAGTATGTACAGTAGGGAGTGATCATTACCCCATAGTATGTACAGTAGGGAGTGATCATTACCCCATAGTATGTACAGTAGGGAGTGATCATTACCCCATAGTATGCACAGTAGGGAGTGATCATTACCCCATAGTATGCACAGTAGGGAGTGATCATTACCCCATAGTATGCACAGTAGGGAGTGATCATTACCCCATAGTATGCACAGTAGGGAGTGATCATTACCCCATAGTATGCACAGTAGGGAGTGATCATTACCCCATAGTATGTACAGTAGGGAGTGATCATTACCCCATAGTATGCACAGTAGGGAGTGATCATTACCCCATAGTATGCACAGTAGGGAGTGATCATTACCCCATAGTATGTACAGTAGGGAGTGATCATTACCCCATAGTATGCACAGTAGGGAGTGATCATTACCCCATAGTATGCACAGTAGGGAGTGATCATTACCCCATAGTATGCACAGTAGGGAGTGATCATTACCCCATAGTATGTACAGTAGGGATGTGATCATTACCCCATAGTATGTACACAGTAGGGAGTGATCATTACCCCATAGTATGCACAGTAGGGAGTGATCATTACCCCATAGTATGCACAGTAGGGAGTGATCATTACCCCATAGTATGCACAGTAGGGAGTGATCATTACCCCATAGTATGCACAGTAGGGAGTGATCATTACCCCATAGTATGCACAGTAGGGAGTGATCATTACCCCATAGTATGTACAGTAGGGAGTGATCATTACCCCATAGTATGTACAGTAGGGAGTGATCATTACCCCATAGTATGCACAGTAGGGAGTGATCATTACCCCATAGTATGCACAGTAGGGAGTGATCATTACCCCATAGTATGTACAGTAGGGAGTGATCATTACCCCATAGTATGCACAGTAGGGAGTGATCATTACCCCATAGTATGTACAGTAGGGAGTGATCATTACCCCATAGTATGTACAGTAGGGAGTGATCATTACCCCATAGTATGTACAGTAGGGAGTGATCATTACCCCATAGTATGTACAGTAGGGAGTGATCATTACCCCATAGTATGTACAGTAGGGAGTGATCATTACCCCATAGTATGCACAGTAGGGAGTGATCATTACCCCATAGTATGCACAGTAGGGAGTGATCATTACCCCATAGTATGCACAGTAGGGAGTGATCATTACCCCATAGTATGCACAGTAGGGAGTGATCATTACCCCATAGTATGTACAGTAGGGAGTGATCATTACCCCATAGTATGCACAGTAGGGAGTGATCATTACCCCATAGTATGTACAGTAGGGAGTGATCATTACCCCATAGTATGTACAGTAGGGAGTGATCATTACCCCATAGTATGTACAGTAGGGAGTGATCATTACCCCATAGTATGTACAGTAGGGAGTGATCATTACCCCATAGTATGTACAGTAGGGGAGTGATCATTACCCCATAGTATGTACAGTAGGGATTGATCATTACCCCATAGTATGTACAGTAGGGAGTGATCATTACCCCATAGTATGTACAGTAGGGAGTGATCATTACCCCCATAGTATGTACAGTAGGGAGTGATCATTACCCCATAGTATGCACAGTAGGGAGTGATCATTACCCCATAGTATGTACAGTAGGGAGTGATCATTACCCCATAGTATGTACAGTAGGGAGTGATCATTACCCCATAGTATGTACAGTAGGGAGTGATCATTACCCCATAGTATGTACAGTAGGGAGTGATCATTACCCCATAGTATGTACAGTAGGGAGTGATCATTACCCCATAGTATGTACAGTAGGGAGTGATCATTACCCCATAGTATGTACAGTAGGGAGTGATCATTACCCCATAGTATGCACAGTAGGGAGTGATCATTACCCCATAGTATGCACAGTAGGGAGTGATCATTACCCCATAGTATGCACAGTAGGGAGTGATCATTACCCCATAGTATGCACAGTAGGGAGTGATCATTACCCCATAGTATGCACAGTAGGGAGTGATCATTACCCCATAGTATGCACAGTAGGGAGTGATCATTACCCCATAGTATGCACAGTAGGGAGTGATCATTACCCCATAGTATGTACAGTAGGGAGTGATCATTACCCCATAGTATGCACAGTAGGGAGTGATCATTACCCCATAGTATGCACAGTAGGGAGTGATCATTACCCCATAGTATGCACAGTAGGGAGTGATCATTACCCCATAGTATGTACAGTAGGGAGTGATCATTACCCCATAGTATGCACAGTAGGGAGTGATCATTACCCCATAGTATGCACAGTAGGGAGTGATCATTACCCCATAGTATGTACAGTAGGGAGTGATCATTACCCCATAGTATGCACAGTAGGGAGTGATCATTACCCCATAGTATGCACAGTAGGGAGTGATCATTACCCCATAGTATGTACAGTAGGGAGTGATCATTACCCCATAGTATGCACAGTAGGGAGTGATCATTACCCCATAGTATGCACAGTAGGGAGTGATCATTACCCCATAGTATGTACAGTAGGGAGTGATCATTACCCCATTGTATGCACAGTAGGGAGTGATCATTACCCAATTGTATGTACAGTAGGGAGTGATCATTACCCCATAGTATGTACAGTAGGGAGTGATCATTACCCCATAGTATGTACAGTATGGATTGATCATTACCCCATAGTATGTACAGTAGGGAGTGATCATTACCCCATAGTATGCACAGTAGGGAGTGATCATTACCCCATAGTATGTACAGTAGGGAGTGATCATTACCCCATAGTATGCACAGTAGGGAGTGATCATTACCCCATAGTATGCACAGTAGGGAGTGATCATTACCCCATAGTATGTACAGTAGGGAGTGATCATTACCCCATAGTATGTACAGTAGGGAGTGATCATTACCCCATAGTATGCACAGTAGGGAGTGATCATTACCCCATAGTATGCACAGTAGGGAGTGATCATTACCCCATTGTATGCACAGTAGGGAGTGATCATTACCCCATAGTATGCACAGTAGGGAGTGATCATTACCCCATAGTATGTACAGTAGGGAGTGATCATTACCCCATAGTATGTACAGTAGGGATTGATCATTACCCCATAGTATGTACAGTAGGGAGTGATCATTACCCCATAGTATGCACAGTAGGGAGTGATCATTACCCCATAGTATGCACAGTAGGGAGTGATCATTACCCCATAGTATGTACAGTAGGGAGTGATCATTACCCCATAGTATGCACAGTAGGGAGTGATCATTACCCCATAGTATGTACAGTAGGGAGTGATCATTACCCCATAGTATGCACAGTAGGGAGTGATCATTACCCCATAGTATGCACAGTAGGGAGTGATCATTACCCCATAGTATGTACAGTAGGGGTGATCATTACCCCATAGTATGCACAGTAGGGAGTGATCATTACCCCATAGTATGTACAGTAGGGAGTGATCATTACCCCATAGTATGCACAGTAGGGAGTGATCATTACCCCATAGTATGTACAGTAGGGAGTGATCATTACCCCATAGTATGCACAGTAGGGAGTGATCATTACCCCATAGTATGCACAGTAGGGAGTGATCATTACCCCATAGTATGTACAGTAGGAGTGATCATTACCCCATAGTATGCACAGTAGGGAGTGATCATTACCCCATAGTATGTACAGTAGGGAGTGATCATTACCCCATAGTATGCACAGCGTAGGGAGTGATCATTACCCCATAGTATGCACAGTAGGGAGTGATCATTACCCCATAGTATGTACAGTAGGGAGTGATCATTACCCCATAGTATGTACAGTAGGGAGTGATCATTACCCCATAGTATGTACAGTAGGAGGTGATCATTACCCCATAGTATGCACAGTAGGGAGTGATCATTACCCCATAGTATGTACAGTAGGGAGTGATCATTACCCCATAGTATGTACAGTAGGGAGTGATCATTACCCCATAGTATGCACAGTAGGGAGTGATCATTACCCCATAGTATGCACAGTAGGGAGTGATCATTACCCCATAGTATGTACAGTAGGGAGTGATCATTACCCCCATAGTATGTACAGTAGGGAGTGATCATTACCCCATAGTATGTACAGTAGGGAGTGATCATTACCCCATAGTATGTACAGTAGGGAGTGATCATTACCCCATAGTATGCACAGTAGGGAGTGATCATTACCCCATAGTATGTACAGTAGGGAGTGATCATTACCCCATAGTATGTACAGTAGGGAGTGATCATTACCCCATAGTATGCACAGTAGGGAGTGATCATTACCCCATAGTATGTACAGTAGGGAGTGATCATTACCCCATAGTATGTACAGTAGGGAGTGATCATTACCCCATAGTATGCACAGTAGGGAGTGATCATTACCCCATAGTATGTACAGTAGGGAGTGATCATTACCCCATAGTATGTACAGTAGGGAGTGATCATTACCCCATAGTATGTACAGTAGGGAGTGATCATTACCCCATAGTATGTACAGTAGGGAGTGATCATTACCCCATAGTATGCACAGTAGGGAGTGATCATTACCCCATAGTATGTACAGTAGGGAGTGATCATTACCCCATAGTATGCACAGTAGGGAGTGATCATTACCCCATAGTATGCACAGTAGGGAGTGATCATTACCCCATAGTATGCACAGTAGGGAGTGATCATTACCCCATAGTATGTACAGTAGGGAGTGATCATTACCCCATAGTATGTACAGTAGGGAGTGATCATTACCCCATAGTATGCACAGTAGGGAGTGATCATTACCCCATAGTATGTACAGTAGGGAGTGATCATTACCCCATAGTATGTACAGTAGGGAGTGATCATTACCCCATAGTATGCACAGTAGGGAGTGATCATTACCCCATAGTATGTACAGTAGGGAGTGATCATTACCCCATAGTATGCACAGTAGGGAGTGATCATTACCCCATAGTATGCACAGTAGGGAGTGATCATTACCCCATAGTATGCACAGTAGGGAGTGATCATTACCCCATAGTATGCACAGTAGGGAGTGATCATTACCCCATAGTATGCACAGTAGGGAGTGATCATTACCCCATAGTATGCACAGTAGGGAGTGATCATTACCCCATAGTATGTACAGTAGGGAGTGATCATTACCCCATCGTATGTACAGTAGGGATTGATCATTACCCCATAGTATGCACAGTAGGGAGTGATCATTACCCCATAGTATGCACAGTAGGGAGTGATCATTACCCCATAGTATGTACAGTAGGGAGTGATCATTACCCCATAGTATGCACAGTAGGGAGTGATCATTACCCCGTAGTATGTACAGTAGGGAGTGATCATTACCCCATAGTATGTACAGTAGGGAGTGATCATTACCCCATAGTATGTACAGTAGGGAGTGATCATTACCCCATAGTATGTACACAGTAGGGAGTGATCATTACCCCATAGTATGTACAGTAGGGAGTGATCATTACCCCATAGTATGCACAGTAGGGAGTGATCATTACCCCATAGTATGCACAGTAGGGAGTGATCATTACCCCATAGTATGCACAGTAGGGAGTGATCATTACCCCATAGTATGCACAGTAAGGAGTGATCATTACCCCATAGTATGTACAGTAGGGAGTGATCATTACCCCATAGTATGCACAGTAGGGAGTGATCATTACCCCATAGTATGTACAGTAGGGAGTGATCATTACCCCATAGTATGTACAGTAGGGAGTGATCATTACCCCCATAGTATGTACAGTAGGGAGTGATCATTACCCCATAGTATGTACAGTAGGGAGTGATCATTACCCCATAGTATGTACAGTAGGGAGTGATCATTACCCCATAGTATGTACAGTAGGGAGTGATCATTACCCCATAGTATGTACAGTAGGGATTGATCATTACCCCATAGTATGTACAGTAGGGAGTGATCATTACCCCATAGTATGTACAGTAGGGAGTGATCATTACCCCAAAGTATGTACAGTAGGGAGTGATCATTACCCCATAGTATGCACAGTAGGGAGTGATCATTACCCCATAGTATGTACAGTAGGGAGTGATCATTACCCCATAGTATGTACAGTAGGGAGTGATCATTACCCCATAGTATGTACAGTAGGGAGTGATCATTACCCCATAGTATGTACAGTAGGGATTGATCATTACCCCATAGTATGTACAGTAGGGAGTGATCATTACCCCATAGTATGTACAGTAGGGAGTGATCATTACCCCATAGTATGTACAGTAGGGAGTGATCATTACCCCATAGTATGCACAGTAGGGAGTGATCATTACCCCATAGTATGCACAGTAGGGAGTGATCATTACCCCATAGTATGCACAGTAGGGAGTGATCATTACCCCATAGTATGCACAGTAGGGAGTGATCATTACCCCATAGTATGTACAGTAGGGAGTGATCATTACCCCATAGTATGCACAGTAGGGAGTGATCATTACCCCATAGTATGCACAGTAGGGAGTGATCATTACCCCATAGTATGTACAGTAGGGAGTGATCATTACCCCATAGTATGCACAGTAGGGAGTGATCATTACCCCATAGTATGCACAGTAGGGAGTGATCATTACCCCATAGTATGCACTGTAGGGAGTGATCATTACCCCATAGTATGTACAGTAGGGGTGATCATTACCCCATAGTATGCACAGTAGGGAGTGATCATTACCCCATAGTATGCACAGTAGGGAGTGATCATTACCCCATAGTATGTACAGTAGGGAGTGATCATTACCCCATAGTATGCACAGTAGGGAGTGATCATTACCCCATAGTATGCACAGTAGGGGAGTGATCATTACCCCATAGTATGTACAGTAGGGAGTGATCATTACCCCATAGTATGTACAGTAGGGAGTGATCATTACCCCATAGTATGCACAGTAGGGAGTGATCATTACCCCATAGTATGCACAGTAGGGAGTGATCATTACCCCATTGTATGCACAGTAGGGAGTGATCATTACCCAATTGTATATACAGTAGGGAGTGATCATTACCCCATAGTATGTACAGTAGGGAGTGATCATTACCCCATAGTATGTACAGTATGGATTGATCATTACCCCATAGTATGTACAGTAGGGAGTGATCATTACCCCATAGTATGCTCAGTAGGGAGTGATCATTACCCCATTGTATGCACAGTAGGGAGTGATCATTACCCCATAGTATGTACAGTAGGGAGTGATCATTACCCCATAGTATGTACAGTAGGAGTGATCATTACCCCATAGTATGTACAGTAGGGATTGATCATTACCCCCATAGTATGTACAGTAGGGAGTGATCATTACCCCATAGTATGCACAGTAGGGAGTGATCATTACCCCATAGTATGCACAGTAGGGAGTGATCATTACCCCATAGTATGTACAGTAGGGATTGATCATTACCCCATAGTATGCACAGTAGGGAGTGATCATTACCCCATAGTATGTACAGTAGGGAGTGATCATTACCCCATAGTATGCACAGTAGGGAGTGATCATTACCCCATAGTATGCACAGTAGGGAGTGATCATTACCCCATAGTATGTACAGTAGGGAGTGATCATTACCCCATAGTATGCACAGTAGGGAGTGATCATTACCCCATAGTATGTACAGTAGGGAGTGATCATTACCCCATAGTATGCACAGTAGGGAGTGGTCATTACCCCATAGTATGTACAGTAGGGATTGATCATTACCCCATAGTATGCACAGTAGGGAGTGATCATTACCCCATAGTATGCACAGTAGGGAGTGATCATTACCCCATAGTATGCACAGTAGGGAGTGATCATTACCCCATAGTATGTACAGTAGGGAGTGATCATTACCCCATAGTATGCACAGTAGGGAGTGATCATTACCCCATAGTATGCACAGTGGGAGTGATCATTACCCCATAGTATGTACAGTAGGGAGTGATCATTACCCCATAGTATGTACAGTAGGGAGTGATCATTACCCCATAGTATGCACAGTAGGGAGTGATCATTACCCCATAGTATGCACAGTAGGGAGTGATCATTACCCCATAGTATGTACAGTAGGGAGTGATCATTACCCCATAGTATGTACAGTAGGGAGTGATCATTACCCCATAGTATGTACAGTAGGGAGTGATCATTACCCCATAGTATGCACAGTAGGGAGTGATCATTACCCCATAGTATGTACAGTAGGGAGTGATCATTACCCCATAGTATGCACAGTAGGAGTGATCATTACCCCATAGTATGCACAGTAGGGAGTGATCATTACCCCATAGTATGTACAGTAGGGAGTGATCATTACCCCATAGTATGTACAGTAGGAGTGATCATTACCCCATAGTATGTACAGTAGGGAGTGATCATTACCCCCATAGTATGCACAGTAGGGAGTGATCATTACCCCATAGTATGCACAGTAGGGAGTGATCATTACCCCATAGTATGCACAGTAGGGAGTGATCATTACCCCATAGTATGTACAGTAGGGAGTGATCATTTACCCCATAGTATGCACAGTAGGGAGTGATCATTACCCCATAGTATGTACAGTAGGGAGTGATCATTACCCCATAGTATGTACAGTAGGGAGTGATCATTACCCCATAGTATGTACAGTAGGGAGTGATCATTACCCCATAGTATGCACAGTAGGGAGTGATCATTACCCCATAGTATGCACAGTAGGGAGTGATCATTATCCCATAGTATGCACAGTAGGGGAGTGATCATTACCCCATAGTATGCACAGTAGGGAGTGATCATTACCCCATAGTATGTACAGTAGGGAGTGATCATTACCCCATAGTATGTACAGTAGGGAGTGATCATTACCCCATAGTATGTACAGTAGGGAGTGATCATTACCCGCATAGTATGTACAGTAGGGAGTGATCATTACCCCATAGTATGTACAGTAGGGAGTGATCATTACCCCATAGTATGTACAGTAGGGAGTGATCATTACCCCATAGTATGTACAGTAGGGAGTGATCATTACCCCATAGTATGTACAGTAGGGAGTGATCATTACCCCATAGTATGTACAGTAGGGAGTGATCATTACCCCATAGTATGTACAGTAGGGAGTGATCATTACCCCATAGTATGTACAGTAGGGAGTGATCATTACCCCATAGTATGTACAGTAGGGAGTGATCATTACCCCATAGTATGTACAGTAGGGAGTGATCATTACCCCATAGTATGTACAGTAGGGATTGATCATTACCCCATAGTATGTACAGTAGGGAGTGATCATTACCCCATAGTATGTACAGTAGGGATTGATCATTACCCCATAGTATGCACAGTAGGGAGTGATCATTACCCCATAGTATGCACAGTAGGGAGTGATCATTACCCCATAGTATGCACAGTAGGGAGTGATTATTACCCCATAGTATGTACAGTAGGGGTGATCATTACCCATAGTATGCACAGTAGGGATTGATCATTACCCCATAGTATGCACAGTAGGGAGTGATCATTACCCCATAGTATGCACAGTAGGGAGTGATTATTACCCCATAGTATGTACAGTAGGGAGTGATCATTACCCCATAGTATGCACAGTAGGGAGTGATCATTACCCCATAGTATGCACAGTAGGAGTGATCATTTACCCCATAGTATGTACAGTAGGGAGTGATCATTTACCCCATAGTATGTCACAGTAGGGAGTGATCATTACCCCATAGTATGCACAGTAGGGAGTGATCATTACCCCATAGTATGTACAGTAGGGAGTGATCATTACCCCATAGTATGTACAGTAGGGAGTGATCATTACCCCATAGTATGCACAGTAGGGAGTGATCATTACCCCATAGTATGCACAGTAGGGAGTGATCATTACCCCATTGTATGCACAGTAGGGAGTGATCATTACCCCATTGTATGTACAGTAGGGAGTGATCATTACCCCATAGTATGTACAGTAGGGAGTGATCATTACCCCATAGTATGCACAGTAGGGAGTGATCATTACCCCATAGTATGCACAGCAGGGAGTGATCATTACCCCATAGTATGTACAGTAGGGAGTGATCATTACCCCATAGTATGCACAGTAGGGAGTGATCATTACCCCATAGTATGCACAGTAGGGAGTGATCATTACCCCATAGTATGCACAGTAGGGAGTGATCATTACCCCATAGTATGTACAGTAGGGGAGTGATCATTACCCCATAGTATGTACAGTAGGAGTGATCATTGCCCCATAGTATGCACAGTAGGGAGTGATCATTACCCATAGTATGCACAGCAGGGAGTGATCATTACCCCATAGTAATGTACAGTAGGGAGTGATCATTACCCCATAGTATGTACAGTAGGGAGTGATCATTACCCCATAGTATGCACAGTAGGGAGTGATCATTACCCCATAGTATGTACAGTAGGAGTGATCATTTACCCCCATAGTATGCAGAGGGTGATCATTACCCCATAGTATGTACAGTAGGGAGTGATCATTACCCCATAGTATGCACAGTAGGAAGTGATCATTACCCCATAGTATGCACACAGTAGGGAGTGATCATTACCCCATAGTATGCACAGTAGGGAGTGATCATTACCCCATAGTATGCACAGTAGGGAGTGATCATTACCCCATAGTATGCACAGTAGGGAGTGATCATTACCCCATAGTATGTACAGTAGGGAGTGATCATTACCCCATAGTATGCACAGTAGGGAGTGATCATTACCCCATAGTATGCACAGTAGGGAGTGATCATTACCCCCATAGTATGCACAGTAGGGGAGTGATCATTACCCCATAGTATGCACAGTAGGGAGTGATCATTACCCCATAGTATGCACAGTAGGGAGTGATCATTACCCCATAGTATGCACAGTAGGGAGTGATCATTACCCCATAGTATGCACAGTAGGGAGTGATCATTACCCCATAGTATGCACAGTAGGGAGTGATCATTACCCCATAGTATGCACAGTAGGGAGTGATCATTACCCCATAGTATGCACAGTAGGGAGTGATCATTACCCCATAGTATGCACAGTAGGGAGTGATCATTACCCCATAGTATGCACAGTAGGGAGTGATCATTTATTAGGCTTGGGTGGGGGACTCAGGTGCAGAGACGGACACGCGGACAACGAGGGTGAATTATGATGTAGTTTATTCAGCGTGTTATGGTAGAGAGAAGCAGTACAGGGTGGAGTAGCTTCAGGCCGGGTAGGAGCTGAGTAGGGGTGGAGAGCCAGTAGTCCTGAGGGCTGGATGACGAGGATATCAGACAACAGAGCAGGTTGCGGCGTGGGAATGGCAGGCAGGCAGGCAGCAGGAACAGACGAGATCACAGGTAGTGTAGGAACGAACTGGCGCTGGAGAGGTGTCCAGCCGGGTAGATAACTGCTGGTTGATTGTTGACAATTAGCTGCAGCTGGGTGTAACTGATCTTGTGAGAGAATGGCCACGCCCCTGACCTAGATCCTCTGACTGGACTGCACAGCAGGGGAGACAGACACAAACAACACACACAGGGAAAAAGGGAAAGGAAAACCAGCAGGAACAGGACCAACAGTGCCGGACCGTAACAGTACCCCCTCAACGGGCGCCACCCGGCACCCACCCGGCTTGTCAGGGTGGTCCCTATGGAAGTCAGCCACCAGCTGCGGATCCAGTATAAATCGTCGGGAATCCAGGACCTCTCCCTCGACCGTATCCCTCCCAGTCCACCAGGTACTGAAACCCTCTACCACGCCTCCGGACGTCCAGCAGTCTCCGCACCGTGTAGGCTGGATGGTCGTCAATAATACGCGGTGGCGGAGGGGATCCACAGGCGGACACAAGGGCTGGAGGGACCAGCTTCAGCTGGGACACGTGAAATGTAGGATGGACTCTCATGGCCTGGGGAAGCTTCAAACCGAACAGCCGAAGGGTTGATGATGGAGTCGATCTCGAAAGGACCCAAATACCGGGGCGACAGCTTCACGGGAGTCAGTGCGCAGGGGATGTCGCTGGAGGAGAGCCAGACTCGCTGACCAGGCTGGAACTGGGGAGCGACTACCCTGTGCCTGTCCGCCACCCTCTTTTACGCTCTGCTGTCCGTAGAAGAGCCTCACGGTGTCCACCCACACCTTAGCGGCAGCGCTGAAGGTTATCCTGAACTGACGGGACGGCTAACTCCCTTTCCTGGAGGCGGGAACAATGGCGGTTGGTACCCCACAGCCGCCTCAAATGGTGAGAGGCCGGTGGCAGATGAGGTGAGGGAATTGTGGGCATATTCGACCCACGGGAGATGTTTGGCCCAGGTGGACGGGTTCTGGGATGTCACAGCGTAGAGCAGCCTCCAGGTCCTGATTGGTCCTCTCAGTCTGGCCATTGGACTGGGGATGGAAACCTGATGAGAGACTGACAGTGGCACCCAGAGCGAACAAAACTCCTTCCATACCCGAGAAATGAACTGTGGACCTCTATCGGACACTATGTCCACAGGTATTCCATGGGACGGAATCATGTAGGACAAAGAGGTCGGCTGTCTCACTGGCAGATGGTAATTTTGGTAATGCAACAAAATGGGCAGATTTAGAGAATCTGTCCAACGATGGTGAGTATGGTGTCATTACCCTCAGACATAGGAAGTCCAGTGACGAAGTCCAAGCCCACTGAGACCAAGGACGACTCGGGACTGGGAGAGGCCGCAGCAGGCCGAAGGAGCCCTGTGGGAAGCCTTATTTTGGGCACAGATGGAACAGGCCGCCACGTACTCCCGGACGTCAGCCTCGGCGGATGGCCACCAAAAGTGCCTCTTCAGTAGCGACAGTGTACGGTTCATACCAGGGTGGCAGGAGAAGCGTGAGGTGTGGATCCAGTTGAGCACTTGCGGCCGCACGGCTGCGGGAACATAGAGAAGGTCGGGGGCCATCGGCGGTCCAGGTTCCAACTCTTGTGCCGACTGGACGAGGGACTCGATTTCCCAGTGAACCGCCGCCACCAAACAGGAAGCGGGCAGAACAGATTCAGGATTGCTGGAGTCTTCATTGTCTGTAAACTGGCGAGAGAGAGCATCAGGCTTGACATTACGTGTGCCAGGGGACGATATGTTAAAATAAACTTGAACCTGCTGAAGAACAGAGCCCATCTGGCCTGACGGGGAGTTCAGCCTCTTGGACGACTGGATGTAAGCCAGGTTCTTGTGGTCTGTCCAGACTATGAAGGGTTGCTCAGCTCCGTCCTAGCCAGTGCCTCCACTCCTCCAACGCCAACTTGACAGCAAGCAACTCCCCGGTTACCCACGTCGTAGTTCTTCTCAGCAGGGGTCAATCTCCTGGAGAAGAAGGCCACAGGATGGAGCTTCTGGTCCGTGAGAGACGTTGTGACAGGACAGCCCCCACCCCCCGAATCAGAGGTCCCACTTCCACAATAAACTGCAAACTAGTGTCTGGATGAATAAGAACAGGTGAGGTGGTGAACAGTTCCTTCCAATGTACTCACGGCTGACTCGGCCTCAGGCGTCCACAGGAATGGCACCTTAGGGGAGGTGAGCTTGGTCGGGGCAACCACTGGCTGAAACCCCTGATGAAGCGCGGTAGAAGTTGGCGAAGCCCAGGAAGCGTTGTAGCTGCTTCCGAGCGTGGGTGTCGGCCACTCCACAACCGCTCTGATCTTGTCAGGGTCTGGTGACACTTGTCCCGCTCGATAATAAAGCCCAAAAAGGGGACGGACTGCGGTGGAACTCACATTTTTCTGCTTTCACATACAGTTTGTTTTCCATGAGGCGTTGGAGAACCAGACGGACGTGGGAGACGTGTTCATCCTGTGACTTAGAAAATATTAGAATGTCATCCAAATAGACAAACACAAAAGCGGTGTAGAAAATCCCTCAACACATCGTTAACCATGGCCTGAAACACTGCTGGGCGTTAGTGAGACCGAATGGCATGACTAGAGGTATTCAAAGTGTCCGAGAGGGGTATTGAACCCAGTTTTCCATTCATCTCCCCGCCTGATCCTAACTAGGTGGTACGTTACGTAGGTCGAGGTTTGGTAAACACAGTGGCACCATGAAGGGGTTCAAATGCTGAGTTGATGAGAGGCAGGGGTATGTATTTCTGACTGTGATGTTATTTTGTCCTCTGTAGTCAATGCAGGGGCGTAGGGGTTTTGTCCTTCTTCTCTACAAAAAAGAACCCAGCTCCAACAGCGGAAGATGAGGGACGAATGATGCCAGAGGTTAGGAGTCGCCTATGTAGGTTTCCATAGCTTCTCTCTCAGACGGGACAGATTGAAAAGCCGACTGGACGGCAAAAGGGCTCCAGGCAGTAACTCAATAAGCGCAATCGTATGGCCTATGAGGTGGTAATGAAAGTGCCTTGGACTTACTGAATACCTCGGCCAGGTCCAGGTACTCCTCAGGGACTGAAGAGAGGTCTGGGGTTTTGACAGGGAAGCAGGGGAGCCGAGCCGAGGCGGAATAGCCGACCCAAGGCAAACAGAATGGCAGTGAGTGCTCCAACTGTGTATCTTGTGGTTTTGCCAGTCAATTGGGGGGTTGTGAAGGCTAAGCCAAGGGAAACCGAGGACAGGGGAGGCCGAGGAGGAGACTACTTTAAACTGGATGGTTTCTTTGTGATTGCCGGACAGCATGAGAGAAAGCGGGGACAGTTTGGTGGGTGATATTGGCAAACTGATGGCCGTCAATAGCGGTTACTGTTATAGGCTTAGGCAGGGAGCTTAACAGGGGATCTCAGCCTGAGTGACCAGGTTGACGATCAAGGAAACTATCCTCAGCACCAGAGTCGATTAGAGCAGCTAGTGGGAGAGATAGATTCCTGAACTGGACTGTAGCTGGGATAACTAGACGGGTGCTGTGGGCATTGAGTCAGGTGCTTAGCACTGCAAGTACGCCCACTTTTACCTACGAGCTTGGTCTTTTGGGCGAACCGGACAGTTAACCAGAAATGAGTCGGTCCCCACAGTACATGCACTCACCAGCCCGCATGCGCCGTTCCTTTTCGGCAGGGCGCGCACGCCCAGCTGCATGGGCTGCTCTGTTCCGTGGAGGGATCCGCTGAGGTGTGTGGGCGGTGTCCCAGTGGTGGTGTAGCTCGGGCTGCCGAAGCGAGGGGGCCCGCCTGTGGTGTGGACCCGACCGCCCCCTCTCCTGTCTCCTCTCCCGTAGCCTGTTGTCTATTCGTGAGCAAGGGAAACGAGAACATGAAGGTTAGCAGGCTCATCCCGAACAGCTAGTTCATTCTTAATCGGGTCACTTAGACCGTTAACAAACGCTCCCTGAAGAGCTTCGTCATTCCACTTGGAATCGCTGCCAAGGTCCAAAGTCAGTGGCGTATTCAGCCACGCTACCGTGCCCTGTCGTAGCTTCAGCAGTCTCTTTGTGGCGGTCCCGGCATGGTCGGGTGATCAAACACAACTTTAAATTGAGAGGAAAAATCGTCAAACGACAGGCTGGCAATCTGCTGAGTAGAACAAGCCGCTTCTGCCCAAATCAAAGCTTTGCCCCTCATTAACCCCAGTCGTAATGTACCTTTGAGGATTCCGTGGAGAAAAGACAGGGCTTCTGTTGGAACACCAAGCGGCACTGAAGCAGGAAACCACGGCATTTGTTCAGGTCCCCGGTGAAAGGTTCGGGTGAGGTTGTAGGGGGTTCCCGAAGGGCAGGATGGAAGCCAACCTGGAGCCACTGTAGGAGGAACAGGCGGAGGAGAAACAGAGGGAGGAAGGCCAGTTCGTTCTATTAGGCTTGGGTGGGGGACTCAGGTGCAGAGGCGGACACGCGGACAACGGGTTTTTGTGTTTATTCTGTTATGTAGAGAGAAGCAGTACAGGGTGGAGTAGCTTCAGGCCGGGGTAGGAGCTGAGTGGGGTGGAGAGCCAGTAGTCCTGAGGCTGATACGAGGATATCAGACAACAACCAGGTTGCGGTGGGAATGGCAGGCAGGCAGGCAGCAGAACACAGAGATCACTGTGAGGAGCGAACTGGGCGCTGGAGAGGTGTCCACGGGTAGATAACTGCTGGTTGATTGTTACAATTAGCTGCAGCTGGAGTGTAACTGATCTTGTGAGAGAATGGCCACGCCCCTACCTAGATCCTCTACTGACTCACAGCAGGGGAACAACACAAACAACACCGGGAAAAAGGGAAAAGGGAAAACCCTGCAGGAACAGGACCAACAGTGCCGGACCGTAACATCATTACCCCCATAGTATGCACAGTGGGGAGGTGATCATTACCCCTGTTGCACTAGGGAGTGATCATTACCCCATAGTATGCACAGTAGGGAGTGATCATTACCCCATTTGCACAGTGGTGATCATTACCCCCATAGTATGCACAGTAGGGAGTGATCATTACCCCATAGTATGCACAGTAGGAGTGATCATTACCCCATAGTATGCACAGTAGGGAGTGATCATTTACCCCATAGTATGTACAGTAGGGAGTGATCATTCCCCATAGTATGTACAGTAGGGAGTGATCATTACCCCAGTAGTATGTACAGTGGGAGATCATTACCCCATAGTATGCACAGTAGGGAGTGATCATTACCCCATAGTATGTACAGTAGGGAGTGATCATTACCCCATAGTATGCACAGTAGGGAGTGATCATCACCCCATAGTATGCACAGTAGGGAGTGATCATTACCCCATAGTATGCACAGTAGGGGTGATCATTACCCCATAGTATCACGTAGAGTGATCATTACCCCATAGTATACACAGTAGGGGAGTGATCATTACCCCATAGTATGTACAGTAGGGAGTGATCATTACCCCATAGTATGCACAGTAGGAGTGATCATTACCCCATAGTATGTACAGTAGGGGAGTGATCATTACCCCATAGTATGTACAGTAGGGAGTGATCATTACCCCATAGTATGCACAGTAGGGAGTGATCATTACCCCCATAGTATGCACAGTAGGGAGTGATCATTACCCCAGTTAGTATGTACAGTAGGGAGTGATCATTACCCCATAGTATGTACAGTAGGGAGTGATCATTACCCCATAGTATGCACTAGGGAGTGATCATTACCCCATAGTATGCACAGTAGGGAGTGATCATTACCCCATTGTATGCACGGTAGGGAGTGATCATTACCCCATTGTATATCAGTGGGGAGTGATCATTACCCCATAGTATGTACAGTAGGGAGTGATCATTACCCCATAGTATGCACAGTAGGGATTCGATCATTACCCCCATAGTATGTACAGTAGGGAGTGATCATTGCCCCATAGTATGCACAGTAGGGAGTGATCATTACCCCATAGTATGCACAGTAGGGAGTGATCATTACCCCATAGTATGTACAGTAGGGACTGATCATTACCCCATAGTATGCACAGTAGGGAGTGATCATTACCCCATAGTATGTACAGTAGGGAGTGATCATTACCCCATAGTATGCACAGTAGGGAGTGATCATTACCCCATAGTTATGCACGTAGGGGTGATCATTGCCCCATAGTATGTACAGTAGGGAGTGATCATTACCCCATAGTATGCACAGTGGGAGTGATCATTACCCCATAGTATGTACAGTAGGGAGTGATCATTACCCCATAGTATGCACAGTAGGGAGTGATCATTACCCCATAGTATGTACAGTAGGGAGTGATCATTACCCCATAGTATGTACAGTAGGGGTGATCATTACCCCATAGGGTATCACAGTAGGGGAGTGATCATTACCCCCATAGTATGTACAGTAGGGAGTGATCATTACCCCATAGTATGTACAGTAGGGGTGATCATTACCCCATAGTATGTACAGTAGGGAGTGATCATTACCCCATAGTATGTACAGTAGGGAGGATCATTACCCCATAGTATGCACAGTAGGAGTGATCATTACCCCATAGTATGCACAGTAGGGAGTGATCATTACCCCATAGTATGTACAGTAGGGAGTGATCATTACCCCATAGTATGTACAGTAGGGAGTGATCATTACCCCATAGTATGCACAGTAGGGAGTGATCATTACCCCATAGTATGTACAGTAGGGAGTGATCATTACCCCATAGTATGTACAGTAGGGAGTGATCATTACCCCATAGTATGCACAGTAGGGAGTGATCATTACCCCATAGTATGTACAGTAGGGAGTGATCATTACCCCATAGTATGTACAGTAGGGAGTGATCATTACCCCATAGTATGCACAGTAGGGAGTGATCATTACCCCATAGTATGCACAGTAGGAGTGATCATTACCCCATAGTATGTACAGTAGGGAGTGATCATTACCCCATAGTATGTACAGTAGGAGTGATCATTACCCCATAGTATGCACAGTAGGGAGTGGTCATTACCCCATAGTATGCACAGTAGGGAGTGATCATTCCCCCATAGTATGTACAGTAGGGAGTGATCGTTACCCCATAGTATGCACAGTAGGGAGTGATCATTACCCCATAGTATGTACAGTAGGGAGTGATCATTACCCCCATAGTATGCACAGTAGGGAGTGATCATTACCCCATGTATGCACAGTAGGGAGTGATCATTACCCCATAGTATGTACAGTAGGGAGTGATCATTACCCCATAGTATGTACAGTAGGGGTGATCATTACCCCATAGTATGCACAGTAGGGAGTGATCATTACCCCATAGTATGTACAGTAGGGAGTGATCATTGCCCCATAGTATGTACAGTAGGGAGTGATCATTACCCCATAGTATGCACAGTAGGGAGTGATCATTACCCCATAGTATGTACAGTAGGGAGTGATCATTACCCCATAGTATGTACAGTGGGAGTGATCATTACCCCATAGTATGCACAGTAGGGAGTGATCATTACCCCATAGTATGTACAGTAGGGAGTGATCATTACCCCATAGTATGCACAGTAGGGAGTGATCATTACCCCATAGTATGCACAGTAGGGAGTGATCATTACCCCATAGTATGCACAGTAGGGAGTGATCATTACCCCATAGTATGCACAGTAGGAGTGATCATTACCCCATAGTATGTACAGTAGGGAGTGATCATTCACCCCATAGTATGCACAGTAGGGAGTGATCATTACCCCATAGTATGCACAGTAGGGAGTGATCATTACCCCATAGTATGCACAGTAGGGAGTGATCATTACCCCATAGTATGTACAGTAGGGAGTGATCATTACCCCATAGTATGCACAGTAGGGAGTGATCATTACCCCATAGTATGTACAGTAGGGAGTGATCATTACCCCATAGTATGCACAGTAGGGAGTGATCATTACCCCATAGTATGTACAGTAGGGAGTGATCATTACCCCCATAGTATGTACAGTAGGGAGTGATCATTACCCCATAGTATGTACAGTAGGGAGTGATCATTACCCCATAGTATGTACAGTAGGGAGTGATCATTACCCCATAGTATGCACAGTAGGGAGTGATCATTACCCCATAGTATGCACAGTAGGGAGTGATCATTACCCCATAGTATGCACAGTGGGAGTGATCATTACCCCATAGTATGCACAGTAGGGAGTGATCATTACCCCATAGTATGCACAGTAGGGAGTGATCATTACCCCATAGTATGCACAGTAGGGAGTGATCATTACCCCATAGTATGCACAGTAGGGAGTGATCATTACCCCATAGTATGCACAGTAGGGAGTGATCATTACCCCATAGTATGCACAGTAGGGAGTGATCATTACCCCATAGTATGCACAGTGGGAGTGATCATTGCCCCATAGTATGCACAGTAGGGAGTGATCATTACCCCATAGTATGCACAGTAGGGAGTGATCATTACCCCATAGTATGCACAGTGGGGAGTGATCATTACCCCATAGTATGCACAGTAGGGAGTGATCATTACCCCATAGTATGCACAGTAGGGAGTGATCATTACCCCATAGTATGCACAGTAGGGAGTGATCATTACCCCATAGTATGCACAGTAGGGAGTGATCATTACCCCATAGTATGCACAGTAGGGAGTGATCATTACCCCATAGTATGCACAGTAGGGAGTGATCATTACCCCATAGTATGCACAGTAGGGAGTGATCATTACCCCATAGTATGCACAGTAGGGAGTGATCATTACCCCATAGTATGCACAGTAGGGAGTGATCATTACCCCATAGTATGCACAGTAGGGGAGTGATCATTACCCCATAGTATGCACAGTAGGGAGTGATCATTACCCCATAGTATGCACAGTAGGGAGTGATCATTACCCCATAGTATGCACAGTAGGGAGTGATCATTACCCCATAGTATGCACAGGTAGGGAGTGATCATTACCCCCATAGTATGTACAGTAGGGAGTGATCATTACCCCCATAGTATGCACAGTAGGGAGTGATCATTACCCCATAGTATGCACAGTGAGGGAGTGATCATTACCCCCATAGTATGCACAGTAGGGAGTGATCATTACCCCATAAGTATGCACAGTAGGGAGTGATCATTACCCCATAGTATGCACAGTAGGGAGTGATCATTACCCCCATAGTATGCACAGTAGGGAGTGATCATTACCCCATAGTATGCACAGTAGGGAGTGATCATTACCCCATAGTATGCACAGTAGGGAGTGATCATTACCCCATAGTATGCACAGTAGGGAGTGATCATTACCCCATAGTATGCACAGTAGGGGAGTGATCATTACCCCATAGTATGCACAGTAGGGAGTGATCATTACCCCATAGTATGTACAGTAGGGAGTGATCATTACCCCATAGTATGCACAGTAGGGAGTGATCATTACCCCATAGTATGCACAGTAGGGGAGTGATCATTACCCCATAGTATGCACAGTAGGGAGTGATCATTACCCCATAGTATGCACAGTAGGGAGTGATCATTACCCCATAGTATGCACAGTAGGGAGTGATCATTACCCCATAGTATGCACAGTAGGGAGTGATCATTACCCCATAGTATGCACAGTAGGGAGTGATCATTACCCCATAGTATGCACAGTAGGGAGTGATCATTACCCCATAGTATGCACAGTAGGGAGTGATCATTACCCCATAGTATGCACAGTAGGGAGTGATCATTACCCCATAGTATGCACAGTAGGGAGTGATCATTACCCCATAGTATGCACAGTAGGGAGTGATCATTACCCCATAGTATGCACAGTAGGGAGTGATCATTACCCCATAGTATGCACAGTAGGGAGTGATCATTACCCCATAGTATGCACAGTAGGGAGTGATCATTACCCCATAGTATGTACAGTAGGGAGTGATCATTACCCCATAGTATGTACAGTAGGGAGTGATCATTACCCCATAGTATGTACAGTAGGGAGTGATCATTACCCCATAGTATGTACAGTAGGGAGTGATCATTACACCCATAGTATGCACAGTAGGGAGTGATCATTACCCCATAGTATGTACAGTAGGGAGTGATCATTACCCCATAGTATGCACAGTAGGGAGTGATCATTACCCCATAGTATGCACAGTAGGGAGTGATCATTACCCCATAGTATGCACAGTAGGGAGTGATCATTACCCCATAGTATGTACAGTAGGGAGTGATCATTACCCCATAGTATGTACAGTAGGGAGTGATCATTACCCCATAGTATGTACAGTAGGAGTGATCATTACCCCATAGTATGCACAGTAGGGAGTGATCATTACCCCATAGTATGCACAAGTAGGGAGTGATCATTACCCCATAGTATGTACAGTAGGGAGTGATCATTACCCCATAGTATGCACAGTAGGGAGTGATCATTACCCCATAGTATGCACAGTAGGGAGTGATCATTACCCCATAGTATGCACAGTAGGGAGTGATCATTACCCCATAGTATGCACAGTAGGGAGTGATCATTACCCCATAGTATGCACAGTAGGGAGTGATCATTACCCCATAGTATGTACAGTAGGAGTGATCATTACCCCATAGTATGCACAGTAGGGAGTGATCATTACCCCATAGTATGCACAGTAGGGAGTGATCATTACCCCATAGTATGTACAGTAGGGAGTGATCATTACCCCATAGTATGCACAGTAGGGAGTGATCATTACCCCATAGTATGCACAGTAGGGAGTGATCATTACCCCATAGTATGCACAGTAGGGAGTGATCATTACCCCATAGTATGCACAGTAGGGAGTGATCATTACCCCATAGTAATGCACAGTAGGGAGTGATCATTACCCCATAGTATGCACAGTAGGGAGTGATCATTACCCCATAGTATGCACAGTAGGGAGTGATCATTACCCCATAGTATGCACAGTAGGGAGTGATCATTACCCCCATAGTATGCACAGTGGGAGTGATCATTACCCCATAGTATGCACAGTAGGGAGTGATCATTACCCCATAGTATGCACAGTAGGGAGTGATCATTACCCCATAGTATGCACAGTAGGGAGTGATCATTACCCCATAGTATGCACAGTAGGGAGTGATCATTACCCCATAGTATGCACAGTAGGGAGTGATCATTACCCCATAGTATGCACAGTGGGGGAGTGATCATTACCCCATAGTATGCACAGTAGGGAGTGATCATTACCCCCATAGTATGTACAGTAGGGAGTGATCATTACCCCATAGTATGCACAGTAGGGAGTGATCATTACCCCATAGTATGTACAGTAGGGAGTGATCATTACCCCATAGTATGCACAGTAGGGAGTGATCATTACCCCATAGTATGCACAGTAGGGAGTGATCATTACCCCATAGTATGCACAGTAGGGAGTGATCATTACCCCATAGTATGTACAGTAGGGAGTGATCATTACCCCATAGTATGCACAGTAGGGAGTGATCATTACCCCATAGTATGCACAGTAGGAGTGATCATTACCCCATAGTATGTACAGTAGGGAGTGATCATTACCCCATAGTATGCACAGTAGGGAGTGATCATTACCCCATAAAGTATGTACAGTAGGGAGTGATCATTACCCCATAGTATGCACAGTAGGAGGTGATCATTACCCCATAGTATGCACAGTAGGGAGTGATCATTACCCCATAGTATGCACAGTAGGAAGTGATCATTACCCCATAGTATGCACAGTAGGAGTGATCATTACCCCATAGTATGCACAGTAGGGAGTGATCATTACCCCATAGTATGCACAGTAGGGAGTGATCATTACCCCATAGTATGCACAGTAGGGAGTGATCATTACCCCATAGTATGCACAGTAGGGAGTGATCATTACCCCATAGTATGCACAGTAGGGAGTGATCATTACCCCATAGTATGCACAGTAGGGAGTGATCATTACCCCATAGTATGCACAGTAGGGAGTGATCATTACCCCATAGTATGCACAGTAGGGAGTGATCATTACCCCCATAGTATGTACAGTAGGGAGTGATCATTACCCCATAGTATGTACAGTAGGGAGTGATCATTACCCCATAGTATGCACAGTAGGGAGTGATCATTACCCCATAGTATGCACAGTAGGGAGTGATCATTACCCCATAGTATGTACAGTAGGGAGTGATCATTACCCCATAGTATGCACAGTAGGGATTGATCATTACCCCATAGTATGCACATTAGGGAGTGATCATTACCCCATAGTATGCACAGTAGGGAGTGATCATTACCCCATAGTATGCACAGTAGGGAGTGGTCATTACCCCATAGTATGTACAGTAGGGAGTGATCATTACCCCATAGTATGCACAGTAGGGAGTGATCATTACCCCATAGTATGCACAGTAGGGAGTGATCATTACCCCATAGTATGCACAGTAGGGAGTGATCATTACCCCATAGTATGCACAGTAGGGAGTGATCATTACCCCATCAGTATGCACAGTAGGGAGTGATCATTACCCCATAGTATGCACAGTAGGGAGTGATCATTACCCCATAGTATGCACAGTAGGGAGTGATCATTACCCCATAGTATGCACAGTAGGGAGTGATCATTACCCCATAGTATGTACAGTAGGGAGTGATCATTACCCCATAGTATGCACAGTAGGGAGTGATCATTACCCCATAGTATGCACAGTAGGGAGTGATCATTACCCCATAGTATGTACAGTAGGGAGTGATCATTACCCCATAGTATGCACAGTAGGGAGTGATCATTACCCATAGTATGCACAGTAGGGAGTGATCATTACCCCATTGTATGCACAGTAGGGAGTGATCATTACCCCATTGTATGTACAGTAGGGAGTGATCATTACCCCATAGTATGTACAGTAGGGAGTGATCATTACCCCATAGTATGTACAGTAGGGAGTGATCATTACCCCATAGTATGTTTACAGTAGGGAGTGATCATTACCCCATAGTATGTACAGTAGGGAGTGATCATTACCCCATAGTATGCACAGTAGGGAGTGATCATTACCCCATAGTATGTACAGTAGGGAGTGATCATTACCCCATAGTATGCACAGTAGGGAGTGATCATCACCCCATAGTATGTACAGTAGGGAGTGATCATTACCCCATAGTATGTACAGTAGGGAGTGATCATTTACCCCATAGTATGTACAGTAGGGAGTGATCATTACCCCATAGTATGCACAGTAGGAGTGATCATTACCCCATAGTATGTACAGTAGGGAGTGATCATTACCCCATAGTATGTACAGTAGGGAGTGATCATTACCCCATAGTATGCACAGTAGGGAGTGATCATTACCCCATAGTATGCACAGTAGGGAGTGATCATTACCCCATAGTATGCACAGTAGGGAGTGATCATTACCCCATAGTATGTACAGTAGGGAGTGATCATTACCCCATAGTATGCACAGTAGGGAGTGATCATTACCCCATAGTATGCACAGTAGGGAGTGATCATTACCCCCATAGTATGCACAGTAGGGAGTGATCATTACCCCATAGTATGCACAGTAGGGAGTGATCATTTACACCATAGTATGCACAGTAGGGAGTGATCATTACCCCATAGTATGTACACGTAGGGATTGATCATTACCCCCATAGTATGTACAGTAGGAGTGATCATTACCCCATAGTATGCACAGTAGGGAGTGATCATTACCCCATAGTATGCACAGTAGGGAGTGATCATTACCCCATAGTATGCACAGTAGGGAGTGATCATTACCCCATAGTATGCACAGTAGGGAGTGATCATTACCCCATAGTATGTACAGTAGGAGGAGTGATCATTACCCCATAGTAATGCACAGTAGGGAGTGATCATTACCCCATAGTATGTACAGTAGGGAGTGATCATTACCCCATAGTATGTACAGTAGGGATTGTGATCATTACCCCATAGTATGCACAGTAGGGAGTGATCATTACCCCATAGTATGCACAGTAGGGAGTGATCATTACCCCATAGTATGTACAGTAGGGAGTGATCATTACCCCATAGTATGCACAGTAGGGAGTGATCATTACCCCATAGTATGTACAGTAGGAGTGATCATTACCCCATAGTATGTACAGTAGGGAGTGATCATTACCCCATAGTATGTACAGTAGGGAGTGATCATTACCCCATAGTATGTACAGTAGGGAGGATCATTACCCCATAGTATGCACAGTAGGGAGTGATCATTACCCCATAGTATGTACAGTAGGGAGTGATCATTACCCCATAGGTATGCACAGTAGGGAGTGATCATTACCCCATAGTATGCACAGTAGGGAGTGATCATTACCCCATAGTATGTACAGTAGGGAGTGATCATTACCCCATAGTATGCACAGTAGGGAGTGATCATTACCCCATAGTATGTACAGTAGGGAGTGATCATTACCCCATAGTATGCACAGTAGGGAGTGATCATTACCCCCATAGTATGTACAGTAGGGAGTGATCATTTACCCCATAGTATGTACAGTAGGGAGTGATCATTACCCCATAGTATGCACAGTAGGAGTGATCATTACCCCATAGTATGCACAGTAGGGAGTGATCATTACCCCATAGTATGCACAGTAGGGAGTGATCATTACCCCATAGTATGCACAGTAGGGAGTGATCATTACCCCATAGTATGCACAGTAGGGAGTGATCATTA
Source organism: Coregonus clupeaformis (assembly GCF_020615455.1). Classification (NCBI taxonomy): domain Eukaryota; kingdom Metazoa; phylum Chordata; class Actinopteri; order Salmoniformes; family Salmonidae; genus Coregonus; species Coregonus clupeaformis. Next base: position 877,003 of record NW_025533459.1, on the reverse strand, counting down.
CCCCATAGTATGTACAGTAGGGAGTGATCATTACCCCATAGTATGCACAGTAGGGAGTGATCATTACCCCATAGTATGTACAGTAGGGAGTGATCATTACCCCATAGTATGCACAGTAGGGAGTGATCATTACCCCATAGTATGTACAGTAGGGAGTGATCATTACCCCATAGTATGTACAGTAGGGAGTGATCATTACCCCATAGTATGCACAGTAGGGAGTGATCATTACCCCCATAGTATGTACAGTAGGGAGTGATCATTACCCCATAGTATGTACAGTAGGGAGTGATCATTACCCCATAGTATGCACAGTAGGGAGTGATCATTACCCCATAGTATGTACAGTAGGGGAGTGATCATTACCCCATAGTATGCACAGTAGGGAGTGATCATTACCCCATAGTATGTACAGTAGGGAGTGATCATTACCCCATAGTATGCACAGTAGGGAGTGATCATTACCCCATAGTATGCACAGTAGGGAGTGATCATTACCCCATAGTATGTACAGTAGGGAGTGATCATTACCCCATAGTATGTACAGTAGGGAGTGATCATTACCCCATAGTATGTACAGTAGGGAGTGATCATTACCCCATAGTATGTACAGTAGGGAGTGATCATTACCCCATAGTATGCACAGTAGGGAGTGATCATTACCCCATAGTATGTACAGTAGGAGTGATCATTACCCCATAGTATGTACAGTAGGGAGTGATCATTACCCCCATAGTATGTACAGTAGGGAGTGATCATTACCCCATAGTATGTACAGTAGGGAGTGATCATTACCCCATAGTATGCACAGTAGGGAGTGATCATTACCCCCATAGTATGTACAGTAGGGAGTGATCATTACCCCATAGTATGCACAGTAGGGAGTGATCATTACCCCATAGTATGCACAGTAGGGAGTGATCATTACCCCATAGTATGTACAGTAGGGAGTGATCATTACCCCATAGTATGTACAGTAGGGAGTGATCATTACCCCATAGTATGTACAGTAGGGAGTGATCATTACCCCATAGTATGCACAGTAGGGAGTGATCATTACCCCATAGTATGCACAGTAGGGAGTGATCATTACCCCATAGTATGTACAGTAGGGAGTGATCATTACCCCATAGTATGTACAGTAGGGAGTGATCATTACCCCATAGTATGCACAGTAGGGAGTGATCATTACCCCATAGTATGTACAGTAGGGAGTGATCATTACCCCATAGTATGCACAGTAGGGAGTGATCATTACCCCATAGTATGTACAGTAGGGAGTGATCATTACCCCATAGTATGTACAGTAGGGAGTGATCATTACCCCATAGTATGTACAGTAGGGAGTGATCATTACCCCATAGTATGAATTCATTACCCCATGTACTGCTAGGAGTGATCATTACCCCATAGTATGTACAGTAGGGAGTGATCATTACCCCATAGTATGTACAGTAGGGAGTGATCATTACCCCATAGTATGTACAGTAGGGAGTGATCATTACCCCATAGTATGTACAGTAGGGAGTGATCATTACCCCATAGTATGTACAGTAGGGAGTGATCATTACCCCATAGTATGCACAGTAGGGAGTGATCATTACCCCATAGTATGTACAGTAGGGAGTGATCATTACCCCATAGTATGTACAGTAGGGAGTGATCATTACCCCATAGTATGCACAGTAGGGAGTGATCATTACCCCATAGTATGTACAGTAGGGGAGTGATCATTACCCCATAGTATGTACAGTAGGGAGTGATCATTACCCCATAGTATGTACAGTAGGGAGTGATCATTACCCCATAGTATGCACAGTAGGGAGTGATCATTACCCCATAGTATGCACAGTAGGGAGTGATCATTACCCCATAGTATGTACAGTAGGGAGTGATCATTACCCCATAGTATGCACAGTAGGGAGTGATCATTACCCCCATAGTATGTACAGTAGGGAGTGATCATTACCCCATAGTATGCACAGTAGGGAGTGATCATTACCCCCATAGTATGTACAGTAGGGAGTGATCATTACCCCATAGTATGCACAGTAGGGAGTGATCATTACCCCATAGTATGCACAGTAGGGAGTGATCATTACCCCATAGTATGCACAGTAGGGAGTGATCATTACCCCATAGTATGCACAGTAGGGAGTGATCATTACCCCATAGTATGCACAGTAGGGAGTGATCATTACCCCATAGTATGCACAGTAGGGAGTGATCATTACCCCATAGTATGCACAGTAGGGAGTGATCATTACCCCATAGTATGCACAGTAGGGAGTGATCATTACCCCATAGTATGTGACAGTAGGGAGTGATCATTACCCCATAGTATGCACAGTAGGGAGTGATCATTACCCCATAGTATGCACAGTAGGGAGTGATCATTACCCCATAGTATGCACAGTAGGGAGTGATCATTACCCCATAGTATGTACAGTAGGGAGTGATCATTACCCCATAGTATGCACAGTAGGGAGTGATCATTACCCCATAGTATGCACAGTAGGGAGTGATCATTACCCCATAGTATGCACAGTAGGGAGTGATCATTACCCCATAGTATGTACAGTAGGGAGTGATCATTACCCCATAGTATGCACAGTAGGGAGTGATCATTACCCCATAGTATGCACAGTAGGGAGTGATCATTACCCCATAGTATGCACAGTAGGGAGTGATCATTACCCCATAGTATGCACAGTAGGGAGTGATCATTAACCCCATAGTATGTACACAGTAGGGGTGATCATTACCCCATAGTATGTACAGTAGGGAGTGATCATTACCCCATAGTATGTACAGTAGGGAGTGATCATTACCCCATAGTATGTACAGTAGGGAGTGATCATTACCCCATAGTATGCACAGTAGGGAGTGATCATTACCCCATAGTATGCACAGTAGGGAGTGATCATTACCCCATAGTATGCACAGTAGGGAGTGATCATTACCCCATAGTATGTACAGTAGGGAGTGATCATTACCCCATAGTACGAGGGAGTGATCATTACCCCATAGTATGTACAGTAGGGATTGATCATTACCCCATAGTATGTACAGTAGGGAGTGATCATTACCCCATAGTATGTACAGTAGGGAGTGATCATTACCCCATAGTATGCACAGTAGGGAGTGATCATTACCCCATAGTATGTACAGTAGGGAGTGATCATTACCCCATAGTATGCACAGTAGGGAGTGATCATTACCCCCATAGTATGCACAGTAGGGAGTGATCATTACCCCATAGTATGTACAGTAGGGAGTGATCATTACCCCATAGTATGTACAGTAGGGAGTGATCATTACCCCATAGTATGTACAGTAGGGGAGTGATCATTACCCCATAGTATGTACAGTAGGGAGTGATCATTACCCCATAGTATGCACAGTAGGGAGTGATCATTACCCCATAGTATGCACAGTAGGGAGTGATCATTACCCCATAGTATGTACAGTAGGGAGTGATCATTACCCCATAGTATGTACAGTAGGGAGTGATCATTACCCCATAGTATGCACAGTAGGGAGTGATCATTACCCCATAGTATGTACAGTAGGGAGTGATCATTACCCCATAGTATGTACAGTAGGGAGTGATCATTACCCCATAGTATGTACAGTAGGGAGTGATCATTACCCCATAGTATGTACAGTAGGGAGTGATCATTACCCCATAGTATGCACAGTAGGGAGTGATCATTACCCCATAGTATGTACAGTAGGGAGTGATCATTACCCCATAGTATGCACAGTAGGGAGTGATCATTACCCCATAGTATGCACAGTAGGGAGTGATCATTACCCCATAGTATGCACAGTAGGGAGTGATCATTACCCCATAGTATGTACAGTAGGGAGTGATCATTACCCCATAGTATGTACAGTAGGGAGTGATCATTACCCCATAGTATGTACAGTAGGGAGTGATCATTACCCCATAGTATGCACAGTAGGGAGTGATCATTACCCCATAGTATGCACAGTAGGGAGTGATCATTACCCCATAGTATGCACAGTAGGGAGTGATCATTACCCCATAGTATGCACAGTAGGGAGTGATCATTACCCCATAGTATGCACAGTAGGGAGTGATCATTACCCCATAGTATGTACAGTAGGGAGTGATCATTACCCCATAGTATGCACAGTAGGGAGTGATCATTACCCCATAGTATGCACAGTAGGGAGTGATCATTACCCCATAGTATGCACAGTAGGGAGTGATCATTACCCCATAGTATGCACAGTAGGGAGTGATCATTACCCCATAGTATGCACAGTAGGGAGTGATCATTACCCCATAGTATGCACAGTAGGGAGTGATCATTACCCCATAGTATGCACAGTAGGGAGTGATCATTACCCCATAGTATGCACAGTAGGGAGTGATCATTACCCCATAGTATGCACAGTAGGGAGTGATCATTACCCCATAGTATGCACAGTAGGGAGTGATCATTACCCCATAGTATGCACAGTAGGGAGTGATCATTACCCCATAGTATGCACAGTAGGGAGTGATCATTACCCCATAGTATGCACAGTAGGGAGTGATCATTACCCCATAGTATGCACAGTAGGGAGTGATCATTACCCCCATAGTATGCACAGTAGGGAGTGATCATTACCCCATAGTATGCACAGTAGGGAGTGATCATTACCCCATAGTATGTACAGTAGGGAGTGATCATTACCCCATAGTATGCACAGTAGGGAGTGATCATTACCCCATAGTATGCACAGTAGGGAGTGATCATTACCCCATAGTATGCACAGTAGGGAGTGATCATTACCCCATAGTATGCACAGTAGGGAGTGATCATTACCCCATAGTATGCACAGTAGGGGAGTGATCATTACCCCATAGTATGCACAGTAGGGAGTGATCATTACCCCATAGTATGTACAGTAGGGAGTGATCATTACCCCATAGTATGCACAGTAGGGAGTGATCATTACCCCATAGTATGCACAGTAGGGAGTGATCATTACCCCATAGTATGTACAGTAGGGAGTGATCATTACCCCATAGTATGTACAGTAGGGAGTGATCATTACCCCATAGTATGTACAGTAGGGAGTGATCATTACCCCATAGTATGCACAGTAGGGAGTGATCATTACCCCATAGTATGCACAGTAGGGGAGTGATCATTACCCCATAGTATGTACAGTAGGGAGTGATCATTACCCCATAGTATGCACAGTAGGGAGTGATCATTACCCCATAGTATGCACAGTAGGGAGTGATCATTACCCCATAGTATGTACAGTAGGGAGTGATCATTACCCCATAGTATGTACAGTAGGGAGTGATCATTACCCCATAGTATGTACAGTAGGGAGTGATCATTACCCCATAGTATGCACAGTAGGGAGTGATCATTACCCCATAGTATGCACAGTAGGGAGTGATCATTACCCCATAGTGTGCACAGTAGGGAGTGATCATTACCCCATAGTATGCACAGTAGGGAGTGATCATTACCCCATAGTATGCACAGTAGGGAGTGATCATTACCCCATAGTATGTACAGTAGGGAGTGATCATTACCCCATAGTATGTACAGTAGGGAGTGATCATTACCCCCATAGTATGCACAGTAGGGAGTGATCATTACCCCCATAGTATGCACAGTAGGGAGTGATCATTACCCCATAGTATGCACAGTAGGGAGTGATCATTACCCCATAGTATGCAGTAGGGAGTGTCTTACCCCATGTATGCATGAGGGAGTGATCATTACCCCATAGTATGCACAGTAGGGAGTGATCATTACCCCATAGTATGCACAGTAGGGAGTGATCATTACCCCCATAGTATGCACAGTAGGGAGTGATCATTACCCCATAGTATGCACAGTAGGGAGTGATCATTACCCCATAGTATGCACAGTAGGGAGTGATCATTACCCCATAGTATGCACAGTAGGGAGTGATCATTACCCCATAGTATGCACAGTAGGGAGTGATCATTACCCCCATAGTATGCACAGTAGGGAGTGATCATTACCCCATAGTATGCACAGTAGGGAGTGATCATTACCCCATAGTATGCACAGTAGGGAGTGATCATTACCCCATAGTATGCACAGTAGGGAGTGATCATTACCCCATAGTATGCACAGTAGGGAGTGATCATTACCCCATAGTATGCACAGTAGGGAGTGATCATTACCCCATAGTATGCACAGTAGGGAGTGATCATTACCCCATAGTATGCACAGTAGGGAGTGATCATTACCCCATAGTATGCACAGTAGGGAGTGATCATTACCCCATAGTATGCACAGTAGGGAGTGATCATTACCCCATAGTATGCACAGTAGGGAGTGATCATTACCCCATAGTATGCACAGTAGGGAGTGATCATTACCCCATAGTATGCACAGTAGGGAGTGATCATTACCCCATAGTATGCACAGTAGGGAGTGATCATTACCCCATAGTATGCACAGTAGGGAGTGATCATTACCCCATAGTATGCACAGTAGGGAGTGATCATTACCCCATAGTATGCACAGTAGGGAGTGATCATTACCCCATAGTATGCACAGTGAGGGAGTGATCATTACCCCATAGTATGCACAGTAGGGAGTGATCATTACCCCATAGTATGCACAGTAGGGAGTGATCATTACCCCATAGTATGCACAGTAGGGAGTGATCATTACCCCATAGTATGCACAGTAGGGAGTGATCATTACCCCATAGTATGCACAGTAGGGAGTGATCATTACCCCATAGTATGCACAGTAGGGGAGTGATCATTACCCCATAGTATGCACAGTAGGGAGTGATCATTACCCCCATAGTATGCACAGTAGGGAGTGATCATTACCCCATAGTATGCACAGTAGGGAGTGATCATTACCCCATAGTATGCACAGTAGGGAGTGATCATTACCCCATAGTATGTACAGTAGGGAGTGATCATTACCCCATAGTATGCACAGTAGGGAGTGATCATTACCCCATAGTATGCAGTAGGGAGTGATCATTACCCCATAGTATGCACAGTAGGGAGTGATCATTACCCCATAGTATGCACAGTAGGGAGTGATCATTACCCCATAGTATGCACAGTAGGGAGTGATCATTACCCCATATAGTATGCCAGTAGGGAGTGATCATTACCCCATAGTATGTACAGTAGGGAGTGATCATTACCCCATAGTATGTACAGTAGGGAGTGATCATTACCCCATAGTATGTACAGTAGGGAGTGATCATTACCCCATAGTATGTACAGTAGGGAGTGATCATTACCCCATAGTATGTACAGTAGGGAGTGATCATTACCCCATAGTATGCACAGTAGGGAGTGATCATTACCCCATAGTATGTACAGTAGGGAGTGATCATTACCCCATAGTATGCACAGTAGGGAGTGATCATTACCCCATAGTATGCACAGTAGGGAGTGATCATTACCCCATAGTATGTACAGTAGGGAGTGATCATTACCCCATAGTATGCACAGTAGGGAGTGATCATTACCCCATAGTATGTACAGTAGGGAGTGATCATTACCCCATAGTATGTACAGTAGGGAGTGATCATTACCCCATAGTATGCATACAGTAGGGAGTGATCATTACCCCATAGTATGCACAGTAGGGAGTGATCATTACCCCATAGTATGTACAGTAGGGAGTGATCATTACCCCATAGTATGTACAGTAGGGAGTGATCATTACCCCATAGTATGCACAGTAGGGAGTGATCATTACCCCATAGTATGTACAGTAGGGAGTGATCATTACCCCATAGTATGTACAGTAGGGAGGTGATCATTACCCCATAGTATGCACAGTAGGGAGTGATCATTACCCCATAGTATGCACAGTAGGGAGTGATCATTACCCCATAGTATGCACAGTAGGGAGTGATCATTACCCCATAGTATGTACAGTAGGGAGTGATCATTACCCCATAGTATGCACAGTAGGGAGTGATCATTACCCCATAGTATGTACAGTAGGGAGTGATCATTACCCCATAGTATGCACAGTAGGGAGTGATCATTCCCCATAGTATGTACAGTAGGGAGTGATCATTACCCCATAGTATGCACAGTAGGGAGTGATCATTACCCCATAGTATGTACAGTAGGAGTGATCATTACCCCATAGTATGCACAGTAGGGAGTGATCATTACCCCATAGTATGCACAGTAGGGAGTGATCATTACCCCATAGTATGTACAGTAGGGAGTGATCATTACCCCATAGTATGCACAGTAGGGAGTGATCATTACCCCATAGTATGCACAGTAGGGAGTGATCATTACCCCCATAGTATGCACAGTAGGGAGTGATCATTACCCCATAGTATGTACAGTAGGGAGTGATCATTACCCCATAGTATGCACAGTAGGGAGTGATCATTACCCCATAGTATGCACAGTAGGGAGTGATCATTACCCCATAGTATGCACAGTAGGGAGTGATCATTACCCCATAGTATGTACAGTAGGGAGTGATCATTACCCCATAGTATGTACAGTAGGGAGTGATCATTACCCCATAGTATGCACAGTAGGGAGTGATCATTACCCCATAGTATGTACAGTAGGGGTGATCATTACCCCATAGTATGTACAGTAGGGTGATCATTACCCCATAGTATGTACAGTAGGGAGTGATCATTACCCCATAGTATGCACAGTAGGGAGTGATCATTACCCCATAGTATGCACAGTAGGGAGTGATCATTACCCCATAGTATGTACAGTAGGGAGTGATCATTACCCCATAGTATGCACAGTAGGGAGTGATCATTACCCCATAGTATGTACAGTAGGGAGTGATCATTACCCCATATGTATGCACAGTAGGGAGTGATCATTACCCCATAGTATGTACAGTAGGGAGTGATCATTACCCCATAGTATGTACAGTAGGGAGTGATCATTACCCCATAGTATGCACAGTAGGGAGTGATCATTACCCCATAGTATGTACAGTAGGGAGTGATCATTACCCCATAGTATGTACAGTAGGGAGTGATCATTACCCCATAGTATGCACAGTAGGGAGTGATCATTACCCCATAGTATGTACAGTAGGGAGTGATCATTACCCCATAGTATGTACAGTAGGGAGTGATCATTACCCCATAGTATGTACAGTAGGGATTGATCATTACCCCATAGTATGCACAGTAGGGAGTGATCATTACCCCATAGTATGCACAGTAGGGAGTGATCATTACCCCATAGTATGTACAGTAGGAGTGATCATTACCCCATAGTATGTACAGTAGGGAGTGATCATTACCCCATAGTATGCACAGTAGGGAGTGATCATTACCCCATAGTATGTACAGTAGGGAGTGATCATTACCCCATAGTATGTACAGTAGGGAGTGATCATTACCCCATAGTATGTACAGTAGGGAGTGATCATTACCCCATAGTATGCACAGTAGGGAGTGATCATTACCCCCATAGTATGTACAGTAGGGAGTGATCATTACCCCATAGTATGTACAGTAGGGAGTGATCATTACCCCATAGTATGTACAGTAGGGAGTGATCATTACCCCATAGTATGTACAGTAGGGAGTGATCATTACCCCATAGTATGTACAGTAGGGAGTGATCATTACCCCATAGTATGTACAGTAGGGAGTGATCATTACCCCATAGTATGCACAGTAGGGAGTGATCATTACCCCATAGTATGTACAGTAGGGAGTGATCATTACCCCATAGTATGTACAGTAGGGAGTGATCATTACCCCATAGTATGCACAGTAGGGAGTGATCATTACCCCATAGTATGTACAGTAGGGAGTGATCATTACCCCATAGTATGCACAGTAGGGAGTGATCATTACCCCATAGTATGCACAGTAGGGAGTGATCATTACCCCATAGTATGTACAGTAGGGAGTGATCATTACCCCATAGTATGTACAGTGAGGAGTGATCATTACCCCATAGTATGTACAGTAGGGAGTGATCATTACCCCATAGTATGTACAGTAGGGAGTGATCATTACCCCATAGTATGTACAGTAGGAGTGATCATTACCCCATAGTATGTACAGTAGGGAGTGATCATTACCCCATAGTATGTACAGTAGGGAGTGATCATTACCCCATGTAGACAGTGGGTATACCATAGTATGTACAGTAGGGAGTGATCATTACCCCATAGTATGTACAGTAGGGAGTGATCATTACCCCATAGTATGTACAGTAGGGAGTGATCATTACCCCATAGTATGTACAGTAGGGAGTGATCATTACCCCATAGTATGTACAGTAGGGAGTGATCATTACCCCATAGTATGCACAGTAGGGAGTGATCATTACCCCATAGTATGTACAGTAGGGAGTGATCATTACCCCATAGTATGCACAGTAGGGAGTGATCATTACCCCATAGTATGTCAGTAGGGAGTGATCATTACCCCATAGTATGTACAGTAGGGAGTGATCATTACCCCATAGTATGTACAGTAGGGAGTGATCATTACCCCATAGTATGTACAGTAGGGAGTGATCATTACCCCATAGTATGTACAGTAGGGAGTGATCATTACCCCATAGTATGTACAGTAGGGAGTGATCATTACCCCATAGTATGTACAGTAGGGAGTGATCATTACCCCATAGTATGTACAGTAGGGAGTGATCATTACCCCATAGTATGTACAGTAGGGAGTGATCATTACCCCATAGTATGTACAGTAGGGAGTGATCATTACCCCATAGTATGTACAGTAGGGAGTGATCATTACCCCATAGTATGCACAGTAGGGAGTGATCATTACCCCATAGTATGTACAGTAGGGAGTGATCATTACCCCATAGTATGTACAGTAGGGAGTGATCATTACCCCATAGTATGCACAGTAGGGAGTGATCATTACCCCATAGTATGCACAGTAGGGAGTGATCATTACCCCATAGTATGTACAGTAGGGAGTGATCATTACCCCATAGTATGTACAGTAGGGAGTGATCATTACCCCATAGTATGTACAGTAGGGAGTGATCATTACCCCATAGTATGTACAGTAGGGAGTGATCATTACCCCATAGTATGTACAGTAGGGAGTGATCATTACCCCATAGTATGTACAGTAGGGAGTGATCATTACCCCATAGTATGCACAGTAGGGAGTGATCATTACCCCCATAGTATGTACAGTAGGGAGTGATCATTACCCCATAGTATGTACAGTAGGGAGTGATCATTACCCCATAGTATGTACAGTAGGGAGTGATCATTACCCCATAGTATGCACAGTAGGGAGTGATCATTACCCCATAGTATGTACAGTAGGGAGTGATCATTACCCCATAGTATGCACAGTAGGGAGTGATCATTACCCCATAGTATGTACAGTAGGGAGTGATCATTACCCCATAGTATGTACAGTAGGGAGTGATCATTACCCCATAGTATGTACAGTAGGGAGTGATCATTACCCCATAGTATGTACAGTAGGGAGTGATCATTACCCCATAGTATGTACAGTAGGGAGTGATCATTACCCCATAGTATGTACAGTAGGGAGTGATCATTACCCCATAGTATGTACAGTAGGGAGTGATCATTACCCCATAGTATGTACAGTAGGGAGTGATCATTACCCCATAGTATGTACAGTAGGGAGTGATCATTACCCCATAGTATGCACAGTAGGGAGTGATCATTACCCCATAGTATGTACAGTAGGGAGTGATCATTACCCCATAGTATGTACAGTAGGGAGTGATCATTACCCCATAGTATGTACAGTAGGGAGTGATCATTACCCCATAGTATGTACAGTAGGGAGTGATCATTACCCCATAGTATGCACAGTAGGGAGTGATCATTACCCCATAGTATGCACAGTAGGGAGTGATCATTACCCCATAGTATGCACAGTAGGGAGTGATCATTACCCCATAGTATGCACAGTAGGGAGTGATCATTACCCCATAGTATGTACAGTAGGGAGTGATCATTACCCCATAGTATGTACAGTAGGGAGTGATCATTACCCCATAGTATGTACAGTAGGGAGTGATCATTACCCCATAGTATGTACAGTAGGGAGTGATCATTACCCCATAGTATGTACAGTAGGGAGTGATCATTACCCCATAGTATGCACAGTAGGGAGTGATCATTACCCCATAGTATGTACAGTAGGGAGTGATCATTACCCCATAGTATGTACAGTAGGGAGTGATCATTACCCCATAGTATGTACAGTAGGGAGTGATCATTACCCCATAGTATGTACAGTAGGGAGTGATCATTACCCCATAGTATGTACAGTAGGGAGTGATCATTACCCCATAGTATGTACAGTAGGGAGTGATCATTACCCCATAGTATGCACAGTAGGGAGTGATCATTACCCCATAGTATGTACAGTAGGGAGTGATCATTACCCCATAGTATGTACAGTAGGGAGTGATCATTACCCCATAGTATGTACAGTAGGGAGTGATCATTACCCCATAGTATGTACAGTAGGGAGTGATCATTACCCCATAGTATGTACAGTAGGGAGTGATCATTACCCCATAGTATGCACAGTAGGGAGTGATCATTACCCCATAGTATGTACAGTAGGGAGTGATCATTACCCCATAGTATGTACAGTAGGGAGTGATCATTACCCCATAGTATGTACAGTAGGGAGTGATCATTACCCCATAGTATGTACAGTAGGGAGTGATCATTACCCCATAGTATGTACAGTAGGGAGTGACATTACCCCATATATGTAGGGAGTTGATCATTACCCCATAGTATGTACAGTAGGGAGTGATCATTACCCCATAGTATGTACAGTAGGGAGTGATCATTACCCCATAGTATGCACAGTAGGGAGTGATCATTACCCCATAGTATGTACAGTAGGGAGTGATCATTACCCCATAGTATGCACAGTAGGGAGTGATCATTACCCCATAGTATGTACAGTAGGGAGTGATCATTACCCCATAGTATGCACAGTAGGGAGTGATCATTACCCCATAGTATGTACAGTAGGGAGTGATCATTACCCCATAGTATGTACAGTAGGGAGTGATCATTACCCCATAGTATGTACAGTAGGGAGTGATCATTACCCCATAGTATGTACAGTAGGGAGTGATCATTACCCCATAGTATGTACAGTAGGGAGTGATCATTACCCCATAGTATGCACAGTAGGGAGTGATCATTACCCCATAGTATGTACAGTAGGGAGTGATCATTACCCCATAGTATGCACAGTAGGGAGTGATCATTACCCCATAGTATGTACAGTAGGGAGTGATCATTACCCCATAGTATGCACAGTAGGGAGTGATCATTACCCCATAGTATGTACAGTAGGGAGTGATCATTACCCCATAGTATGTACAGTAGGGAGTGATCATTACCCCATAGTATGTACAGTAGGGAGTGATCATTACCCCATAGTATGTACAGTAGGGAGTGATCATTACCCCATAGTATGTACAGTAGGGAGTGATCATTACCCCATAGTATGTACAGTAGGGAGTGATCATTACCCCATAGTATGCACAGTAGGGAGTGATCATTACCCCATAGTATGTACAGTAGGGAGTGATCATTACCCCATAGTATGTACAGTAGGGAGTGATCATTACCCCATAGTATGTACAGTAGGGAGTGATCATTACCCCATAGTATGCACAGTAGGGAGTGATCATTACCCCATAGTATGTACAGTAGGGAGTGATCATTACCCCATAGTATGTACAGTAGGGAGTGATCATTACCCCATAGTATGTACAGTAGGGAGTGATCATTACCCCATAGTATGTACAGTAGGGAGTGATCATTACCCCATAGTATGTACAGTAGGGAGTGATCATTACCCCATAGTATGCACAGTAGGGAGTGATCATTACCCCATAGTATGTACAGTAGGGAGTGATCATTACCCCATAGTATGCACAGTAGGGAGTGATCATTACCCCATAGTATGTACAGTAGGGAGTGATCATTACCCCATAGTATGTACAGTAGGGAGTGATCATTACCCCATAGTATGCACAGTAGGGAGTGATCATTACCCCATAGTATGCACAGTAGGGAGTGATCATTACCCCCATAGTATGTACAGTAGGGAGTGATCATTACCCCATAGTATGTACAGTAGGGAGTGATCATTACCCCATAGTATGCACAGTAGGGAGTGATCATTACCCCATAGTATGCACAGTAGGGAGTGATCATTACCCCATAGTATGCACAGTAGGGAGTGATCATTACCCCATAGTATGCACAGTAGGGAGTGATCATTACCCCATAGTATGTACAGTAGGGAGTGATCATTACCCCATAGTATGCACAGTAGGGAGTGATCATTACCCCATAGTATGTACAGTAGGGGAGTGATCATTACCCCATAGTATGCACAGTAGGGAGTGATCATTACCCCATAGTATGCACAGTAGGGAGTGATCATTACCCCATAGTATGCACAGTAGGGAGTGATCATTACCCCATAGTATGTACAGTAGGGAGTGATCATTACCCCATAGTATGCACAGTAGGGAGTGATCATTACCCCATAGTATGTACAGTAGGGAGTGATCATTACCCCATAGTATGTACAGTAGGGAGTGATCATTACCCCATAGTATGCACAGTAGGGAGTGATCATTACCCCATAGTATGTACAGTAGGGAGTGATCATTACCCCATAGTATGTACAGTAGGGAGTGATCATTACCCCATAGTATGCACAGTAGGGAGTGATCATTACCCCATAGTATGTACAGTAGGGAGTGATCATTACCCCATAGTATGTACAGTAGGGAGTGATCATTACCCCATAGTATGTACAGTAGGGAGTGATCATTACCCCATAGTATGCACAGTAGGGAGTGATCATTACCCCATAGTATGTACAGTAGGGAGTGATCATTACCCCATAGTATGCACAGTAGGGAGTGATCATTACCCCATAGTATGCACAGTAGGGAGTGATCATTACCCCATAGTATGCACAGTAGGGAGTGATCATTACCCCATAGTATGTACAGTAGGGAGTGATCATTACCCCATAGTATGTACAGTAGGGAGTGATCATTACCCCATAGTATGTACAGTAGGGAGTGATCATTACCCCATAGTATGTACAGTAGGGAGTGATCATTACCCCATAGTATGCACAGTAGGGGGTGATCATTACCCCATAGTATGCACAGTAGGGAGTGATCATTACCCCATAGTATGTACAGTAGGGAGTGATCATTACCCCATAGTATGCACAGTAGGGAGTGATCATTACCCCATAGTATGTACAGTAGGGAGTGATCATTACCCCATAGTATGTACAGTAGGGAGTGATCATTACCCCATAGTATGCACAGTAGGGAGTGATCATTACCCCATAGTATGTACAGTAGGGAGTGGATCATTACCCCATAGTATGCACAGTAGGGAGTGATCATTACCCCATAGTATGTACAGTAGGGAGTGATCATTACCCCATAGTATGCACAGTAGGGAGTGATCATTACCCCATAGTATGTACAGTAGGGAGTGATCATTACCCCATAGTATGTACAGTAGGGAGTGATCATTACCCCATAGTATGCACAGTAGGGAGTGATCATTACCCCATAGTATGCACAGTAGGGAGTGATCATTACCCCATAGTATGTACAGTAGGGAGTGATCATTACCCCATAGTATGCACAGTAGGGAGTGATCATTACCCCATAGTATGTACAGTAGGGAGTGATCATTACCCCATAGTATGCACAGTAGGGAGTGATCATTACCCCATAGTATGTACAGTAGGGAGTGATCATTACCCCATAGTATGCACAGTAGGGAGTGATCATTACCCCATAGTATGTACAGTAGGGAGTGATCATTACCCCATAGTATGCACAGTAGGGAGTGATCATTACCCCATAGTATGCACAGTAGGGAGTGATCATTACCCCATTGTATGCACAGTAGGCCGGAGGGAGGGGGAGGTGTTAGTGGAGGGAGCAGGTGGGTGTTTGGAAGGGCAAAGTGGGATCAGTTTCAGGAGCTGAGTGAGCAGGTGATGGCTCGGGTGGATATGAGAGGGGATGTGGATAGTATGAATAACTGGGGGAGAACAGCGTTAGTGGGGGCAGCTACTGAGGCTATACCTAAGAGTTCTGAGGCTATACCTAAGAGTTCAGGGAGGAGGAGGAGGAGGAAAGCAGACCCATGGCGGACGGAGGAATGTGGGGCGATGGGGAGGAGTAGGAACAGGGCATTTAGAGTACTGAAAAGGATGCATAACTTCCAACATCTGATTCAGTATAAGCAGGCCCAGGCCCTGGTGAGGACAACTATCCGTCAGGCAAAGAGGTCATGTTGGCATCGGTTCTGTGACACCATTGGAAGGGCGATACCTGTGGGAGAAGTGTGGGGGCGAATTAAGAGGATGAGTGGGGTCAGAAGGGAGTGGGATTATCCAGTGTTGACGAGTGGGGAGGATGTGGCAGTAACAGATGAGGAGAAAGCAGAGATGATGGCCAAAGCATTTGTCCAAGTGCATAGCTCTGCAAATCTGTCAGAGGAGGGGCAGAGGGGGAGAGAGAACCCGAGAGAGGAGCATCCTGGAGTGCTGAAAAGGAGGGAGGATGTAAATGATGTGTTGAATGCACCATTTACCAGGGCAGAGGTGAAAAGAGCAATAGGTAAGGCTGGGTTAACTTCACCTGGGAAAGATGAGGTGTGCTGTGTTATGTTGGCCCATTTTAGTGATGAGGCACTGGATAAGGTATTGGTGTTGTACAACAGAGTGTGGGAGGAGGGGAAACTACCAGGCAGTTGGAAGGAGGCAGTAGTGGTACCAATCCGGAAGCCCGGGAAGGATCCTACGAAGCCAACAATCTATCAGCCAATAGCTTTAACATCACATGTATGTAAGATTATGGAACGTATGATTACGGAGAGGCTAACTTACTTCCTGGAGAGCAGAGGGCTAGTAACGCCACATCAGAGTGGGTTCAGGAAGGGTAGGGGAACTATGGATCCAGTGCTCTGCTTAGAAGCAGAGGTCAGGAAGGCTCAGGGAAACAAGGAGACTGTTGTAGCTGTCTTTTTTTATGTGGAGAAGGCGTATGATATGATGTGGAAGGAGGGGTTGTTAATCAAGCGTGATATTATAGGGGTTGGAGGAAGAATGTACAACTGGATAAAGGATTTCCTGTGAGGGTAGGAAGTCTTTATCAGGCAGCTACTTGGTGGATAATGGTACACTGCAATGATGTGTACTCTCAGGTACGGCTGGATATTGGGAGGTGGTTATTTGCAGATGATGGGGCCTTATGGAAGAGGGGAAGAAATGTGCCATACATAGCCAGGAAGGTACAGGAAGCAGTTGATGAGGTAGAGCGGTGGGCATTAATGTGGGGATTCAGGTTCTCTGTAGAGAAAACTCAAACAGTGTTCTTTACCAGGAGGAAGGTGGGAGATGAGGTACGCTTGAGGTTATATGGGAGAAACTTGGAGAGGGTGGTGACCTTCAGGTTCCTTGGGGTATACTTTGATACTAGACTGACCTGGGCAGAACACATTGAGAGAGTGGTGGGAAAGTGTAAGAAGGTGCTAAATGTGATGCGCTGTCTGACGGGGAAGGAGTGGGGGGGCTGGGCATTCCTCATTGAAGACCATGTATGTTGCATTGATCCGATCTGTAATAGACTATGGCAGTATAGCATATGGTTCGGCAGGCCGGACCTCATTGGAAAGGCTAGATGTCATACAGGGGCAAGGACCTCCCCAGTGGCTGCATTACAGGTGGAGATGGGGGATATGCCGTTGCAGATTAGGAGACAGCAGCTGGCAATGAATTACTGGGTCGACCTACAAGGACATGGGGTGTCTCAGCCTGCGAAAGGGATTTTACAGGCATGCTGGGAACATGAGCGAAGACAGAACACGAGCTTTGGGTGGGTGGGTAATAGCCAGGCGAAGGAGATGGGACAGTATGGAAGGGAGTTTAGTCCAACGGTAGCTATTCCTGTATATCCACCATGGCTACTCCAGCCTCCAGTAGTTGATCTAGAAGTGTTGGAGAGACTACAGAAAGATTGGGAGGGTGTTGATCCAGCTGATTTCTTTAAGAAACGTCTGGATACTGTGTATCAGGATTTTGTGCCCATTTACACAGATGGTTCAAAAGATCCAAGGACAGGACGTACTGGGTCAGCATTTGTAGTGCAGGAATGTGGGGTGGAAGTCAGGAAACTTATTACAGGTCATCTGGCTGTATATACGGCGGAGCTGATGGCCATACTGTTGGCCTTGCAGTGGGTGGAGGAAGTTAAGCCAGACAGAGTAGTCATTTGCTCTGATTCATGTGCAGTGTTAATGAGTCTCCAGTCCTTTAGCTCACGTAGCAGACAAGACCTGCTTTATGAGGTGCTACAAACTCATGGCAGGATTAAACAGATGGGTATTCAGATAAGATTTGCTTGGGTTCCAGACCATGTGGGGGTGGAGGGGAACGAGGCAGTAGATGAACAGGCTAAACAAGCACTTAGTAGTGGGGATGTTGATGTTGTAGTGTCAATGAGCAAGGCAGAGGCAAAAAGACTGATATATACAGTGATGGTGCAGAGATGGCAGGAGCAGTGGAATAGAGATAATAAGGGAAGGCATTTATTTCAGGTACAGAGGAAAGTCGGGGAGGACGGCAGGAAGGGACAGAAGAGAGGAGGCTATTTTTTTACAAGATTAAGGGTGGGACACAGCCAGTTGAATAAGACATTAAACGTGATTGGAAAGCATCCATCAGGAAAGTGTGATTATTGTCAGGAAACAGAGACTGTGGAGCATGTATTGCTACAGTGTGGGCAGTATCAAAGGGAAAGAGAGAGGATGAGATTTAGTATGCGGGAGAAGGCGATACAGGAAATTAGTTTAAAGAGTATATTGAGCAGAACGTCATTAGATATAGTCTCAAATATTTTATATTGTTTAAGAGAAACTGGGTTGGCAGGTAGGATTTAGTTTCTCCCTGTCTCTGGCCCACATTCCAGTACGGTAGGTGGCGGTAATCCACCATAACGTTGGATGCCAACCGCCGATAAACCCCACTGAAGAAGAAGAAGAAGAAGAAGAAGGAGGACGGAAGTTGGTGGAAACTGAGTTTTTGTTTGAAACTGCTAGTGAGTCGAGTGAAGCTAATAGTACAGAAAGGGAGAATGAGAGGGTTACCATGGTGAAGAAGAAGGGAAACAAGAGAAGTAAAGCTGTGGTGGAAACTAGGAAACCACTAGACTCGTTTTTGGTCGGAGTCAGGGTTTTGGATCAAAAATACTTGGGAAATCAGTTTAACGTCTTCAGGAAAATCTGGAATGTGTTGGAGGAAAGTGTGGAGTTGGTGAGAGTCACAATAAGTGGTCTTATTTTGATTTTGTGTGTGTCTGCGGAGCAGAAGAAGCGTGTTTTTAAGACTGAAAAATATATCGGAGTGGAATGTTTCCTGTATGGATTTTCAAAGCAGGGCGCCTATCAAGGGGGATATAACTGAAAACATCGATGGAGTGGTTGGTGCACGTCGACTGACCCGTATAGTGGATGGAGAAAATAAATTCACTTCATCCATACTACTGCTACCCTAACCCATCCATGCTACTGCTACCCTAACCCATCCATACTACTGCTACCCTAACCCATCCATGCTACTGCTACCCTAACCCATCCATACTACTGCTACCCTAACCCATCCATGCTACTGCTACCCTAACCCATCCATACTACTGCTACCCTAACCCATCCATGCTACTGCTACCCTAACCCATCCATACTACTGCTACCCTAACCCATCCATGCTACTGCTACCCTAACCCATCCATACTACTGCTACCCTAACCCATCCATGCTACTGCTACCCTAACCCATCCATACTACCCTAACCCATCCATACTACTGCTACCCTAACCCATCCATACTACTGCTACCCTAACCCATCCATGCTACTGCTACCCTAACCCATCCATACTACTGCTACCCTAACCCATCCATGCTACTGCTACCCTAACCCATCCATGCTACTGCTACCCTAACCCATCCATGCTACTGCTACCCTAACCCATCCATGCTACTGCTACCCTAACCATGCTACTGCTACCCTAACCCATCCATGCTACTGCTACCCTAACCCATCCATGCTACTGCTACCCTAACCCATCCATACTACTGCTACCCTAACCCATCCATGCTACTGCTACCCTAACCCATCCATGCTACTGCTACCCTAACCCATCCATGCTACTGCTACCCTAACCCATCCATGCTACTGCTACCCTAACCCATCCATGCTACTGCTACCCTAACCCATCCATGCTACTGCTACCCTAACCCATCCATGCTACTGCTACCCTAACCCATCCATGCTACCCTAACCCATCCATGCTACTGCTACCCTAACCCATCCATGCTACCCTAACCCATCCATGCTACTGCTACCCTAACCCATCCATGCTACCCTAACCCATCCATGCTACTGCTACCCTAACCCATCCATGCTACTGCTACCCTAACCATGCTACTGCTACCCTAACCCATCCATGCTACTGCTACCCTAACCCATCCATGCTACTGCTACCCTAACCCATCCATGCTACTGCTACCCTAACCCATCCATGCTACTGCTACCCTAACCCATCCATACTACCGCTACCCTAACCCATCCATACTACTGCTACCCTAACCCATCCATGCTACCCTAACCCATCCATACTACTGCTACCCTAACCCATCCATGCTACTGCTACCCTAACCCATCCATGCTACTGCTACCCTAACCCATCCATGCTACTGCTACCCTAACCCATCCATACTACTGCTACCCTAACCCATCCATGCTACCCTAACCCATCCATGCTACTGCTACCCTAACCCATCCATACTACTGCTACCCTAACCCATCCATGCTACTGCTACCCTAACCCATCCATGCTACTGCTACCCTAACCCATCCATGCTACTGCTACCCTAACCCATCCATACTACTGCTACCCTAACCCATCCATGCTACTGCTACCCTAACCCATCCATACTACCGCTACCCTAACCCATCCATACTACTGCTACCCTAACCCATCCATGCTACTGCTACCCTAACCCATCCATGCTACCCTAACCCATCCATGCTACTGCTACCCTAACCCATCCATGCTACTGCTACCCTAACCCATCCATGCTACTGCTACCCTAACCCATCCATGCTACCCTAACCCATCCATGCTACCCTAACCCATCCATGCTACTGCTACCCTAACCCATCCATGCTACTGCTACCCTAACCCATCCATACTACTGCTACCCTAACCCATCCATGCTACTGCTACCCTAACCCATCCATGCTACTGCTACCCTAACCCATCCATGCTACTGCTACCCTAACCCATCCATGCTACCCTAACCCATCCATGCTACTGCTACCCTAACCCATCCATGCTACTGCTACCCTAACCCATCCATGCTACTGCTACCCTAACCCATCCATGCTACTGCTACCCTAACCCATCCATGCTACTGCTACCCTAACCCATCCATACTACTGCTACCCTAACCCATCCATGCTACTGCTACCCTAACCCATCCATGCTACTGCTACCCTAACCCATCCATACTACTGCTACCCTAACCCATCCATGCTACCCTAACCCATCCATGCTACTGCTACCCTAACCCATCCATGCTACCCTAACCCATCCATGCTACCCTAACCCATCCATGCTACTGCTACCCTAACCCATCCATGCTACTGCTACCCTAACCCATCCATGCTACTGCTACCCTAACCCATCCATGCTACCCTAACCCATCCATGCTACTGCTACCCTAACCCATCCATGCTACCCTAACCCATCCATGCTACTGCTACCCTAACCCATCCATGCTACTGCTACCCTAACCCATCCATGCTACTGTTCTTTGATGAAGAGTCTCTCCCTTCTCAGATAAAGGTAGGATTCATGAGATACCCTGTAAGAGCTTTTGTGCACAAGCCCCTTCAGTGTCATAAATTTAAAAGATTTGGTCATGTGTCAAGTGTGTGCAGAAGGAAAGAATATCGAATGCCAGATGAAGGAAAATGTTGCAACTTTGGAGGTGAACATGCGCCTGGATTGGGTCCCGTGTAGCTCAGTTGGTAGAGCATGGCGCTTGCAACGCCAGGGTTGTGGGTTCGATTCCCACGGGGTGGACCAGTATGAGAAGCATATGCACTCACTAACTGTAAGTCGCTCTGGATAAGAGCGTCTGCTAAATGACTAAAATGTAAATGTAAATTAATTATTGGGTTGCCCTGTTAGGGAGAAGGAGAATGAGGTGGCAAGGGTAAGGAGTGTCCTGTTAGGGAGAAGGAGAATGAGGTGGCAAGGGTAAGGAGTGCCCTGTTAGGGAGAAGGAGAATGAGGTGGCAAGGGTAAGGAGTGCCCTGTTAGGGAGAAGGAGAATGAGGTGGCAAGGGTAAGGAGTGTCCTGTTAGGGAGAAGGAGAATGAGGTGGCAAGGGTAAGGAGTGTCCTGTTAGGGAGAAGGAGAATGAGGTGGGAAGGGTAAGGAGTGTCCAGCCTGTCTCCTATCTGGAGGCGGTGAGAAGATTGGAAGGAACGAGTGGCAGGGAAGAAGCAATGGTAGTAGAGCCACCAGGACCACTGGAGGTTTCTCATCAACCGAGGGATAGTGAAATGGAATGGTCATAAACTGTACAGCACAACTGGAGAAGAAGTCTAAGAATGTTGGGAATCATTGAATGCCGCTGAACGTTTTTTGGGTCTTCGTGATTTCACAGCCGAGGCCGCGCAAGAAATCCTGTCGGTGAATGTACCCCCAAGCACAGGCCCCTGAGCCTGTGTAGGGATGTATTTAGGAGTGGACTGTGATTGAATAAGTGTGATGGGTTTTCTTAGTTTACGTGTTATTTTGTATGATGTCGTTTTCCCTCTTTCCAGAAATGTTTTAGTTTCTTATTCAATACCCCGTCCAGCTGGTGGCGCTAATGCACCATTAACATTGGATGCTATCCGCCGTTAACCCCATCGAAGAAGAAGAAGCTCTCTAGTTAGGTAATCGCATATTTTCAACGTCTTTGTTCCAAACCGTTCACCCCCCTTCGGCTGCAGCTGGCAACCATAGCTTCGTGAACACTGCAAGCATGGATGCTGCCGCTCCCCCGGTTGTCCTTGAACAGTCGGCGACAACGACCCAACAACCAATGTTCGACATATCCAAGCCCCCCGTTATAGAAGGATTTACGCCGCTATCGCGACCCAGAGAAGAGACGTTCCAGGAGAAGTTTATGAGGAAGTCGAAGGAGAACCCCTTCGTCCCTATAGGTGAGTTGCGTAATGAGTAACTCTAGTGAAAATCGTCCACAGCTGTACCTAGTCGGCTTCGATGCATACTAGGACTAAGTTAGATGATTCATGCATTGAATAGACAGTCATTTGGTCATTTAATGTGCGTCTTACGACCAAGAGACAACCGTTTTGTAGCTAGTTAGCTAACTATGCGAACTAATTTGCTAGCTAGCTACAGTAGGGAAAAGCATGCAATCAACTTAATTTGGTATGGCCAGCTACAGTTTTTATAAGATGTCATGCACAGTGTCATACACTAAAAGGCCTCAGCGTTGATTATTTGATTGGAACATAGCCTAGTGTGCCAAGACCCATTATGAAACGTTACAGGGGCCATAATGCCCTTGTATAATGGTAAACTAGTGCAATCAATGGGTCATACCCTGGGTGCTAGGCTACACTGGTAGACCAGTGTCCAAACTGTCTGTATAACATAGTTAGGTATTGAACATTTATGTGAATAGGTATTGAACATTTATGTGAATGTGCGGCAGGTAGTTTAGTGGTTAAGAGCGTTGTGGTCCTCTGTAGCTCAATTGGTAGAGCATGGCGCTTGTAACGCCAGGGTAGTGGGTTCGATCCCCGGGACCACCCATACGTAAAAATGTATGCGCACATGACTAAGTCGCTTTGGATAAAAGCGTCTGCTAAATGGCATATTATATTATTATTGTGCCAGTAACCGAAATGTCGCTGTTCACCTAGTCGGCTAGGGGATTAGAACCAATCTGTCGATGTGCCCTTGAGCAAGGCACTTAACCCTAATTGCTCCTGTAAGTCGCTCTGGATAAGAGCGTCTGCTAAATGACTACAATATAAAATAGAGCACTACTTCACGTTGGGCATGCTTTCTCTCTGTAGCTGTTCTTCCCCCTGTGGTTACAGGATGAATTGCATCTGAATGAAAACAAACGCGCACACACTTATGCCTAAAATGTCTTTAAGATTTACAGTGGTCAGGGTGCCTGTTCTTTTACAGTACTGTGATTGTACACCTTCATAGATCCTCCGTCCTCCAAAACAGAACAGAGAAGCATTGGGCCCCACTGTGAAACCAAATGGAAGCTGCTAAATGCATCTCCTTTCACACCTATTCTTTTCAGACTGGTTACGGAAAACGTAATTATTTTGGGTTTTAATAAAATCTATATTCTGCGTCTCTCCCCAGGTTGTCTCGGTACAGCTGGAGCGTTGATGTACGGTCTCCGAGCCTTCAAACAAGGCAAGACCCGTCAGTCCCAGCTCCTGATGAGAGGGCGTATCTTCGCACAAGGCTTCACCGTAGTCGCCATCATCTTCGGCGTGTTCGCCACGGCTCTGAAGAAAGACTGAGCAGCGTCGGGGTTGTATTAATCATTACTGCAAAAAAACGTTTTGCAACGGGGGAAAAAAACGAAAACAAGGGGTTTCTTATCAGACAAGTTCTGGTAGTCCCTCCTTGTTCCAGACCGTTTTCTAGCGTTAGGTGGCTAGTGAATACGACCCAGGCCTTTTTATTTTTTTGGAAACACCCATAAAACTCCTGGCAGTTTATCCCATCATTTGACCTTTGGAGAGAACCGTGGTGGTGAATGAAATGTGTTGTTTGAATGTGTAGAAAGGCTTAACGGAACAGATATTTAAAAGGCCAACCAACTGTTTTTTTTTTTCCTCGACTCCCTTAACTGCGCTTTTTGGGCTGGTCCAGTCAAATGAAATGTACACCCTGTCCTGCAGATAGCAAAGCAAGCAGGGCACTGACTGCCTTGAGTTTAAAACATAATTGTGTAACTTTATAATTGAAGTGCAATGCAGCCATCCACAAAAACATCTCTGGGTTGGAGGAAATGGGCCAGCTGACCCCACTACCTCTTGCCTCTGTTAGTGAGATCCACCTCTGTATAATACCGATCATTATTCCAAGACTCTGAAACACCTTTTTAGCACTGTGTATTGTCAGTCCCACTTTGGCTGTGCGAGCCATGTCAAGTGAAGCACAGGTCATTGTATCCACACACACACAGGGTACATGTCTATCCCTTTATAAACATGTGAAAAAGTGAATAGTTTGTGTGCTGTAATACTTGAGAGAAAGATGGTGCATCGGTGGAGCATCTGGCTCTTAACACCTATAAAGCGAATAAGGGGTGTTATAGGCACTGGGGAAAGATGACCTGCCACTGTGGGGCTCTGTTAAGGGAGGCAGAGGTACAACTCGGGGATTTTCTAGTGCTAGTCCAGTGGTTCTTAGCTGGTTTTGGTCACTGAACCACCAAGTACATTTTTCTGCCCAGAGTACCCCTGAAGTACCCCTTCATGAGCATTTTGACAGTAAGCCTGTGGTCTCGAGTCTTCCCAAGTACCTGCTGTGTATCGTACACGGTCTTATTTAATGCTCACACAAACCCTTTGCTTGATTAAAACAATGACAACACCAAAACAGGCAGATTTCAGAGATCATTTTTATTGATGGACGAAGAGTTTTCCAATTTCCATGTAACATTCTCTCATCTGTGTGAGGATGGATGACAACGTCCCACTAGGCAACAGCTGAGCACAGATTCAGAGGCAATGCAGTTGAAAATGAAGGGGAAGTGTTTGAAAATATGACTCAACATTAGACTAGTGTTCATTCAACGGTTTACCACATGTTCATGTAATTCTAGATTTCTTGTGTTTAATATGGCCGTGATACGAGGACTGTTAAAAACAAGAGTGGCTGTGGATCTGAGTTCTACTGGACCTTTCTTCCTGGGGCTAAAGGTCCCGAAGATTCTGCAAGATGTGGGGGATTCTCTACTTCCACAGTCTGGGCTGGCTCCTCTGGTGAATGGTTCTCATTTAATAAAAGTCAGGTCAAAGCTGAATCAATGCTTGCAAGATCACATGATATTGTACAGAACAGAAACTAATAAAATAGTATAATAATATGCCATTTAGCAGACGCTTTTATCCAAAGTGACTTACAGTCATGCGTGCATACATTTTTTTTGGTGTATGGGTGGTCCCGGGCATCGAACCCACTACCTTGGCGTTACAAGCGCCGTGCTCTACCAGCTGAGCTACAGAGGACCACGTTACTGTAAGATAAAAACACACAATTTCTTATGAGATTTTAGGTTGCATTTCTCTCATGCGGCCATAACGCAACAGCGTGCCACTGGACAGAATGTGCTTTGATTGAAACAAAAAAACACCGATATGTTACAGTTTAACACCGTCTGCTCTAGAAGTCACTCGCTGTTGCATAATTCAAAACACTACATAACTCAGATCTAAATGCACATTCCCATGAAACTGAGATCAAAATGGTTGGCATGCAGATGCTGCATGGACGTTTCACTGGTAAAAAACTCGGGAAGAAATCACCATTTACGATTGACAGTGAGAAAAGTGAAGGGAGGGTGACGTAGAGGTCAAGAGACATGCGCAGAACATGATATGGCACTATCCAGGGGGAACGGGGCGGTTCCAAGGGTCCTCGGCCTGAAAACAACAAGCTCCTTATTATGTGGATTCTTCTGGCGCTTACTGAGGATCTACCTCAGAACGATTACATGATTCTTCGGATGTGAAGACACTTATTTTTGTTGGAGCAGACGACATTGTCTAGCCTGGTCCCAGATCTGTTTGTGCCGTCTTGCCGACTCCTATGGTCATTGCATAGACTGTATAAATAGGGTCATTGTCAAGTTTGGCAAGACGGCACAAACAGATCTGGGACCAGGCTATTGGTCTAGCTTGGGAAGGATATTCATTACATTTTAGTCATTTAGCAGACGCTCTTATCCAGAGCGACTTACAGGAGCAATTAGGGTAAAGTGCCTTGCTCAAGGGCACATCGAACAGATTTTTCACCTAGTCGGCTCGGGGATTAGAACCAGCGACCTTTCGGTTACTGGCACAACGGTCTTAACCACTAAGCTACCTGCCCCCCTAAATTCCAACAATTAATCTTGCCAAAAGCACAAACAGTGACAGGAGTTCAAAGGTCAACAAGGCCACAAGCTCATAGCATCTCAAATTTCAGGACACATTTCTACTAGCTACCTTAAAATAATCAAATTTACATTTACGTCATTTAGCAGACGCTCTTATCCAAATGAGGAATATCATACAAACAGTGAATGAAGAGGTCAGTGAATCAATTCTTAATTTTAAAAAAAAACACAGGCATCGGTGGTTTACAATCTCCTAATGTAGTGGGCGGCAGGTAGCTTAGTGGTTAAGAGCGTTGTGCCAGTAACCGAAAGGTCGCTGGTTCTAATCCCCGAGCCGACTAGGTGAAAAATCTGCCCTTGAGCAAGGCACTTAACCCTAATTGCTCATGTAAGTCGCTCTGGATAAGAGCGTCTGCTAAATGACTAAAATGTAAATGTAAAAATGTGCCTGAACAGGACTGGCTAGGTTAGACCTCACACATTAAATCAGATTAAAATTACAGTCGAGATTAACGATTCATCTAATCTGTTATTTTATAAAAATACAAAAAACACTTGACATCCAAAATATTGGGAGAGGCACCATGCTTAAGAGATAGGGGTTTTACCTAATGCCCTCATAGGTTAGGAGAGGGAAGGAGTTTCATAAAAGCATTTACAGTAACAATATTTCCTTAACGTCAGTAATGTAGTGGTCAAATAGAAGCATTGCTGAGGGAAGTTCAAAGGACAGAGAGCAGGTCAGTCGTTCATGTTAAGGTACATTCATTCATACATTCAGAATAAGGAAAGACGGCGGAAGAGGCGAAGTACCTTTCCTCCAAAGTTAGAAACATGAGCAGAAAACAGGAGGCACCCTACACCAAAACATAGCAGAAAACAGGAGGGTCTGCACACAAAAAGAAGGGACCCTACACCAAGAGAAGACCTATATGATAAGAGACTAGTTGACGTTCTGCCTTAATGCAAACAGGGTTCCTAACTCGAGCAGGTGTTTTAAAGGAAGGGAAACAGGAACCATCATCACCACCCCCTCCGTTCCATTGGCCCGACTAGCGGACCAGAGGTGTCTGTTTGAGGGCTATGAGGACAGAGCGCATCCGGGACACGTCCTTGGCTGTCTTGTTGGTCTTGGGGTTGAAGTCACAGAGACGGGCCACTCTCTCCCACTCCGTCCCTGGGCTGTCACCGTCAGCCTCAGACAGGAAGGCCTCTTCAGATGCCCTGGAGGAAGGGTTAGGAAGGGGATGGATAAAGGTGTTTGAGGGACGGTTTCCCCGGACGCACATTAAGCCTGGTCCTCAATGGAGAATCTCCTTCGAAATAACATTTTATTCCAGGACTTAAATCTGTGTCAGGAAAACCGTCCCATAGATTTTAGCACCACTGACATGCCATGCTTCTGCAAACAGCACCTACTGCCTAAACACGAACTTTCAAAAACACAATCACTTCCACGTCAGACTCAGTGTGTGTACATTTGACTAAAACTGACACACACACACACAGTATTGAAAATAGGCTACATGCATTTCTGGCAAAATATCACAGCTGAAATAATGAATGAATTTCGATGAACACTGTTGTTGTGATTTATGGACATGGTCAAATACAGTCCAAATAAGCCCTCCCAAAAATGGAGCCTAACTAACGTGTTATTCACTGGTTTGTTTCACAGTTGGCAAACAAAGTAACTACAGGTGACTGAAACTAAGAGGTAGAATGCCAAGACAATAGAGAAGAGATGTAATCCTACACAAAGCCCTTCAGAGTTGGCCTGTTTGTAGAAAGTCTTAAATCCTAGTGTGCAGTAGAACGGAACGAGACAGTGTCACACAACAGGCAGAGAAATAAAATGATGTAGGCCTTGAGACGTCGTTAGTGTACGTCTGCCATTCGGGCGGTGAATAGGCAAGACAAAATATTTAAGAGCCTTTGAACGGATTATGGTAGTCACGTCCTCTCACTGTCAACTGCGTTTATTTTCAGCAAATTTAACACGTGTAAATATTTGTATGAACATAACAAGATTCAACAACTGAGACATAAACTGAACAAGTTCCACAGACATGTGACTAACAGAAATGGAATAATGCCTAAGGCACGTTCACGCAGATGAGCAGGGTCCCTGGGCATCTTTCTTTTGGCGTTTTTCAGAGTCAGTAGAAAGGCCTCTTTAGTGTCCTAAGTTTTTATAACTGTGACCTTAATTGCCTGTAAGCTGTTAGTGTCTTAACGACCGTTCCACAGGTGCATGTTCATTAATTGTTTATGGTTCATTAAACAAGCATGGGAAACAGTGTTTAAACCCTTTACAATGAAGATCTGTCCCGTGTAGCATGGCGTTTGAAACACCAGGGTTGTGGGTTCGATTCCCACGGGGGGCCAGTATGATTTTTTAAAAATGTATGTACTCACTAACTGTAAGTCGCTCTGGATAAGAGCGTCTGCTAAATGACTAAAATGTAAATGTAAGACAGGGTCCTGAAAAAGGGACGTTTCTTTTTTTTGCTGAGTTTAGGTGCCAGGCGCAGCGGTTTGAGTCAAGAACTGCAACACTGCTGGATTTCAAGCTGAATAGTTTCCCGTGTGTATCAAGAATGGTTCACCACCCAAAGGACGTCCAGCCAACAGCAGGCCAGTCGTCGAAAACAGGTCATTGATGAAAGAGGACAAACGAGGATGAGCAACAGACGGGCTGCAGTTAGTCGACTGACATTCCTGTACAACACTGGTGCCCAAAGACCCATAAAACGAATGAAGAGCTTGTCATACCTTGAAAACGAATGGGGTATGGCAGCCAATGACCTTACATAGTTCCACTTCTTCTTTTAGAAAAAAAACAAGAAACTGAGGTTGCAGTGGGCTAAGGAACTAAAATTGGAATTGGAAAAACATTGCCTGGTCTGATGAATCCTGGTTGCTGCTGTTTCACGCTGATGGGAGGACATGGAGAAAACTAGGAGTACATGCATCCATCATGAGGCGCGTGTCAACATTGCAGGCTGGTGGTGATGGTGTGGGGTGTGTTTTCATGGCACACATTGGGCCCCTTGATAAAAGTGGAGCAACGTTTGAATGCCACAGGATAACTGAACATCATTGCCAATCAGTTGCATCCCTTCATGGCAGCAGTGTATCCATCTGCAAATAGATTTTTTCAGCAGGATAATGCCCCATGCCACAAGGCTAGGATTGTCCAGGAATGGTTCCACGAATATGACAGTGAATTCAGCTTACTGCAGTGGCCTGCCCAGTCACCAGAGCTCAATCCAATTGAGCATCTGTGGGGATGAGATGGAACGAGCTATTCGGAGTAGAGATCCACTACCAGCCAACTTGACACAACTGTGGGAAGCATTGGAGTCAACATGGGCCAGCATCCCTGTGGAACGCGGAATTCGACACCTTGAAGAGTCCATGCCCCGAAGAATCGAGGCTGTTCTGTGGGCAAAAAGGGGGTGCAACTCAATATTAGGAAGGTGTTCCTAATATTTTGTACACTCAGTGTACAGGACAATACAATTCATATGTCATCTGTAAGATGTATAGGATCAAACACGATATTGTCTCAATCATCATAGTGCATACAGCAGTCAACAGTCTAGAGAATGGCCCGATATAATGCAATGTGACACTTCTAAGTCATTACTAGCCTTTCCTAGCCTATCGATATATCCCAAATAGCACCCTATTCCCTATAAAGTGCACTACTTTAGTAAAGCGTTGGGAGTAGTACACTGTATAGTGAAGGTGCCATTTGGGACGCAGCCTGTGTTGTTGTCTATATCCCCGGCCGTGTTGCCCGGACACAGCGCTAGCCTGTCTCCATCTTAGTGCTCACAGTCCCGTTACAGCAGGAAAGAGAGTTGTTGTTGTTGTTGCAAACTGCTACCGTGCCAGACTTGGACAGAGAGAAGGTTTGGTTTTACACTGAACAAAAATATAAAAACACAACATATAAAAAGTGTTGGTCCCATGTTTCATGAGCTTAAATAAAAATACCCCAGAAATGTTCCATACGCACAAAAAGTGCTCTCAAATTGTGTGCACAAATTTGTTTACATCCCTGTTAGTGAGCATTTGTCCTTTGCCAAGATAATCCATCCACCTGACAGGTGTGGCATATCAAGAAGCTGATTAAACAGCATGATCATTACACAGGTGCACCTTGTGCTGGGGACAATAAAATACCACTGAAGTTGTCACAACACAATGCCACAGATGTCTCAAGTTTTGAGGGAGTGTGCAATTGGCATGCTGACTGCAGGAATGTCCACCAGAGCTGTTGCCAGAGAATATAATGTTCATTTCTCTACCTTAAGCCGACTCCTACATCATTTTAGAGGATTTGGCAGTACGTCCAACCGGCCTCACCACGTGTAACCACGCCAGCCAATGACCTCCACATCCGGCTTCTTCACCTGCGGGATCGTCTGAGACCAGCCACACGGACAGCTGATGAAACTGTGGGTTTGGACAACGGAAGAATTTCTGCACAAACTGTCAGAAACCGTCTCAGGGAAGCTCATCTCACCAGGGTCTTGACCTGACTGCAGTTCGACGTTGTAACCGACTTCAGTGGGCAAATGATCACCTTCGATGGCTACTGGCACGCTGGAGAAGTGTGCTCTTCGCGGATGAATCCCGGTTTCAACTGTACCGGGCAGATGGCAGTCGTGTGGGCGAGCAGTATGCGTATGTCAACGTTGTGAACAGAGTGCCCCATGGTGGCGGTGGGGTTATGGTATGGGCAGGCACAAGCTACGGACAATGAACACATTTGCATTTTAATCTATGGCAATTTCAATGCACATTCACTACATGACCAAAAGTATGTGGACACCTGCTCATCGAACATCTCATTCCAGAATCATGGGCATTAATATGGAGTTGGTCCTCCCTTTGCTGCTATAACAGCCTCCACTCTTCTGGGAAGGCTTTCCACTAGATGTTGGAACATTGCTTTGGGGACTTGCTTCCATTCAGCCACAAGAGCATTAGTGAGGTCGGGCACTGATGTTGGGCGATTAGGCTTGTCTTGCAGTCGGCGTTTCCAATTTATCCCAAAAGCTGTTCGATGGGGTTGAGGTCAGGGCTCTGTGCAGGCTAGTCAAGTTCTTCCACACCGATCTCGACAAACCATTTCTGTATGGACCTCGCTTTGTGCACGGGGGCATTGTCATGCTGAAACAGGAAAAGGGCCTTCCCCAAACTGTTGCCACAAAGTTGGAAGCACAGAATCGTCTAGAATGTCATTGAATTCTGTATCGTTAAGACTTCCCTTAACTGGAACTAAGGGGCCTAGCCCAAACCATGAAAAACAGCCCCAGACCATTATTCCTCCTTCACCAAACTGTATAGTTGGCACTATGCATTGGGGCAGGTAGTGTTCTCCTGGCATCCGCCAAACCCAGATTCGTCCATCGAACTGCCATATGGTGAAGTGTGATTCGTCACTCCAGAGAACACGTTTCCACTGCTCCAGAGTCCAATGGCGGCGAGCTTTACACCACTCCAGCTGACGCTTGGCATTGCGCATGGTGATCATAGGCTTGTCTGCGGCTGCTCGGCCATGGAAACCCATTTCATGAAGCTCCCGACGAACAGTTCTTGTGCTTCCAGAGGCAGTTTGGAACTCGGTAGTGAGAGTTGCAACCGAGGACAGACGATTTTTACGTGCTATGCTCTTTAGCGCTCGGCGGTCCCGTTCTGTGAGCTTGTGTGGCCTACCACTTCGCGGCTGAGCCGTTGTTGCTCTTAGACGTTTCCACTTCACAATAACAGCACTTACAGTTGACCGGGGCAGCTCTAGCAGGGCAGAAATTTCACGACCTGACTTGTTGGAAAGGTGGCATCCTATGACGGTGCCACGTTGAAAGTCACTGAGCTCTTCAGTAAGGCCATTCTACTGTTTGTCTATGGAGATTGCATGGCAGTGTGCTCAATTTTTATACACCTGTCAGCAACGGGTGTGGCTGAAATAGCAGAATCCACTAATTTTAAGGGGTGTCCACATACTTTTGTATATATATATAGATAGATAGATAGATAGATAGATAGATAGATAGATAGATAGATACTGTGATCCTGAGGCCCCTTGTTGTGCCATTAATCCGCAGCCATCACCTTATGTTTCAGCATGATAACCTGGAGTCCACCTGTGTTAAATTCACTTGATTGGATATGATTTGGACACACCTGTCTATATAAAGGTCCCACAGTTGACAGTGCATGTCAGAGCAAAAACCAAGCCATGAGGTCGAAGGAATTGTCCGTAGAGCTCCGAGACAGGATTGTGTTGAGGCACAGGTCTGGGGAAGGGTACCAAAACATTTCTGGTCACATTGAAGGTCCCCAAGAACACAGTGGCCTCCATTATTCTAAAATGGAAGAAGTTTGGAACCACCAAGACCAAACTGAGCAATCAGAGGAGAAGGTCCTTGGTCAGGGAGGTGACCAAGAACCCGATGGTCACTCTGAATGAGCTCCAGAGTTCCTCTGTGGAGATGGGAGAACCTTCCAGAAGCATAGCCATCTCTGCAGCACTCTACCAATCAGGCCTTTATGGTAGAGTGGCCAGACAGAAGCCACTCCTCAGTAAAAGGCACGACAGCCCGCTTGGAGTTTGCCAAAAGGCACGTAAAGGACTCAAGACTATGAGAAACAAGATTCCCTAGTCTGATGAAACCAAGATTGAACTCTTTGGCCTGAATGCCAAGCGTCACGTCTGGAGGAAACCTGGCACCATCTCTACGGTGAAGCATTGTGTTGGCAGCATCATGCTGTGGGGATGTTTTTAAGCGGCAGGGACTGGGAGACTAGTCAGGATCGAGGGAAAGCTGAACAGAGCAAAGTACAGAGAGATCCTTGATGAAAACCTGCTCCAGAGCGCTCAGGACCTCAGACTGGGGCAAAGGTTCACCTTCCAACAGGACAACGACCCTAAGCACACAGCCAAGACAACGCAGGAGTGGCTTCGGGACAAGTCTCTGAATGTCCTCGAGTGGCCCAGCCAGAGCCCGGACTTGAACCCGATCAAACATCTCTGGAGAGACCTGAAAATAGCTGTGCAGCGACGCTCCCCATCCAACCTGACAGAGCTTGAGAGGATCTGCAGAGAAGAATGGGATAAACTCCCCAAATACAGGTGTGCCAAGCTTGTAGCGTCATACCCAAGAAGACTTGAGGCTGTAATCGCTGCCAAAGGTGCTTCAGCAAAGTACTGAGTAAAGGGTCTGAATACTTATGTAAATGTCATATTTTTTTATATTATATTTGCAAAAATGTCTAAACCTGTTTTTGCTTTGTCATTATTAGGTATTGTGTGTAGATTAATGAGGAAAAACGACAATTTTAGAATAAGGCTGTAACATAACAAAATGTGGAAAAAGTCAAGTGGTCTGAATACTTTCCGAATGCACTTTAAGTTTACGACAGTTCAGATCTATTACAACAGTTCAGCTTGGTGACGTAGATATAGGACACAAACGTCTGATTCTTCAAGCGTACAAACTGATCTCTGCATTTCTGACCAATCCTACATAATGAACAATATCTATCTGTTATAAAAAAGCAGGTCAACAAAACATTGGAGCCCTGGAGGCATCGAGGTCAGCTCAGCTATCACAGTTCCAAGTTTCCACTCAGTTTAGGCCATTTACCAAGAAATCCTGTTCACATTATTATTATTATTTATTAGGTACATGAATAAAGTAAACTTTCTGTGACAGTCTATAGAAAGTCTTTAATCCTAAGTTTAAACATCCTATTTCCTGATCTGATCTCACGGAATAACAAGGAAATAACCACAGAAACACATATTCTGATCGAATCGTTGCTCTTAAGATTCTGATAGTGAACCATCACAGATACAAATCAGATCCATTAGATGAATATTTAGCCTTATCTCTATTTTGTATAATGTTATACTTGTATTTCCTGTTACGTTAGTTTTGAGGGAACCATGTAGGAACTAAAACAGAGCTAGGTAGGAACTAACCTGTTGTTGGCCTTGTTCTTCTCCATCTGTTCATTCTGGTGCACATGCCAGTCCTCCAGCTCTTTCTTGGCCTTGTCTTTCCACTCAGCCTCCGCAGCCTTGGACGCAGAGTCTTCAGGGTTCACATGCACACAGGGAGATGGTGATGGTATGATCAATACAGAATCAACAGAATGGGCACATTACAGTCGTATTCAGTAGGAATGAAGTGGAAAGCAAACAGGTGGAAATGGGCAGGACTACCTGAATTTGTCCAATAAGAATAGCTTGTTTTCGTTTTTTTCCGTTGCAAAACGTTTTGCTACGGTGTGCTCTAATGAATACTACCCAGGATGAAATGTTTCAGTCTGAAATGCATTGATCTACAGAAGGCAGTGCTCTTTTCTCAGGAGATCAACTAGAGTCAATACAGCAAGAACAAGACCAACCATTCCATACAGGCCATGACAAAACGAAGGGTGGTTCGCACACAACATCAGACAGACTATTCAACATTAGACAGACTATTCAACATTAGACAGACTATTCAACATTAGACAGACTATTCAACATTAGACAGACTATTCAACATTAGACAGACTATTCAACATTAGACAGACTATTCAACATTAGACATACTATTCAACATTAGACAGACTATTCAACATTAGACAGACTATTCAACATTAGACAGACTACTCAACATTAGACAGACTACTCAACATTAGACAGACTATTCAACATTAGACAGACTACTCAACATTAGACAGACTATTCAACATTAGACAGACTATTCAACATTAGACAGACTATTCAACATTAGACAGACTATTCAACATTAGACAGACTACTCAACATTAGACAGACTACTCAACATTAGACAGACTATTCAACATTAGACAGACTATTCAACATTAGACAGACTATTCAACATTAGACAGACTATTCAACATTAGACAGACTATTCAACTTCAGATTTGTTTTTTTGTAGGTATTTTATTTCGCTTTTTAGCAGGCAGTGGGAAAATGTGACATTTAGGTGTCAACCTTCGTCAGTGTGTACATTGAGTGGACAAAATACTGACTGAGAAGTCAGTAGTAGATACTGTATGTATCGTAGTAGATACTGTATGTATCGTAGTAGTAGTAGTAGATACTGTATGTATCGTAGTAGTAGTAGTAGATACTGTATGTATCGTAGTAGTAGTAGTAGTAGATACTGTATGTATCGTAGTAGTAGTAGTAGTAGATACTGTATGTATCGTAGTAGTAGTAGTAGATACTGTATGTATCGTCGTAGATACTGTATGTATCGTAGTAGTAGTAGATACTGTATGTATCGTCGTAGATACTGTATGTATCGTAGTAGTAGTAGATACTGTATGTATCGTAGTAGTAGTAGATACTGTATGTGTCGTAGTAGTAGTAGTAGATACTGTATGTATCGTAGTAGTAGTAGATACTGTATGTATCGTAGTAGTAGTAGTAGATACTGTATGTATCGTAGTAGTAGTAGTAGATACTGTATGTATCGTAGTAGTAGTAGATACTGTATGTATCGTAGTAGTAGTAGATACTGTATGTATCGTAGTAGTAGATACTGTATGTATCGTAGTAGTAGTAGATACTGTATGTATCGTAGTAGTAGATACTGTATGTATCGTAGTAGTAGTAGATACTGTATGTATCGTAGTAGTAGTAGATACTGTATGTATCGTAGTAGTAGTAGATACTGTATGTATCGTAGTAGTAGTAGATACTGTATGTATCGTAGTAGTAGTAGATACTGTATGTATCGTAGTAGTAGATACTGTATGTATCGTAGTAGTAGATACTGTATGTATCGTAGTAGTAGATACTGTATGTATCGTAGTAGTAGTAGTAGATACTGTATGTATCGTAGTAGTAGTAGATACTGTATGTATCGTAGTAGTAGATACTGTATGTATCGTAGTAGTAGTAGATACTGTATGTATCGTAGTAGTAGTAGATACTGTATGTATCGTAGTAGTAGATACTGTATGTATCGTAGTAGTAGATACTGTATGTATCGTAGTAGTAGTAGATACTGTATGTATCGTAGTAGTAGTAGATACTGTATGTATGTAGTAGTAGTAGTAGTAGTAGTAGTAGTAGATACTGTATGTATCGTAGTAGTAGTAGATACTGTATGTATCGTAGTAGTAGTAGTAGATACTGTATGTATCGTAGTAGTAGTAGATACTGTATGTATCGTAGTAGTAGTAGTAGTAGTAGTAGTAGATACTGTATGTATCGTAGTAGTAGTAGATACTGTATGTATCGTAGTAGTAGTAGTAGTAGTAGTAGTAGTAGATACTGTATGTATCGTAGTAGTAGTAGATACTGTATGTATCGTAGTAGTAGTAGATACTGTATGTATCGTAGTAGTAGTAGATACTGTATGTATCGTAGTAGTAGTAGTAGATACTGTATGTATCGTAGTAGTAGTAGTAGATACTGTATGTATCGTAGTAGTAGTAGTAGATACTGTATGTATCGTAGTAGTAGTAGTAGATACTGTATGTATCGTAGTAGTAGTAGATACTGTATGTATCGTAGTAGTAGTAGATACTGTATGTATCGTAGTAGTAGTAGATACTGTATGTATCGTAGTAGTAGTAGATACTGTATGTATCGTAGTAGTAGTAGATACTGTATGTATCGTAGTAGTAGATACTGTATGTATCGTAGTAGTAGTAGTAGTAGTAGATACTGTATGTATCGTAGTAGTAGTAGGTAAGTCTGAAGTAGCTGCGTGTGTCCAAACTGGCACCCTATTCCCTACATAGTGCACTACTTTTGACCATAGCCCTATGGACCCTGGCTAAAAGTAGTGCACTATATAGGGAACAGAGTGCCATTTGGGCCACACATCAGCAGTCTCTGTTGTTTACTTACCTAGTTGCTCCAGCCGTGCCTTCTGCTCCTCCCTCCACTTACGCAGGCTCTCAGGCTCTGCTCTCAGAGAGTCCACCTGGGCGATGGCCGCATAGCTGTCCGATGGACCGTTGGACTCCTGGGGGGAGAAGAACCAGGACCAGGCATGAGACATAAGGACCACCAGTCATAGGCTGCGTTTACAAAGACAGCCCAATTCTGATCTTTTGCCCAATTACTGGCAAAAGACCTGATCTGATTGGTCAAAAATACCAATTAGTGGAAAAATAAAATCAGAATTGGGCTGCCCGTGTAAACGTAGCCATAAGACAAGACAGACTCGTCCATTATGAACTGATGTATACTAGCTTTTGGTGCTGTGGGTTAGACATACACCAGACAGACTCGTCCATTATGAACTGATGTATACTAGCTTTTGGTGCTGTGGGTTAGACATACACCAGACAGACTAGTCCATTATGAACTGATGTATACTAGCTTTTGGTGCTGTGGGTTAGACATACACCAGACAGACTAGTCCATTATGAACTGATGTATACTAGCTTTTGGTGCTGTGGGTTAGACATACACCAGACAGACTCGTCCATTATGAACTGATGTATACTAGCTTTTGGTGCTGTGGGTTAGACATACACCAGACAGACTCGTCCATTATGAACTGATGTATACTAGCTTTTGGTGCTGTGGGTTAGACATACACCAGACAGACTAGTCCATTATGAACTGATGTATACTAGCTTTTGGTGCTGTGGGTTAGACATACACCAGACAGACTAGTCCATTATGAACTGATGTATACTAGCTTTTGGTGCTGTGGGTTAGACATACACCAGACAGACTCGATCCATTATGAACTGATGTATACTAGCTTTTGGTGCTGTGGGTTAGACATACACCAGACAGACTAGTCCATTATGAACTGATGTATACTAGCTTTTGGTGCTGTGGGTTAGACATACACCAGACAGACTCGTCCATTATGAACTGATGTATACTAGCTTTTGGTGCTGTGGGTTAGACATACACCAGACAGACTAGTCCATTATGAACTGATGTATACTAGCTTTTGGTGCTGTGGGTTAGACATACACCAGACAGACTAGTCCATTATGAACTGATGTATACTAGCTTTTGGTGCTGTGGGTTAGACATACACCAGACAGACTAGTCCATTATGAACTGATGTATACTAGCTTTTGGTGCTGTGGGTTAGACATACACCAGACAGACTCGTCCATTATGAACTGATGTATACTAGCTTTTGGTGCTGTGGGTTAGACATACACCAGACAGACTCGTCCATTATGAACTGATGTATACTAGCTTTTGGTGCTGTGGGTTAGACATACACCAGACAGACTAGTCCATTATGAACTGATGTATACTAGCTTTTGGTGCTGTGGGTTAGACATACACCAGACAGACTAGTCCATTATGAACTGATGTATACTAGCTTTTGGTGCTGTGGGTTAGACATACACCAGACAGACTCGTCCATTATGAACTGATGTATACTAGCTTTTGGTGCTGTGGGTTAGACATACACCAGACAGACTCGTCCATTATGAACTGATGTATACTAGCTTTTGGTGCTGTGGGTTAGACATACACCAGACAGACTAGTCCATTATGAACTGATGTATACTAGCTTTTGGTGCTGTGGGTTAGACATACACCAGACAGACTCGTCCATTATGAACTGATGTATACTAGCTTTTGGTGCTGTGGGTTAGACATACACCAGACAGACTCGTCCATTATGAACTGATGTATACTAGCTTTTGGTGCTGTGGGTTAGACATACACCAGACAGACTAGTCCATTATGAACTGATGTATACTAGCTTTTGGTGCTGTGGGTTAGACATACACCAGACAGACTCGTCCATTATGAACTGATGTATACTAGCTTTTGGTGCTGTGGGTTAGACATACACCAGACAGACTAGTCCATTATGAACTGATGTATACTAGCTTTTGGTGCTGTGGGTTAGACATACACCAGACAGACTAGTCCATTATGAACTGATGTATACTAGCTTTTGGTGCTGTGGGTTAGACATACACCAGACAGACTAGTCCATTATGAACTGATGTATACTAGCTTTTGGTGCTGTGGGTTAGACATACACCAGACAGACTAGTCCATTATGAACTGATGTATACTAGCTTTTGGTGCTGTGGGTTAGACATACACCAGACAGACTAGTCCATTATGAACTGATGTATACTAGCTTTTGGTGCTGTGGGTTAGACATACACCAGACAGACTAGTCCATTATGAACTGATGTATACTAGCTTTTGGTGCTGTGGGTTAGACATACACCAGACAGACTAGTCCATTATGAACTGATGTATACTAGCTTTTGGTGCTGTGGGTTAGACATACACCAGACAGACTCGTCCATTATGAACTGATGTATACTAGCTTTTGGTGCTGTGGGTTAGACATACACCAGACAGACTAGTCCATTATGAACTGATGTATACTAGCTTTTGGTGCTGTGGGTTAGACATACACCAGACAGACTCGTCCATTATGAACTGATGTATACTAGCTTTTGGTGCTGTGGGTTAGACATACACCAGACAGACTCGTCCATTATGAACTGATGTATACTAGCTTTTGGTGCTGTGGGTTAGACATACACCAGACAGACTCGTCCATTATGAACTGATGTATACTAGCTTTTGGTGCTGTGGGTTAGACATACACCAGACAGACTAGTCCATTATGAACTGATGTATACTAGCTTTTGGTGCTGTGGGTTAGACATACACCAGACAGACTCAGTCCATTATGAACTGATGTATACTAGCTTTTGGTGCTGTGGGTTAGACATACACCAGACAGACTAGTCCATTATGAACTGATGTATACTAGCTTTTGGTGCTGTGGGTTAGACATACACCAGACAGACTCGTCCATTATGAACTGATGTATACTAGCTTTTGGTGCTGTGGGTTAGACATACACCAGACAGACTCGTCCATTATGAACTGATGTATACTAGCTTTTGGTGCTGTGGGTTGGACATACACCAGACAGACTAGTCCATTATGAACTGATGTATACTAGCTTTTGGTGCTGTGGGTTAGACATACACCAGACAGACTCGTCCATTATGAACTGATGTATACTAGCTTTTGGTGCTGTGGGTTAGACATACACCAGACAGACTAGTCCATTATGAACTGATGTATACTAGCTTTTGGTGCTGTGGGTTAGACATACACCAGACAGACTCAGTCCATTATGAACTGATGTATACTAGCTTTTGGTGCTGTGGGTTAGACATACACCAGACAGACTAGTCCATTATGAACTGATGTATACTAGCTTTTGGTGCTGTGGGTTAGACATACACCAGACAGACTAGTCCATTATGAACTGATGTATACTAGCTTTTGGTGCTGTGGGTTAGACATACACCAGACAGACTAGTCCATTATGAACTGATGTATACTAGCTTTTGGTGCTGTGGGTTAGACATACACCAGACAGACTAGTCCATTATGAACTGATGTATACTAGCTTTTGGTGCTGTGGGTTAGACATACACCAGACAGACTAGTCCATTATGAACTGATGTATACTAGCTTTTGGTGCTGTGGGTTAGACATACACCAGACAGACTAGTCCATTATGAACTGATGTATACTAGCTTTTGGTGCTGTGGGTTAGACATACACCAGACAGACTAGTCCATTATGAACTGATGTATACTAGCTTTTGGTGCTGTGGGTTAGACATACACCAGACAGACTAGTCCATTATGAACTGATGTATACTAGCTTTTGGTGCTGTGGGTTAGACATACACCAGACAGACTAGTCCATTATGAACTGATGTATACTAGCTTTTGGTGCTGTGGGTTAGACATACACCAGACAGACTAGTCCATTATGAACTGATGTATACTAGCTTTTGGTGCTGTGGGTTAGACATACACCAGACAGACTAGTCCATTATGAACTGATGTATACTAGCTTTTGGTGCTGTGGGTTAGACATACACCAGACAGACCTAGTCCATTATGAACTGATGTATACTAGCTTTTGGTGCTGTGGGTTAGACATACACCAGACAGACTAGATCCATTATGAACTGATGTATACTAGCTTTTGGTGCTGTGGGTTAGACATACACCAGACAGACTAGTCCATTATGAACTGATGTATACTAGCTTTTTGGTGCTGTGGGTTAGACATACACCAGACAGACTAGTCCATTATGAACTGATGTATACTAGCTTTTGGTGCTGTGGGTTAGACATACACCAGACAGACTGGTCCATTATGAACTGATGTATACTAGCTTTTGGTGCTGTGGGTTAGACATACACCAGACAGACTAGTCCATTATGAACTGATGTATACTAGCTTTTGGTGCTGTGGGTTAGACATACACCAGACAGACTCGTCCATTATGAACTGATGTATACTAGCTTTTGGTGCTGTGGGTTAGACATACACCAGACAGACTAGTCCATTATGAACTGATGTATACTAGCTTTTGGTGCTGTGGGTTAGACATACACCAGACAGACTAGTCCATTATGAACTGATGTATACTAGCTTTTGGTGCTGTGGGTTAGACATACACCAGACAGACTAGTCCATTATGAACTGATGTATACTAGCTTTTTGGTGCTGTGGGTTAGACATACAACAGACAGACTAGTCCATTATGAACTGATGTATACTAGCTTTTGGTGCTGTGGGTTAGACATACACCAGACAGACTAGTCCATTATGAACTGATGTATACTAGCTTTTGGTGCTGTGGGTTAGACATACACCAGACAGACTAGTCCATTATGAACTGATGTATACTAGCTTTTGGTGCTGTGGGTTAGACATACACCAGACAGACTCGCCCATTATGAACTGATGTATACTAGCTTTTGGTGCTGTGGGTTAGACATACACCAGACAGACTAGTCCATTATGAACTGATGTATACTAGCTTTTGGTGCTGTGGGTTAGACATACACCAGACAGACTAGTCCATTATGAACTGATGTATACTAGCTTTTGGTGCTGTGGGTTAGACATACACCAGACAGACTAGTCCATTATGAACTGATGTATACTAGCTTTTGGTGCTGTGGGTTGGACATACACCAGACAGACTCGTCCATTATGAACTGATGTATACTAGCTTTTGGTGCTGTGGGTTAGACATACACCAGACAGACTAGTCCATTATGAACTGATGTATACTAGCTTTTTGGTGCTGTGGGTTAGACATACACCAGACAGACTAGTCCATTATGAACTGATGTATACTAGCTTTTTGGTGCTGTGGGTTAGACATACACCAGACAGACTAGTCCATTATGAACTGATGTATACTAGCTTTTGGTGCTGTGGGTTAGACATACACCAGACAGACTAGTCCATTATGAACTGATGTATACTAGCTTTTGGTGCTGTGGGTTAGACATACACCAGACAGACTCGTCCATTATGAACTGATGTATACTAGCTTTTGGTGCTGTGGGTTAGACATACACCATACATAAGGCACAGTGCCGAGCGATTAACCAAAACGTTGGTTATTAAAAACAACTCATTGACCAACGTCGGTTCAATTATTTGAATTCCATTTTGTTCCGTTTTTTTGTTTGTTGTTTATCTTTGAGCTCGATGTGCAGTTTCTGTAGAGATAAAATCAGATCAAGCCTGAACTGGGCGATTTAGTAGGGATTTGTAGTTTCCAACAGGCCAATATTCTACAGTTTAGCGCGGAAAACTTGGTAATTAACTACAGTGACCATAATCCATTGCGCGCCCGCTTAAAGTTGTCCGGTCTGTGTGGCGCAGACACGGAGACAAAGAGAGAACGCAGATAGAAAGCGATAAGAAAGTCATCAAATAAAACAAATATTTTAGTAAAGTAATGTGAATAAATGATGGTTAATGTGATATGCAGTAATGGGAAGTCACTGCCATCATGGGACTTTAATTATTGTATTCTGTGTTGTTACAGAATTCAACTCACATAATGCATTTAATATCTCAAAAAATAATTGAAACTGAAATCCGTGATTATTCTTTAAATAATCGAACCGACCTCAAAAAGCACTAATTGCTCAGCACTAATAAGGCATGAGGACCACCAGTCCACGGGTCATTCAATAATAACAGCTGAACACTGAGGAGCAAATGCAGAAATCCTTAAAGGGCGGCTGAACTTCCTGATTTGGCCTCGTTTTAGATTTGTCTCATTAAGAAATATCAACAGCCATGACAATTCATACGTGAGTTGGTTTTGGGGTGTGGTTTGATGTGGGTATCTCGTGTGTGTGTTCGCAGGTGGGA
The DNA here is from genome assembly GCF_020615455.1 of Coregonus clupeaformis. Classification (NCBI taxonomy): domain Eukaryota; kingdom Metazoa; phylum Chordata; class Actinopteri; order Salmoniformes; family Salmonidae; genus Coregonus; species Coregonus clupeaformis. The sequence goes on along the minus strand of NW_025533459.1, from coordinate 832,492 downwards.
TGAGTTAGCCAAATTATTTTGCCAATAAGCTTCAGCCCTGGTGTGCAACCGTGGTAAAGTTGGTTTCACGTTGGATAGCCTATATCCAGGCTAGTTAGGGACTGTCAATAAATTACACAATGTAAATGAGACAATATTTTCATGTTGCACACCTTTTAGTTCTCATTAAATGCTTTCAATATCTGTATATGCATTTCTACAATTTATAGTTGTTTGATGTATTTAAAATCATTGACATTTGAGGTATTGGAATTTTTACATATTGTCCCATGTAGCCTACATTGTGTAATTTACAGATGGTCCCCAATTCGCCCCATGGGGATATCCAAAGTCAAACCACATTTACCACGGGCATTATGATAGGGTCAGTGACGATTACTTGTGTGCTGCCAGCTGTGGGCAGGATTGAAACAAACCCAACCTTAATTTAAGTTGTGACATACTCAGGTACAAAATGCTGTTTTGGATGAGACTGACTTTGACCAAAATTATCCTATTTACACTGTTGTCAATTTTGACAGTAGAATACATGATTCGGACTCTTTTCTAAAATATACGTAGTTTTTTGCGAGCAGTTGGTCTTTACATTACCCAAGCATGTTTCTCTTCTCATGCTTCCTTGAACAACATTTACTTGTTAACAATTCTCTTACCATAGAGAATGGGTAACTAGTTCAGGTGTCCTCATCTGCTACAAGTACAGCCTCACTTACAAAACTAACCTGCAATTAAAACATGTCCAAGAACAGAAAGAAGTGAATTATCTTACCAGCTCAAACATGTCTCCGTTTACCGTGGCTGCTGACGCCTCTGCAAACCCGGCATCTGGCAGATGAAACAAAGGCAACCGTACATGACATCTTTAGCATTATTCTAACCTAGCTAAAGTCATCATTTGCTTTCGAGGGGTGGATAGCTAGTGACACATTAACACCTGTTTGGGCAGTAACGTAAACTAGCTTCTGTAATTTGACCCGAGGATCGCTTCAAGACATGACACAATCACATCCAGACAAAGTGACAAACTTTAGTCATCATCGTCCAACTAAAGGGTGTGGTGTGCTGCTCCAACTAACGTTCCTGTTTACACTGACAGCTGTCAATTAGCTAACTAAAAGCCAGGCTAACTTAGCTAACTAACTAACTAGCTGTCTGGTAAGAATTAACTACCTAACTATAGCACTAATAAAAGTGACTTTTGTTGTCTCCGTTTATGTACTTTTAGCTTGGAGTTAGTTTAGCTAACATGCTAACTTAGCATAGTTAGCAACTTACGGTTTTCTACAGCAGCAGGTGAATCGGTTACCGGCGGTTGCTGGAGAAGCTCAACGGATCCGTCCAAAGCACCGAATCCTTCGTCGTTATTCTCTATCACCGCTATTTCGCTTTCTTGCTGGGCTAAGAAAGCTGCTGCTGGGTCCACCTCGACAGGCAGGACTCCGTTGTCAGACATCTTTCACAAAAAGTGAAAAGTGTAGCTAGCCTTTTGATACCTCTAACGTTATATTATTGCTTGTTATCTTGCTGGCTATCAATTAATTCAGCTGAGAGAGAAGAGTTATGATGATGGATATATCTGAATCAGGCAGAACATGCAACTAACCCAACTTTTCATGAACGTTTGTCAGCTAATATAACAAGGACTAACGTTAGCAAGCTTGTGGCTGTGATGATTCATGATTGCTCATGTTGAACTCGCCTGGCCTGCCACAAGTACTTCCAACTTCTGCTTTATTAGGACGTGTCTCCATCTGCTGGTCAAACCTAGAAATGCACTCTCCTATTTCCTAACCGGTATCTGAACTAAACGTTTTCTTCTTGCCTATTAGGCTATTATGTATAAACCTTTTTCTATTTGTTAGTATAGAATATAGAAGAGTATCATAATATAATATAATTAGAATACAATAAAGGATTTTCCTTTTCTATTTTCAAAGTGTCCGTGGAAAATAAAACATTTCTGGATAAAGTCATCATTTTTGGGGGTCATGTGGGGGCAATTGATTGCTTATTCTTAGTCGCCTTTACATATTTCAGAATAGATGGGAAATAGAGAATGTTGGGGAAAGCGACAGCCAGAGTCGCCGGCGCACCACCTCTCATAGGAGAGCACAGAGGTAGGCCAGGGATATCCTACCCCCATGTGACTTGCTGACGTTACAGTAGACCTCTACTAAAGAGGAATGCACTGAATGAATGCTGATTGCTGCTTAAGGAGGGATCCACAGTGCCGCTGACGTCCAAGTCGAGGAAGTCCGAAGTTTAGTTTTCAGCTGGTTTACTTGTTTGATTCACATATTTCTTTCAGATCACGACTACCGTTGGCCGACTCACGATGTCCGGCGATCATCCTAATGACAAGGAGGTAGGCTGATAGGGAAAACTGTACTCTAAGTTATGAATGCAACTAGCGATTTCTACATGGATTCCATGGAAGTTTGTTGTAGCCAAGTCTGTAAAACATACATACCCTTGTCTGACGTTAGATTGTATAAAGTTACAATGGAAAAAAAAAGTGATATTTAAATTGATGTTTTTCCTTTTACTTGAAAGTAAGATATTTTGCTGTTTTTCTTGGTGGAATAAAACTTTCCCGGCGGCGACACAGCGGTCTAGACCTCGAAGTGGGTCTAGTCTTGGCCGGGCCCGTCTTAATACTGCAGCCCTTTCTTTCGTATCGCATTCCACAATATTAAAAACCAATAGATTATATATTTCAACACCTGGTCTTGTTCAAAAGTTTTAGTTTTTTAACAGTTTCCTTCGTTTTTACAAGAGACTGTATGTATTGTATGGTGTTACATTGTATCCAGTCCATGTTAGTAGTGTGTAAGGGCAATAATGTAACATTATGCATGTCACTTTCTATATTTGAATGACGACAGTTTATTGATATGCCCTCCTTCCATAATTCAGTGTTGGCAATTTTTTGGGGGGGTGGGTTACAACACTTTCGTTTATACTGAACAAAAATATATACTGAACAAAAAACATGAAACAATTTCAAAGATTTTGCTGTTACAGTTCATATAAGGAAATCCGTCAATTGAAATAAATTAATTAGCCCCCCCCCCAATGATCACGCAGGTGAAGAAGCCTGATGTTGGAGGCAGTTTACAGTAGAGAAATGAACATTCAAAGCTCTGGTGGACATTCCTGCAGTCAGCATGCCAATTGCACACTCCCTCAAAGCTTGAGACATTGTGTTGTGTGACAAAACTGCAGTGGTATTTTATTGTCCCCAGCACAAGGTGCACCTGTGTAATGATCATGCTGTTTAATCAGCTTCTTGATATGCCGCACCTGGCAGTCAGTTGGATGGATTATCTTGACATAGGATAAAATGCTCACTAACAGGGACGTAAACACATTCGTGCACAACATTTGAGGAATAAGCTTGTTGTGCGTATGGAACATTTCTGGGATCTTTTATTTCAGCTCATGAAACATGGGACCAACACTTTACATGTTGTGTTGTTGTTCAGTGTATTTTAAAAAGCAAAGATAATACTGTTCCTGAAAACAAGCGACACTGGTTTCAATAGCATTGTTACCACTCTAGTGTTCTGTCTGTATGCAAGACAATACGTTAATGTCTTTGTTGCCAGTGGCTGTTATGGGAAACTACTAGGTTAACCTCCTGAGTATCTTTATTTTGATACATGGGAAAAAAAAGACCAGCATTCATTTGGATATACACTGAGTATACCAAACATTAGGAACACCTTCCTAATATTGAGTTGTACCCCCTTTCAATGCTTCCCAGAGTTGTCAAGTTGGCTGGATGTCCTTTGGGTGGTGGACCATTCTTGATGCACACGGAAAACTGTTGAGCGTGAAAAACCCAGCAGCGTTGCATCCGGCACCGACTACCACACCCCGTTCAAAGGCACTAAAATGTGTTGTCCTGCCCATTCACCCTCTGAATGATACACAATCCATGTCTCAATTGTCGCAAGGCTTACAAATCCTTATTTAACCGGTCTCCTCCCCTTCATCTACACTGATTTGAAGTGGATGTAACAAGTGACATCAATAAGGGATCATAGCTTTCACCTGGTCAGTGTCTGTCACGGAAAGAGAAGTTGTTCTTAATGTTTTGTCCACTCAGTGGACTTTGCAATTCAAGCTTTGTTTTTAATTCTATTTAACTCTCATTAACTCTAACTTTTCATTTTGATTCAGGAGTGTTACATAAATAAGTCTTATTTAGCTAAAGAGTGTAGGCTACATAAATAAGTCTTATTTAGCTAAAGAGGGTATTGCAGTATATGAACAAGTCTTTATTTAGGATTGCAGTATTTATTTACAGGACCTCCTGAACCTGCTATTCTGGGCGTTGACGTCTGGCTTCTCTTCTCTTCTTTCATTAAAGTGTGTCTATGGTCATGGAGGCAACTACTGGGGAGGCCTAGTGACAGGATTCTCTAATTGTTACCGTCCCTTTTTTAGTTTTGTTTGTGTGACTTTTCACACATTACCTCAGGCCAGATTGAACACCTATTTTAGATATGTAGGATACTAAGCTGCGGAGAGCCAAGCTTGCTGAGGTCTATATGAACACACTACCAGGAGATAATTCAGACAGGGCAGATAGCATTTTCTAATAGCAGCAGCTCATTGGGGTTGACTTGTTTTTTAGAGTAGCGATAAGTACATGTAGCCTACACATTCTCAATTATTTGGATTTACTTTTAAACATAAATCAAAGTAACTTTTTCACTGCATATAGAAAAAGTCCAACCAGATCTGTCTCTTTTTTTAAGGTCTTTTGATGTCCTATATCCTAATTGCTGGTTTGGTTGAGGTTATAATGGACTGAGCTGTACTTCATGCCCTCTGGAAGGAATGTGGTTTTCACTTCACCTTCTTCTTCGTCACTTAGGTTCTGCTCTACTCTTCCTCCTGGGATTCCTCCCGTTCTAAATATCTTTTTGGCTTTTACGTGCGAAGCGCGGGGGTGCCAGATAATGTGTAGTTGATGTTCCCCCTCTCTCTCCTGCTCCTTCTCTCCATTGCTGCCCCCCCCCCTCTCTCTGTGACTCATGTGGGTGTAGGGCTGAAATAGTTTGTAGTTTTGCATTCCTTATATAGCTCTCCGAGGAGAGGAGCCTGGCTGCCTAGCTGTGTCACTAGGGGAGGGGGGGAGGGCCTTGCTCTGCCAACAGGGAGGGAGAAGAGTCAGCCCAGCCTGCGTCAGTACTGTAGCACCCAGCACTCCTGTAGTTTTCTGACAGCTTTGGGTTACCAGGAGGGCCTCAGGACAAGGTATGGTTGCATTGCAGGTAGCTCTGTGTCATGGTGAGGTTTTTGAATACCTTTGAGGAGGGAGAGGTGCAGCAAGCGTCATGGTCTCAGGTTGTCCTTGGTTCTTAAAATGACGTGTGTGTGTGGCGCTGTCTGTGAGCGAAGGGAATATGCTGTACCAATGTAATTTAAGCCTATATTACTTTGACAGATGCGTTTTAGTGCGTACAGCAAAGGCAGTTATATATTTCAATGGAGTTGAAGGATATTTGTTTGCGGACAGACTGACTTTTGGCAACTATGTGGAATAAGCGTGAACAGCTTAAATACGTTCTCTATGAGTGTCCCTCTGTTTGTTTCCAGGGTAACGTGTGACAGACTTGTACTAGGCCTACATTAATTAGCGTTTTCTTTAGTTTGTAATAAGGGCATACCAATGGATATATTTAGCCTAGTTTGCAGGCTATACATGTCATTCATGTCGCTTTATTGCTGTGACTTGACCTACTAATCTCCTACGTTAGTTAAAATGCACTGACTGTAAGCCACTCTGTATAAGAGTGTCTGCTAAATCACTTGAATGTAAAGGCAATGGCTCTCTGCTGTTCTCTGAATACTGTATGTCTAAAGTGTAAGTCTGACTGTCAGTATGTGTCAATCAGACCAGAGGTGGATGTTTATTTTTTATTGATTTTATTTCACCTTTATTTAACCAGGTAGGCCAGTTGAGAACAAGTTCTCATTTACAACTGCGACCTGGCCAAGATAAAGCAAAGCAGTGCGGTTAAAAACAACAACACAGAGTTACATATGGGGTAAAACAAAACATAAAGTCAAAAATACAACAGAAAATATATATACAGTGTGTGCAAATGTAGCAAGTTATGGAGGTAAGGCAATAAATAGGCCATAGTGCAAAATAATTACAATTAGTATTAACACTGGAATGATAGATGTGCAAATAGAGATACTGGGGTGCAAATGAGCAAAATAAATAACAATATGGGGATGAGGTAGTTGGGTGGGCTAATTTCAGATGGGCTGTGTACAGGTGCAGTGATTGGTAAGCTGCTCTGACAACTGATGCTTAAAGTTAGTGAGGGAGATAAGAGTCTCCAGCTTCAGAGATTTGTGACTCTGGGGTTTAATTTATTAGTGCAAAAAAGTAGTAAAACAGTTTTGCAACGGAAAATGAAAACCAGCGTTTCTTATTGGTCAAGAATTGACGTAGTCTCTCCCTGTTTCAGTCCGTTTCCTTGACTATGACCCAGGGCGCGCAGTCTGAAATCCAGACTTGAACCCCTCCATATGCATAACTGGTCTCAGATGCGTAGCTCATGTTCTGATTTTTGAATGAGATATTTGCAGAAAATACTATTGAGCTTTCTGGAATAAGTAACTCCAGTCAGGCCTTGCATAGTCCTCTCTTCCTGTAGGATTCCATGGCTAGACGTTGCATCACTCTGCCCAGAAGCGTCTTGAAACATTCGAGTTAGTTTGAGCCTTGCATTAGACTGTCTCTCAAACAGTGTGTTGGAGCCCACTGGTGGGTCATGGCAGATGTGTCCCTGGTTAAAGGGTCCTGACTAAGGGTGGATTTACATGAGTAAAATCATTTATGTCTAGTGAGGTCTGTCTGTCTGTCTTCAACCTCAGACTGTTCTGTTTACACTGTCCTTGGATGTGGTGTGGCCAAAGTCACATTCCTCCCTTACCTGAATGCATCTATTATCATACCACAGTATATAGACCGCCATACCACAGTATATAGACCGCCATACCACAGTACATAGACCGCCATACCACAGTACATAGACCGCCATACCACAGTATATAGACCGCCATACCACAGTACATAGACCGCCATACCACAGTATATAGACCGCCATGCCACAGTATATAGACCGCCATACCACAGTACATAGACCGCCATACCACAGTACATAGACCGCCATACCACAGTACATAGACCGCCATACCACAGTATATAGACCGCCATACCACAGTACATAGACCGCCATACCACAGTACATAGACCGCCATACCACAGTACATAGACCGCCATACCACAGTACATAGACCGCCATACCACAGTATATAGACCGCCATACCACAGTATATAGACCGCCATGCCACAGTACATAGACCGCCATGCCACAGTACATAGACCGCCATGCCACAGTACATAGACCGCCATGCCACAGTACATAGACCGCCATACCACAGTACATAGACCGCCATACCACAGTACATAGACCGCCATGCCACAGTATATAGACCGCCATGCCACAGTATATAGACCGCCATGCCACAGTACATAGACCGCCATGCCACAGTACATAGACCGCCATGCCACAGTACATAGACCGCCATACCACAGTACATAGACCGCCATACCACAGTACATAGACCGCCATACCACAGTACATAGACCGCCATGCCACAGTACATAGACCGCCATGCCACAGTATATAGACCGCCATGCCACAGTACATAGACCGTCATGCCACAGTACATAGACCGCCATGCCACAGTACATAGACCGCCATACCACAGTACATAGACCGCCATACCACAGTACATAGAGCGCCATACCACAGTACATAGAGCGCCATACCACAGTACATAGATCGCCATACCACAGTACATAGACAGCCATACCACAGTATATAGACCGCCATACCACAGTACATAGACCGCCATGCCACAGTACATAGACCGCCATGCCACAGTACATAGACCGCCATGCCACAGTACATAGACCGCCATGCCACAGTACATAGACCGCCATGCCACAGTATATAGACCGCCATGCCACAGTACATAGACCGCCATGCCACAGTACATAGACCGCCATGCCACAGTACATAGACCGCCATGCCACAGTACATAGACCGCCATGCCACAGTACATAGACCGCCATGCCACAGTACATAGACCGCCATGCCACAGTACATAGACCGCCATGCCACAGTATATAGACCGCCATGCCACAGTATATAGACCGCCATGCCACAGTATAAAGACCGCCATGCCACAGTACATAGACCGCCATGCCACAGTACATAGACCGCCATACCACAGTACATAGACCGCCATACCACAGTACATAGACCGCCATACCACGGTACATAGACCGCCATACCACAGTACATAGACCGCCATACCACAGTACATAGACCGCCATACCACAGTACATAGACCGCCATACCACAGTATATAGACCGCCATGCCACAGTACATAGACCGCCATACCACAGTATATAGACCATCAAAATAAGGATAGAAATTCAAACTATACAGGAGCTTATCATCTAAACCATGTTGCACATAGTGTTGCACACTTGATTTAATGCAATGATTCACAATTGTGTGGATATTCTAAAAGCCTTTTTCATGTTCAATTTGGCTAACAGAGCATTAAGGTAATTCTTACGGGGACATATGGCGCGGGAGAGAGGTTGTCTTTGCGCTGGACCGCTCCGAGGGGGTATGTGGTGTAGATGTAGGTGGTGTGGGAGACGTATCTCTTTTTTAAAGAGACATTTTTTAAATCTAGATCCGTCTCTTTACACTACTCAAGGATCTTTCCTGGACCTAGTTTGTGATGCAGCGTTCTAAGGCACTGCGTCTCAGTGCTTCAGGTGTCACTACAGACACCCTGGTTGGCCCAGCGTCGTCCGGGTTTGGCCGGTGTAGGCCGTCCCATTGTATTCTTAACTGACTGGTCCTCTGTAGCTCAATTGGTAGAGCGTGGCGCTTGTAACGCCAGGGTAGTGGGTTCGATCCCCGGGACCACCCATACGTAAAAATGTATGCACACATGACTGTAAGTCGCTTTGGATAAAAGCGTCTGCTAAATGGCATTATTATTATTAGTTAAATAAAGGTTATTTTATTTTATTGTGTCATCAAAGTAGTGTAGTGTAAAGAGGCCCTAACTGGCTCCTGGGTTATTACCTTCTGGGTGACATGACAACTGTCAACTGAGAATGTGTTAAATGGGTCACAATGTAAAACATCTAGGGACCTACATCTTTGAATCATTCCAACACTAGTCTATCACCTCTGATTCAACTAATCAGCAAGTGTTTTATTGTTGTTTCTAGATGCTGGGTGTCCCGGAGGAGGGCTGGGGTTGGGAAACGCTGTGTCCTAAATGGTATCCTGTTCTCTACATAGTGCACTGCTTTTCACATAGGGCGCTGGTCAAAAGTAGTGCTCTATAAAGGAATTAGGGTGCTATATGGGGTGCGTTGGAGGCCCTGGGGATGACCTCGGGGATGAGTATAATTTAAAAAAATAAAATAATAATGTATTCACTAACTGTAAGTCGCTCTGGATAAGAGCGTCTGCTAAATGACTGTAAATGTAAATGTAACTCTGAGTCCCTATTGTGGTGGTGTTCTGCTGCCAAGGCAAGCCCATCCATACCAACTATCCTCAAAGAAACTGGCCTTGCATGTAGTTCTATGCAAGGGTTTTAAACCTTGGCTCATTGTAGGTCTATTTGAAATAAATTACATTAAATTGGCCCTAATCTATGGATTTCACATGACTGGGCAGGGGCGCAGCCATGGGTGGGCCTGGGAGGGCATAGGCCCACCCACTGGGGAGCCAGGCCCAGCCAATCAGAATGAGTTTTTCCTCACAAAAGGGCTTTATTACAGACAGAAATACTCCTCAGTTTCATCAGCTGTCCGGGTGGCGTAGTTACACGTGGTCTGCAGTTGAGGCCGGTGGACGTACTGCCAAATTCTCTAAAATGACGTTGAAGGCGGCTTATGGTAGAGAAATTAACTTTGAATTCTCTGGCAACAGCTCTGGTGGACATTCCTGCAGTCAGCATGCCAATTGCGCATTCCCTCAACTTGAGACATCTGTGACATTGTGTTGTGTGACACAACTGCACATTTTAGAGTGGCCTTTTATTGTCCCCAGCACAAGGTGCACCTGTGTAATGATCATGCTGTTTAATCAGCTTCTTGATATGCCACACCTGTCAGGTGGATGTATTATCTTGGCAAAGGAGAAATGCTCACTAACAGGGACGTAAACACATTCGTGCACAGAATTTGAGGAATAAGCTTGTTGTGCGTATGGAACATTTCTGGGATCTTTTATTTCCGCTCATGAAACATGGGACCAACACTTTTTACATGTTGCGGTTTATATTTTTGTTCAGTGTGTATCTATTTCTCTCCTCTATAGGCCATATATATATATATATACCACTCAAAAGTTTTGGGTCACTTACAAATGTCCTTGTTTTCCATGAGTTTGAATAGGAAATATAGCTAAATGAATAGGAAATGTAGTCATTGACAAGGTTAGAAATAATGATTTTTAATTGAAATAATAATTGTCCTTCAAACTTTGCTTTCGTCAAAGAATCCTCCATTTGCAGAAATTACAGCCTTGCAGACCTTTGGCATTCTAGTTGTCAATTTGTTGAGGTAATCTGAAGAGATTTCACCCCATGCTTCCTGAAGCACCTCCCACAAGTTGGATTGGCTTGATGGGCACTTCTTACGTACCATACGGTCAAGCTGCCATTGGAACACAGGACTGATGGTTGCTGATAATGGGCCTCTGTACGCCTAATGTAGATATTCCATAAAAAATCAGCCGTTTCCAGCTGCAATAGCCATTTACAACATTAACAAAGTCTACACAGTATTTCTGATCAATTTGATGTTATTTTAATGGACCATAAAATTGCGTTTCTTTCAAAAACAAGGACATTTCTAAGTGACCCCAAACTTGTGTGTATCTCTATCCCTCTCTTCTCTCCTCTATAGGCCATGAATAACCCTCTCTCTTCTCCCCTCTCCTCTATAGGCCATGAATAACCCTCTCTCTTCTCTCCTCTCCTCTATAGGCCATGAATAACCCTCTCTCTTCTCCCCTCTCCTCTATAGGCCATGAATAACCCTCTCTCTTCTCTCCTCTCCTCTATAGACCATGAATAACCTTCTCTCCTGTCCTCTATAGACCATGAATAACCCTCTCTCTTCTCTCCTCTCCTCTATAGGCCATGAATAACCCTCTCTCTTCTCTCCTCTCCTCTCCTCTATAGACCATGAATAACCTTCTCTCCTGTCCTCTATAGACCATGAATAACCCTCTCTCTTCTCCCCTCTCCTCTATAGGCCATGAATAACCCTCTCTCTTCTCTCCTCTCCTCTATAGACCATGAATAACCTTCTCTCCTGTCCTCTATAGACCATGAATAACCCTCTCTCTTCTCTCCTCTCCTCTATAGGCCATGAATAACCCTCTCTCTTCTCTCCTCTCCTCTCCTCTATAGACCATGAATAACCCTCTCTCTTCTCTCCTGTCCTCTATAGACCATGAATAACCCTCTCTCATCTCTCCTCTCTAGACCATGAATAACCCTCTCTCTTCTCTCCTCTCCTCTCTAGACCATGAATAACCCTCTCTCTTCTCTCCTGTCCTCTATAGACCATGAATAACCCTCTCTCTTCTCTCCTCTCCTCTATAGGCCATGAATAACCCTCTCTCTTCTCTCCTCTCCTCTATAGGCCATGAATAACCCTCTCTCTTCTCTCCTGTCCTCTATAGACTATGAATAACCCTCTCTCTTCTCTCCTCTCCTCTATAGGCCATGAATAACCCTCTCTCTTCTCTCCTCTCCTCTATAGGCCATGAATAACCCTCTCTCTTCTCTCCTCTCCTCTATAGGCCATGAATAACCCTCTCTCTTCTCTCCTCTCCTCTATAGGCCATGAATAACCCTCTCTCTTCTCTTCTCTCCTCTATAGGCCATGAGTATATACAGTATAACCCTCAACGGCCCAGCACCATGGGGCTTCAGACTTCAGGGGGGGAAGGACTTCAGCATGCCCCTCACTGTGTCCAGGGTAAGCTTTGTGTTTCTACCGTATTCTACTATATACCCGTATTGATGCTGGACCGGTTTGGGTTTTTACTTTACCTTCTATAACGGTATTTAGTTGTTGTTTTTTATAGTTTACTCCACTACTTTACGCTGCATTCTCTCACCGAGCCCTGCCTCCTGTCACTCAAGAAGCTCAGTTGTTGTTGCTCGTACACGAGAGATCATTTGCCGACCGTTCACTCTTCAGTCTGAATGGTCAATGCAGCAGATGCAACAATATGTTGATTGATGACAACGATGCTGTTTCCACTTTACTTGTTAATATAAATCCACAAGCGTTCTATAATACACTATTAGTTAGTATCTTACTGTCTGCAAACAGCTAGTGTCTTTTTCTTAGCATGTCGCAAACGTAGCCAACGGTTATCCAGCAGTAATTATAACCCTAGAGCAATAAAAATAATACAAATAAATCCAGAAAAATGAAACTAAAGGCAATTGAACCCAGTCTGCCACAAAGAGAAGATTCAAGTATGAGCCAGGCCTACATCTATATACATACGTGCCATTTGCTGTGTGTTTGTATGACCTGGGGGGGGGTCTGTCTGTATGTGTGGCTTTGAATCTCTCTCTGTGTGTGTCCATGTTTTGTATCCCCTGTGGACATATCAATTATACAGGTTACACGCTACTCTGCCCAATCAAACAACCGGATATGTTTCATCCATATGCTACAATTCCTAAGCAGCTATTTTGAAAGAGGCTATATCTGAACGCAACAGAAGCTCTTTCCCCCCCGGTGTGACCTGTACCCTGGGCCTGATCATGCCACCTGTTGTGTGTTTTTTTTAATTTGAACAGCAAACTATTGGGGAGAATAGCTAGCTATGATTGGGTGTCATTTTTTAAATCCATGTTTTCAGCTCTGAAACGATCGGTTGCGCGTCTCAGTTCATGCATTCCTCTGAGGTGTGTCAGTGGGCTGTATCCAAAATTGCACTCTATTACCCTTTGGACTATAGCACTACATTTGACCACGGACCATAAGGCTCTAGGGAATAGGGTGCCATTTGGAATGTACTCAGTATGTATGATACAGTATCAGAAGTCTCTGAGTTTCTCCACTTCTCTCTCTCCTCACAAGGACATGTTGTGGCTTGTTTAGCCCAGGAACAACTTGTTACTGTGTTAGGTCACTGTGTCTGAGCTAAATTAATCATACGTAGTGAAATGGTTTCTCTGATTGTCCATAAACGACCGGCTATTGAACAGAGTGACACCCAGCACAGGGTTTCCAGCCCTTATAAGTGCTTGGTCGGTCTGTGTGTGTGTATATGCCTGTGATGGAGGGAGCAGTTACAGTGCCATGCAAAAGTATCCATCCCCCTTGGCGTTTGTCCTATTTTGTTGCATTACAACCTGTAATTTAAATTGATTTTTATTTGGATTTCATGTAATGGACATACAAAAAATAGTCCAAATTGGTGAAGTGAAATGAAAAAAAAAAAAAAAGTTGTTTCAAAGAATTCTAAAAAATAAATAACGGAAAAGTGGTGCGTGCATATGTATTCATCCACTTTGCTATGAAGCCCCTAAATAAGATCTGGTGCAACCAATTACCTTCAGAAGTCACATAATTAGTTAAATATTGCCCACCTGTGGGCAATCTAAGTGTCACCTGATCTCAATGTGTGTGTGTATGTATGTGTATATATACACACACACAGTGCCATACATACACACACACAGTGCCCTCCACAATTATTGGCACCCCTGTTTAAGATGTGGTCGAGGACTTCCAAAAATTCTCCTTTTTTTTAAACAACATAGAACCCAAATGCAAAAAATAGAAAAATCCAACCTTTTATTTAAGTACATTACTTTGGTGTAAAAAAAAATCACACATTTAGATTTTTTTTTTTTTTTGAAATCATGTGTCCCACAATTATTGGCACCCCTGATGTTAATACTTTGTACAACCCCCTTTTGCCAACAAGACAGCACTTAATCTCCTCCTATAACATTTCACAAGATTGGAGAACACAGAGAGAGGGATCTTTGACCATTCTTCTTTGCACAATCTTTCTAGATCATCCAGTGTCCTGGGTCCTCTCTTATGCACTCTCCTCTTTAGCTCGCCCCCACAGGTTTTTGATTGGGTTGAGGTCTGGGGACTGAGATGGCCATGGGAGGACCTTGAGTTTGTGACTGCTGAACCATTTTTGTGTAGATTTTGCCACATGTTTTGGATCATTATCCTGCTGAAAGACCCAATGACGACCCATCTTCAGCTTTCTGGCAGAGGCCATCAGGTTTTTATTTAAAATGTCCTGGTAGTTCAAAGCGTTCATAATGCCATGCACCCTAACAAGGTTCCCAGGGCCTTTGGAAGAGAAACAGGCCCACAGCATCACAGATCCTCCACCATACTTCACGGTGGGCATGAGGTGCTTTTCGGCATACTCATCTTTTGTTTTACGCCAGACCCACTTAGAGTGTTTGTTGGCAAAAGCTCAATCTTAGTCTCATCTGACCAAAGCACACGATCCCAGTTGAAGTCCCAGTGCCGCTTAGCAAACTCCAGACGTTTACGTTTGTGAGTGTTAGTGAGAAAAGGCTTTTTCCTTGCATGCCTCCCAAACAGCTTGTTGGCATGTAGAGAGCGTCTGATGGTTGTTTTGGAGACTTTGTGACCCCAAGATGCCACTCTTTGATGCAATTCTGTGACAGTGAGCTTAGGACTTTTTTTTACTTCTCTTACCATCCTCCTCACTGTGCGTTGTGGCAAGATAAACTTGGGACCTCTTCCAGCCTTGTTTGTCACTGTTCCAGTTGTTTTAAACTTCTTAATGATTCCTCTGACTGTAGATACGGGCAAGTTAAGGCGAGTGGCTATTTTCTTGTAGCCATTGCCTGACTTATGAAGGTCGACACAAATCTGCCTTACTTGAATGGTGTGTTCTCTTGTCTTTGCCATGTTGACAAATGGGTAAGAGAATTAGGCCTCTGTGTCACGTCATATTTATACCCCAGGGAAACAGGAAGTCATGAATTACTAATTACAAGTTCCTAGATACCCTGACCAACTTTAGCAACTACAGAAAAATATAGTTAAAAAAAAATCAATTAAAATTTTCAGCGGAATTGTTAGGGGTGCCAATAATTGTGGGACACATGATTTCAAGTTTTTTTTTCTTCTAAATGTGTGATTTTTTTTTTTTAACCACCAAAGTAATGTACTTAAATAAAAGGTTGGATTTTTCTATTTTTTTGCATTTGGGTTCTATGTTGTTTTTTTTAAAAAAGGAGAATTTTTGGAAGTCCTCGACCACATCTTAAACAGGGGTGCCAATAATAGTGGAGGGCACTGTATATACCAGTTTTTGCCCCAGAGTCTGCAACATCACCAAGCAAGCGGCACCATGAAGACCAAGGAGCTCTCCAAACAGGTCAGGGATAAAGTTGTGGAGAAGTACAGATCAGGGTTGGGTTACAAAAAAATATCAGAAACTTAACATCCCACGGAGCACCATTAAATCCATTATTAAAAAATGGAAAGAATATGGCACCACAACAAACCTGCCAAGAGAGTGCCGCTCACCAAAACTCACAGACCAGGCAAGGAGGGCATTAATCAGAGGCAACAAAGAGACCAAAGATAACCCTGAAGGAGCTGCAAAGCTCCACAGCGGAGATTGGAGTATCTGTCCATAGGACCACTTTAAGCCGAACACTCCACAGAGCTGGGCTTTACGGAAGTGGCCAGAAAAAAGCCATTTGCTTAAAGAAAAAAATAAGCAAACACGTTTGGCATGTGGGAGACTCCCCAAACATATGGGAGAAGGTACTCTGGTCAGATGAGACTAAAATTGAGCTTTTTGGCCATCAAGGAAAACTCAATGTCTGGCGCAAACCCAACACCTCTCATCACCCCGAACACCATCATGCTGTGGGGATGTTTTTCATCGGCAGGGACTGGGAAACTGGTCAGAATTTAAGCAGATGGAGCTAAATACAGGGAAATTCTTGAGGGAAACCTGTTTCAGTCTTCCAGAGATTTGAGACTGGGACAGAGGTTCACATTCCAACAAGACAATGACCCTAAGCCTACTGCTAAAGCAACACTCGAGTGGTTTAAGGGGAAACATTTAAATGTCTTGGAATGGCCTAGTCAAAGCCCAGACCTCAATCCAATTGAGAATCTGTGGTATGACTTAAAGATTGCTGTACACCAGCGGAACCCAACCAACTTGAAGGAGCTGGAGCAGTTTTGCCTTGAAGAATGGGCAAAAATCCCAGTGGCTAGATGTGCCAAGCTTATGGAGACACGGTCATACTAACAGGCCTGACATACAGGAGTACAGTCATACTAACAGGCCTGACATACAGGAGTACGGTCATACTAACAGGCCTGACATACAGGAGTACGGTCATACTAACAGGCCTGACATACAGGAGTACGGTCATCATACTAACAGGCCTGACATACAGGGGTACGGTCATACTAACAGGCCTGACATACAGGAGTACGGTCATACTAACAGGCCTGACATACAGGGGTACGGTCATCATACTAACAGGCCTGACATACAGGGGTACGGTCATCATACTAACAGGACTGACATACAGGAGTACGGTCATACTAACAGGACTGACATACAGGAGTACAGTCATACTTGGGTTGACACCACCTGGTTAGGCTGTAGTTTTAGATTATATCCCCTAGCTCAGTCATTCTCAAATGGCGGACCGCGGTACGTGTCCGGACCCAGCGACGGGGTCAATACGGACCGAACGGCACCAAACGATATCGAAGTTTAGTACATTTTTAATTTCAGACAGCTTTCAAACATGATCGACCGGGCGCCGTTTCCCAAGTGCAGCGCGGCCTCTCTATGTCTCCAGTAGTGGTGAAGATACCCCAGATTGCATCCTATCCAAATCGCGTGCATTTATGCAAATAAGTCTCACGAAGAGAGCCGTGTCTCATCCGATCGCATAAATATATGCAAATATCTTTGACAGTGAACGACTGTGTTGGGAGCAAGCAGCAGGAAGGAACACGGAAATACGTCCGTCGATAGACATTGTGAATGTGAAGGATGGCTAGTTCAAAGAAAAGTTGATAGTGAAAATCACATTTTCAAAGACAAGTGGACAGAAGAAGTACGCATTCATTCTCCCCGCAAACAAGTTCAAAACCAATGTGCCTGATTTGGCTCAGAGTCCCGTAGCGCTCCTAATGTGAAGCGTTGCTATGACACAACAGTCATTTGGCGCAAACGTGTCCCCATAAAACACAGAGGTGAGAACGAGAAAGCCCAATATGAGAGGCCCACCAAAGTTCCCTGACAGCCCAAGAACATCCAATGGAGCGCTCACTGAAAAATAGCTTGCGTTTTGGGAAAACGCAAAAAGCCATTTACTGACGCAGAGATGTTTTAAAGAATGCAATGAGTGACGTTGCTGAGACCTTGATGGTGAACAAAAAGATGAGCTGAAGGAAAAGATCAAACCGATCCCACAGCAATGAGAACTGAAATATTAGCTGAAGATGTGATTTCACAACTTGATGAGGCCATTCAGAATGCATCATGCATTTCTTTAGCTGTGGATGAATCAACAGATAACAACTCTTGAAGCACACACACGAGGAGAGGACATTCATGAGGCCATCAAAGGGATGCTGACAAAGGGGGATAGATCTGAAGTCGGTGGTCTCCATCACCACAGATGGAGCTCCAGCCATGATAGGAAGAGGAAGGGGACTGGTTTCACGTTTTGAAAGACGACCGACCTGACATTTTTACCACTGCATCATCCAGTCTGGGAGAAGTGTACGCTGAGGTCATGACAACAATGATGAAACGGATCAACTTTTTGAGAGCATCATCATCATCCCAACAGCATGGTCTGCGAAGAGGCTTTCTGACAGAGGTTAATGCCAACTATGATGACTTACTAGTGCACAACAATGTCAGATGGCTCAGCAAAGGCAGGGTTTTGGAGCGCTTTTGGGGAATTCGGGAGGAGATAATCTTTCCTATCAGAGTGAAAAGGCAACTCGGTTTACAGAGTTTTTGGAAGATGTGGAGAAAATGCAAACGGCTGTATTTCTGGCAGACATTACATCTTAATGAGCTCAATGTTAAGCTGCAGGGACAGAACAACACTGTGTGATTTGATAACAACAGTCTGGGCTTTCCAGAGGAAATTGGAGATTTTCAAGACTGATCTCCAGGGAGAACTTGTCCACTTCCCCAACTTTTGGAGCAAACCCAGGGAGAGCGAGATGTTCCTCACCACGGTGATTTTTTAAATAAAGAAGCTGACGGATAACTTCAAGGCTCGCTTTTATGACTTTGCCTCTTGGAAGACAACTGCTGCTGTTTATACAGAAGCCCTTCTTGGTCACAAATGTCCCTTTTTTTTTTTTCAGAGGAAGCAAAACAGACCTTCAGATGGGTAAATGTTGCAACACTACAAATTGTAGTTGATTTGAACTGCAAGAAAATGTGGCTTTGAAAGAGCAGGTTGGTGATTTGTGACCCTGTCCGTTTCTGGGGAAAGATGGTGCCTGCAGCTGGTTTCCCTGTTCTTAACAAAACGGCACTACACATCCTGACCACGTTTGGTTCCACATACTGCTGTGAGTCAGCCTTCTCCACAAAGAACATTATTAAAACCGAATACCGCACCAGGATCACCAATGAACACCTGCACCAGTGTCTTAGAATTGCACTCGCACCATTTTTGCCAAAGTTCTAAGTATTGGCAGGAGGGGAAAAAAAAAGTGATTTCTCTCATTAGTCATTGATGCAAGGCCCAGAGTGACTTGGGCATGCATGGAACACAGTCTGTGCACTCAGATGTTCTTTTCTATTGGACTCTCCTTTGTTCTCCATATAATGTACACTTTAGATTATATTAATATTTATTCATTAAAGAGAAATGCAAGGCCCATGTACATTGGCTCAGTGACTTTTTTTGCTTACAGATTACTATGCAATCACTTTTGTTCTTCAGCAATGTTCAGCACTTTATTATTATTGTAAAAAGAGAAACCATTCATTTAACAAAAAAAATACTTTTTGTTGTACTAATTTCTTTAAATGTCTTTTTGAAGCAGCATGACAAATAGTAATAGCCTACTTGCTACTGCAGCACAGGTACATTGTTCACAGTCAAAATAAAGATGTTTGTAATTCATTAGAATGTATCTGATTGGGCCCATTTTTAATGTTTTTAATAGAGGTCCTGAAAACATTTTAGATATATAAAACATGTATCCCAAATCAGAATATGGACAATGGTAAGTTTGATACTATGCTGTGCTAGAGCACCAATAAATCACTATATATATATATATATCTCTATCTATCTCTCAGGACCTTTCCCACTTTGGAAGTTTGTGTGACCGCACCTTCTCAAGTTGTATTTGAATACCCCTGCCCCAGCTGTTTCCATACTGACATGCAGAGGACAGTCATACTAGCAGGTCCCTGTTGACTGACGGACTTTCATAATAAAAGGCCTTTTCCTTTCAGCTCAGACTGGCTGACGTCAGACTAGCAGGCCCCTGTCTCAGACTGTTGACTGATCATAATAAAAGGCCTAGTCTAGTCAGCCCCATCTCCCTGGCTCTGACTGGCTGACAGACTTCTCTCCCTGGCTCTGACTGGCTGGTCCTCCTGGAAGTGATGTGTGTGGGTGGTCTGCTCTGCCCCAGGGCCCCTGAGATATCATCTCAACCCAGAGAGGGAGCTGATTTACACAATAAAGGACAATCCAACTGACAGCAAGACTAAAGCTTCAGAGAGAGGCTGCAGGGTGACGAGATGGGCAGTGTGAGATAAGGCTAAATTCTTAGGGCTTTAATAGCATGGGAAACACATGTTGCCAAAGCAAGTGAAATAGATAAAGGTGAGAAGAAAGAAACTATTACAAATGAACAGTAAACATTGCGCTCTAAGGTTTACAATATATCAAGACATTTCAAGTGTTCTAGTCACAGCTACATTTTTTTTAGCAATGTGCAAATAGTTGTAGTACAAATAGTACTAGTTTCTCTCTCTCTCTCTCAGCTAATGTAGTTGGTAGCTTTGAGAAGGTTTGATTTATTAGGAGGAGTATAGGGCTGTATCTGTTTGAGTTTGGCCAGGTAACGGCGGCTGTTAAGGTCCATAAGTGACTTTATAGACGATTGTCCCGTAGACCTGTTAAATGGGGATCTGTTCCTCTGCTATTGGTCCTGTCGACCTGTTAAATGGGGATCTGTTCCTCTGCTATTGGTCCTGTCGACCTGTTAAATGGGGATCTGTTCCTCTGCTATTGGTCCTGTCGACCTGTTAAATGGGGATCTGTTCCTCTGCTATTGGTTTAGAACGGTGTGTGTGTGTGTGTGTGTGTGTGTGTAGGGTGGTATGTCTATGAATGCTCTGCTTCCATCCTCTCCCTGTATGAGCCAGGAACCCAATGTTTCCTCTAAATTCCTGGAATGCCGTCATTCCTCATGTCTCTCCCGTTCCCAGATCCTGGCAACAGCAGAGCCCTTTGTTTTCTCTCGGCATCCATTGGCTGGGTCCCTATATAGGGCTCTACACATTGGCTGGGTCCCTATATAGGGCTCTACCCATTGGCTGGGTCCCTATATAGGGCTCTACACATTGCCTGGGTCCCTATATAGGGCTCTACACATTGCCTGGGTCCCTATATAGGGCTCTACCCATTGGCTGGGTCCCTATATAGGGCTCTACACATTGGCTGGGTCCCTATATAGGGCTCTACCCATTGGCTGGGTCCCTATATAGGGCTCTACACATTGGCTGGGTCCCTATATAGGGCTCTATCCATTGGCTGGGTCCCTATATAGGGCTCTACACATTGGCTGGGTCCCTATATAGGGCTCTACACATTGGCTGGGTCCCTATATAGGGCTCTACACATTGGCTGGGTCCCTATATAGGGCTCTACACATTGGCTGGGTCCCTATATAGGGCTCTACCCATTGGCTGGGTCCCTATATAGGGCTCTACCCATTGGCTGGGTCCCTATATAGGGCTCTACCCATTGGCTGGGTCCCTATAGGGGCTCTATCCATTGGCTGGGTCCCTATATAGGGCTCTATCCATTGGCTGGGTCCCTATATAGGGCTCTATCCATTGGCTGGGTCCCTATATAGGGCTCTATCCATTGGCTGGGTCCCTATATAGGGCTCTATCCATTGGCTGGGTCCCTATATAGGGCTCTATCCATTGGCTGGGTCCATATATAGGGCTCTATCCATTGGCTGGGTCCCTATATAGGGCTCTACACATTGGCTGGGTCCCTATATAGGGCTCTATCCATTGGCTGGGTCCATATATAGGGCTCTATCCATTGGCTGGGTCCCTATATAGGGCTCTATCCATTGGCTGGGTCCCTATATAGGGCTCTATCCATTGGCTGGGTCCCTATATAGGGCTCTACACATTGGCTGGGTCCCTATATAGGGCTCTGTTACGAACCCCGTGGCTCTAAACATCTAGGGTGGATGGACATGAGACCCGTAACATAAATTATGCAAATTAGGAGTGTGGCATGGAACAGTGAGAACAAATATGACACAACAACCATGAACTACCGTCAAACACAAATGGTTTATTTCTGAACACACGGTAAGGGTTTGGGAAAAAGGGCTGAGCAGGACCCAAGAAATGAAACAATAGTGTAAAACCCCCTAAGCTGATCTTGCCTGCCTCAAGAACCGCTAGGCTACTGCTAGTCATACAAAAATACAGTGGGTGGTCCGCTCAGGTCTAACTAGTGTTTAGACAGTTCTTTCTACGGGAAATGTATGCCCAAGGGCAGCTAGCTCAAACTCCCCTTTTCCCAGAAACACACAATAGTTACCAAACAGAGTAACCAGCAAATCAATGAGTACTCTAAACACAGGACATCACAGTATCCATTACTCACATACAAAACAGTAGTCTAACAGAATTACCAATCATAGTAAACAACAACTTAGTGAGTAACCAAAAACAGGACACCACCGTGTCCATACTCACATACGGAAATATTCTCTCTCTCTCAACAAACACAAGACTGGTTTTTATACAATGGGATGTGTGATTGAAACAAACGAGTAACAGGTGGTGCAATGCACAGGAATGTTCACTGATTGGTCCAATCAGCAGACACCTCAACGACCACCAATCAGGAACATACAGGACACCTGTGATTAGGGCAGAAGGAGAGAAACACACAAAAACACAGGATACCTGTATCCGTAACAGGCTCTACACATTGGCTGGGTCCCTATATAGGGCTCTATCCATTGGCTGGGTCCCTATATAGGGCTCTACCCATTGGCTGGGTCCATATATAGGGCTCTACACATTGGCTGGGTCCATATATAGGGCTCTATCCATTGGCTGGGTCCCTATATAGGGCTCTACCCATTGGCTGGGTCCCTATATAGGGCTCTACCCATTGGCTGGGTCCCTATATAGGGCTCTACACATTGGCTGGGTCCCTATATAGGGCTCTACCCATTGGCTGGGTCCCTATATAGGGCTCTACCCATTGGCTGGGTCCCTATATAGGGCTCTACACATTGGCTGGGTCCCTATATAGGGCTCTACCCATTGGCTGGGTCCATATATAGGGCTCTACACATTGGCTGGGTCCCTATATAGGGCTCTATCCATTGGCTGGGTCCATATATAGGGCTCTACACATTGGCTGGGTCCATATATAGGGCTCTACCCATTGGCTGGGTCCCTATATAGGGCTCTACACATTGGCTGGGTCCCTATATAGGGCTCTACACATTGTTTGCGTCCCTAATGCACCAACACCCTATGGGCCTGGTCAAAAGTGGTGCACTATGGAGGGAATAGGGTTCCATTTGGAACTCAACCCTGGTGTCCTGACCCAGCAGACAGAGCATGACTACCTTCTCACATCTCAAAGGAACGCTTTACCGCTGACATCACTGGAAGAAACACCATCTCAGCACCATGCCCCCGGCCCTGTGCCCCCGGCCCTGTGCCCCCGGCCCTGTGCCCCCAGCCCTGTGCCCCCAGCCCTGTGCCCCCAGCCCTGTGCCCCCAGCCCTGTGCCCCCGGCCCTGCTATCAGAAGTCTCTATCTTGTATTTAAATCTGGGGGCTTTGTGGAGCCTTTAAACGTAGTGATTGCTTAGCTTTGGGCCCCGCAGAGCCACAGAGGGGGGAGACATCTGGTTTCTATCTCAGAGCACATATCACCTTGCTAAAATCATTAACACAGCACGTTAATAAGCAGGAAGTGAGATTTGTGACTGGTACCAGAGATAGATGTGTAATCAGGGGGGGGGTGTCAGAGATATATGTGTAATCAGGGGGGTGTGTCAGAGATAGATGTGCTATCAGGGGGGGGTGTCAGAGATAGATGTGTAATCAGGGGGGTGTCAGAGATAGATGTGTAATCAGGGGGGTGTGTCAGAGATAGATGTGTAATCAGGGGGGTGTCAGAGATAGATGTGTAATCAGGGGGGGTGTCAGAGATAGATGTGTAATCAGGGGGTGTGTCAGAGATAGATGTGTAATCAGGGGGAGGGGGTGTCAGAGATAGATGTGTAATCAGGGGGGGTGTCAGAGATGAGTGTAATCAGGGGGGGGGTGTCAGAGATAGATGTGCTATCATCATGTAGGCTGTTCTCTGCTAGGGTTCAGTTTTGCTGTGGGTGTGTCCTGTTCACTGCTCATCCACACACACACACACACACACACACACACACACACACACACACACACACACACACACACAGGACTTGTCATGGGTGTGGATTAATAATTCAAGGCTGACTGGTACATTGGCTGATGAAGGAAGGATAATCTAGTAGTTTATCTTTAGCTGGTTAAACGTGAATGGCCTGTGTTGTGTACTCCAACAGGGCTGGTTTAACCTGGAGTTACTGCTGGTTTAACCTGGAGTTACTGCTGGTTTAACCTGGAGTTACTGCTGGTTTAACCTGGAGTTACTGCTGGTTTAACCTGGAGTTACTGCTGGTTTAACCTGGAGTTACTGCTGGTTTAACCTGGAGTTACTGCTGGTTTAACCTGGAGTTACTGCTGGTTTAACCTGGAGTTACTGCTGGTTTAACCTGGAGTTACTGCTGGTTTAACCTGGAGTTACTGCTGGTTTAACCTGGAGTTACTGCTGGTTTAACCTGGAGTTACTGCTGGTTTAACCTGGAGTTACTGCTGGTTTAACCTGGAGTTACTGCTGGGGGGGGTAGACATAAAATAGTAAAGGTAAATCTGGGGGGGCTTTACAATTGCCCACGCATCCAACTACACTACTTTCGTTTTTTTGCCTTATAATATGCCATTTAGCAGACGCTTTTATCCAAAGCGACTTACAGTCATGCGTGCATACATTTTTGTGTATGGGTGGTCCCGGGGATCGAACCCACTACCTTGGCGTTACAAGCGCCGTGCTCTACCAGCTGAGCTACAGAGGACCTTAAGTAACCTTCATTCTTATGTAACCAAACGAAACGTGCCATACTCCATTTGAGTGTCCCGACTTAACGTTTGACTATGTTACGTCTAGTCTGAGACCAGGTCGCCCTGAAGTGGGCAGCAGTGCAATGAGGAAAAGGTAACCGTGGGTATAGAGCTGGGCTCAGAGGCACTGAAATTGCATTGTCAGTTTGGTCAAATGGCCCCCTGTAGGGACCGGTGAGAGGTGTGTTCAGAACACTGTCGGTTGAAAGGTACCGGTAGGCCTCTCCTTTTAAAATACTATAGTTAATACCAACACCTCATTTATAACTTTTATTTAACTGTTTTACTGTAATTTCTCAAACAGCTGACACCTAAAGAGAAATCAGAAATGATATAGGTTGACTTTCGTTGATCAGAATGAATAATGTATTTTATAAATGGTTTCACAGATTATTATTATTTTTTAACAATGTTTCAATAGGAAACTTAACGATACACCATCATTCTCTTGCTGATAAGATGCAGCTGTTTTCTAACCCCTTTGTGCACGTAACAAAAGTGCCACATTTTTAAAAAGCCGTCTTCATTACATATGGCAGATCATATGAGGCCATGCGATCTCATTGGTGTGTGGCGTGGTGTGATGTGTTCCAGGGTATGTTGTCCTCTCCTAGTCTCCTTCCTTCCCAGTATTGACTAACTGCGGTGGGGTGTAGAGTTTCCTCCCTCCCCTCTCTCGTCTAAAGGCCTGAGCACAGCACTTCACTACGGCAGCGTCCCAAATGGCACCCTATTCCCTACATAGTGCACTACTTTTGACCAGGGCCCATAGGGAATAGGGTGCCATTTTGGGACCCATACGTACAGGAACAGCTGTGATCTAAACCTGAGACACCGACACAGGTGCCTGTGTCCATCACTGGCCTGGCCACACACACACACACACACACACACACACACACACACACACACACACACACCCCCCTACTCTGGTGCCGCTACCTCTATCTGCTTCACTCATTCTTACTAATCACGCTGCATCTCACTCCATCTCACCTTCCCTCTGTTTTAACCTGTCACTGCTGCTTTCTATTATAATCTGCTCTGCTAGGCCTTACTGTCGCTGCCTTTCACTGTCTCTCTCTCTCTCTCTCTGCCTCTCCCTCTGTCTCTCCCTCTGCCTCTCCCTCTGCCTCTCCCTCTGCCTCTCCCTCTGCCTCTCTCTCTGCCTCGCTCTCTGCCTCGCTCTCTGCCTCGCCCTCTGCCTCCCTCTGCCTCTCTCTCTCTCTCTCTCGCCCTCTGCCTCTCTCTCTCTCGCCCTCTGCCTCTGCCTCTCTCTCTCTCTCTCTCTCCGCCCTCTGCCTCTCTCTCTGCCTCTCTCTCTCTCTCTCCTCGCCCTCGCCCTCTGCCTCTCTCTCGCCCTCTCTGCCGCCTCAGAATACCAGTCACACACGAGGGCCTACATGTGTTGTCTTAGTAGTTGTGGTGTTTCTCTGTAACAGATGCAGACCAAATTTAGAGAAGCTGTAACAACACCTTTAGTTCCCTTTTAATTGCTTCTAGCTTGGGTAGATCATAGGTAATTCACTTGATGTTAAAAGTAGTTTTTCATGAGGAATGCATTTAATGTAATTATATTTTTAGGTTTTTGACGTGTTGAGATTTTTTCCCTGAAAACAAAGAAAACCAGGTTCTTTTTTTCAACAAGCTACGCCTCACTGCAGAATTAGACTTTTGTCCGTGTTCTCCAAACGCCCGTGTTCTCCAAACGCCCGTGTTCTTGTTTCTCCTGCTGCTCTGTATCGTTCAATTTCTCCAAATTTCAAAGTTAATAGTTAAGTTAAGGCTCTCATTCCGAATGGTTAAGGTTTGGGAAGGGTTCAAATAAAAAAAATTGTCCACGACTGGGATCAAACACACACAACCTTCTATCCACAACCTTCTGATCCAGAGTCATGGGATTACCCAGGCCTACTTGATGGTAATAGCGCTCAATGTTGCCCCTAGTGGCCAGTTTAAGGCATTTCTCGACATCCTCAAGACATAGATAGACGTCCAATTTCAACATCAATCTTGAACGACCTGGCTGGCTTTTTTTTCTAGGTCTCTACAGTCAAGGAAAGGTGAAATTAAGCCACTCCACAAGGGAACTGTGTCCTCAGCTATGGGTTAATGTTAATGTGCTGAATCAAAGAGGCTGGATCTTATAGCTTAGTGGAACACGACAGAAACCAATGATTAGGGTCTAGAATCCTCTGTTAATTTAAGAGCCAATAGTCTACAGGGATCTAAAAGGATCAATGACCGGAGAGGACAGGGTAATCGATGTCTACAGAGACCAGGTCTGCATCCCAAATGAGACCGTATTCCCCATGTAGTGCACTACTTTTGACCAGAGCTCTATGGACCCTGGCCAAAAGTAGTGCACTACATAGGGAATAGGGTGCCATTTGGGATGCACACAATGTCTACATGACAGAAATCAGTATTCCAGTCAGGGTTCGGCCCTGTGATGTTCAGCCCTGTGATGTTCAGCCCTGTGATGTTCAACCTGGCTTTGGCTTTCTCTGGCTCGCTCTCCTTTTAGTGATCTGATGTTGAACACTTTGTACTCTGAGTGATCTGAGACTTTGACACGTTTCGTTAAGCCTCTGGGACAAGGCTGAGTAAGGCCCTTTATTAAACTAAACACGTTCTGGGACAAGGCTGAGTAAGGCCCTTTATTAAACTAAACACGTTCTGGGACAAGGCTGAGTAAGGCCCTTAATTAAACACGTTCTGGTATCTCCTCTCTCTTCATACCATCTCCACTGTGTGTGTGTATCAACAGCCTCTGTGTACATCAAGAGTTTTTTAAAGGACACTTCTCAAATGGCACCCTATCCACTACATAGTGCACTTTATTTGACCAGAGCCCATAGGGGATTAGGGTGCCATTTGGGAAACACCCACTTACACTGCTGTAGCAGGCCTGGCAGGGTAGGGACTGAGTGCACGTGTGGTATGAGGTTCATATTTACAGCCTGTTCCCTACGGAGTGTGATGCAGGGTAGGGACTGAGTCTGTTCCCTACGGAGTGTGATGCAGGGTAGGGACTGAGCCTGTTCCCTACGGAGTGTGATGCAGGGTAGGGACTGAGCCTGTTCCCTACGGAGTGTGATGCAGGGTAGGGACTGAGTCTGTTCCCTACGGAGTGTGATGCAGGGTAGGGACTGAGCCTGTTCCCTACGGAGTGTGATGCAGGGTAGGGACTGAGCCTGTTCCCTACGGAGTGTGATGATGTGGCTGTAACTCATGTCTGTCATCCAACTTATTTACATGACATCATCGAAAATCAATCACGCTCGTATCATCATCCTGTACAGTCACGGTCAATGACCTGTGGTGCTGCTCGCTCCTGTACAGTCACGGTCAATGACCTGTGGTGCTGCTCGCTCCTGGACAGTCACGGTCAATGACCTGTGGTGCTGCTCGTATCATCATCCTGTACAGTCACGGTCAATGACCTGTGGTGCTGCTCGCTCCTGTACAGTCACGGTTAATGACCTGTGGTGCTGCTCGCTCCTGTACAGTCACGGTTAATGACCTGTGGTGCTGCTCGCTCCTGTACAGTCACGGTTAATGACCTGTGGTGCTGCTCGCTCCTGTACAGTCACGGTTAATGACCTGTGGTGCTGCTCGCTCCTGTACAGTCACGGTCAATGACCTGTGGTGCTGCTCGCTCCTGTACAGTCACAGTTAATGACCTGTGGTGCTGCTCGCTCCTGTACAGTCACGGTTAATGACCTGTGGTGCTGCTCGCTCCTGTACAGTCACGGTCAATGACCTGTGGTGCTGCTCGCTCCTGTACAGTCACGGTCAGTGACCTGTGGTGCTGCTCGCTCCTGTACAGTCACGGTCAATGACCTGTGGTGCTGCTCGCTAATATAATCTACAGTAACAACTGCTCCCCAGGTGCCGACGACATGGACGCCGATTTAATACAGCCCTCCGCACCTCTCTGATTCAGAGGGGTTGGGTTAAATGCGGAAGACATACAGTGCATTGGGAAAGTATTCAGACCCCTTGACTTTCTCCACTGTTGCTTGACAGCCTTATTCTAAAATTGATTAAATCGTTTTTTTCCCCCTCATCAAGCTACACACAATACCTCCATAATGACAAAGCAAAAACAGGTTTAGAAATGTTTGCAAATAAATAAAAAAACTGAAATCACATTTATATAAGTATTCAGACCCTTTACTCAGTACTTTGTTGAAGCACCTTCGGCAGCGATTACAGCCTTCAGTGTCCCATTCTTCTCTGCAGATCCTCTCAAGCTATTTTCAGGTCTCTCCAGAGATGTTCGATTGGGTTCAAGTCCGGGCTCTGGCTGGGCCACTCAAGGACATTCAGAGACTTCCCGAAGCCGCTCCTCTGTTGTCTTGGCTGTGTGCTTAGGGTCGTTGTCCTGTTGGAAGGTGAACCTTCGCCCCTGTCTGAGGTCTTAGTGCTCTGAAGCAGGTTTTCATCAAGGATCTCTGTACTTTGCTCCGTTAATCTTTCCCTCGATCCAGACTAGTCTCCCAGTCCCTGCCACTGAAAAACATCCCCACAGCATGATGCTGCCACCACCATGCTTCACCGTAGGGATGGTGCCAGGTTTCCTCCAGACGTGACGCTTGGCATTCAGGCCACAGAGTTCAATCTTGGTTTCATCAGACCAGAGAATCTTGTTTCTCATGGTCTGAGAGTCCTTAAGGTGCCTTTTGGCAAAATCCAAACCGGGCTGTCATGTGCCTTTTTTTTTTATTGAGGATTGGCTTCCGTCTGGCCACTACCATAAAGGCCTGATTGGTGGAGTGCTGCAGAGATGGTTGTCCTTCTGGAAGGTTCTCCCATCTCCACAGAGGAACTCTGGAGCTCTATCAGAGTGACCATCGGGTTCTTGGTCACCTCCCTGACCAAGGCCCTTCTCCCCCAATTGCTCAGTTTGGCCGGGCGGCCAGCTCTAGGAAGAGTCTTGGTGGTTCCAAACTTCTTCCATTTAAGAATGATGGAGGCCACTCTTTTTTGGGGGGACCTTCAATGCTGCAGAAATGTTTTGGTACCCTTCCCCAGATCTGTGCCTCGATGCAATCCTATCTCTGAGCTCTACAGACAATTCCTTCGACCTCATGGCTTGGTTTTTGCTCTGACATGCACTGTCAACTGTGGGACCTTATATAGACAGGTGTGTGCATTTCAAAAATTGAATTTACCACAGGTGGACTCCAATCAAATTGTAGAAACAGCTCATGGATTATCAATGGAAACAGGATGCACCTGAGCTCAATTTCGAGTCTCATAGCAAAGGGTCTGAATACTTATGTAAATAAGGTATTTCCTCTTATTTTTTTATATACATTTGCAAAAAGTGTCTAAACCTGTTCACTTTGTCATTGTGGGGTATTGTGTGTAGATTGATGATGGAAAAACAGCTATTTAATCCATTTTAGAATAAGGCTGTGACGTAACGAAGTGGAAAAAGTGAAGTGGTCTGAATACTTTCCGAATGCACTGTATTTTGGTTGAATGCATTCAGTTGTCCAACTGACTCTCTTTCCCTAGGATAATCTAACAGAGGAGTTTTGCTGCTAATATCATGTGCAGCAGGGATGGGTAACTTTCTGCTCTGCGGCTCGTGGGGTTTAGTGAAGAGATGGTTACCCAGCCTCTCATGCATCCCAAATGGCTCTCTATTGGGCCCATAGGACTCTAGTGAAAAGTAGCGCTTCATGTAGGGAATAGGGTGACGTTTGGGGGCGAAGCCGCTCTCTCTCTCTCTCTCTCTCTCTCTCTCTGTGGTGTCCTTTCGTGAGTTAACTTCACTTCAAAGCTTTGGTCCACATCTGTAGTGGATCACAAGAAAGTGATGTCATAGTGCTATTCAGAAACTCTTACCCCATGTCCTCATTGTGGTGTGGGGAACTGTCTGGCTAGACACAGACAGAAAGACAGACCCCTCTACAGATCATTAGACGGCGATAACAGACCCAAACATGAATCCTCTTGTTGACTTTGTATGTATATTTAGTCAATACACTAGTTGACAGTGTTAAAAGGTTCGCTAGCTAGTGGTAAAAGCAAGATAGGACACATCTCTGTTGTTTACCTGTTGATTTGGTGTGCACATACTAGGCCCTAGAACGTTTCACTGTGCACTTTCATCTCTCTGATCCAAGTCCTATTCTTAACCAATATGTTCCCTACTGACTAGATATCCTCCTGTTCTTCCCTTTAGACCAGCTACTGACTAGATATCCTCCTGTTCTTCCCTTTAGATCAGCCCTGCTACTGACTAGATATCCTCCTGTTCTTCCCTTTAGATCAGCCCTGCTACTGACTAGATATCCTCCTGTTCTTCCCTTTAGATCAGCCCTGCTACTGACTAGATATCCTCCTGTTCTTCCCTTTAGACCAGCCCTGCTACTGACTAGATATCCTCCTGTTCTTCCCTTTTTAGACCAGCCCTGCTACTGACTAGATATCCTCCTGTTCTTCCCTTTAGATCAGCCCTGCTACTGACTAGATATCCTCCTGTTCTTCCCTTTAGATCAGCCCTGCTACTGACTAGATATCCTCCTGTTCTTCCCTTTAGACCAGCCCTGCTACTGACTAGATATCCTCCTGTTCTTCCCTTTTAGACCAGCCCTGCTACTGACTAGATATCCTCCTGTTCTTCCCTTTTTAGACCAGCCCTGCTACTGACTAGATATCCTCCTGTTCTTCCCTTTAGATCAGCCCTGCTACTGACTAGATATCCTCCTGTTCTTCCCTTTAGATCAGCCCTGCTACTGACTAGATATCCTCCTGTTCTTCCCTTTAGATCAGCCCTGCTACTGACTAGATATCCTCCTGTTCTTCCCTTTAGATCAGCCCTGCTACTGACTAGATATCCTCCTGTTCTTCCCTTTTAGACCAGCCCTGCTACTGACTAGATATCCTCCTGTTCTTCCCTTTAGATCAGCCCTGCTACTGACTAGATATCCTCCTGTTCTTCCCTTTAGACCTGCTACTGACTAGATATCCTCCTGTTCTTCCCTTTAGATCAGCCCTGCTACTGACTAGATATCCTCCTGTTCTTCCCTTTAGACCTGCTACTGACTAGATATCCTCCTGTTCTTCCCTTTAGATCAGCCCTGCTACTGACTAGATATCCTCCTGTTCTTCCCTTTAGACACCTGCTACTGACTAGATATCCTCCTGTTCTTCCCTTTAGATCAGCCCTGCTACTGACTAGATATCCTCCTGTTCTTCCCTTTAGATCAGCCCTGCTACTGACTAGATATCCTCCTGTTCTTCCCTTTAGACCTGCTACTGACTAGATATCCTCCTGTTCTTCCCTTTAGACCCTGCTACTGACTAGATATCCTCCTGTTCTTCCCTTTAGATCAGCCCTGCTACTGACTAGATATCCTCCTGTTCTTCCCTTTAGATCAGCCCTGCTACTGACTAGATATCCTCCTGTTCTTCCCTTTAGATCAGCCCTGCTACTGACTAGATATCCTCCTGTTCTTCCCTTTAGACCTGCTACTGACTAGATATCCTCCTGTTCTTCCCTTTTAGAGCAGCCCTGCTATTGACTCATTGACCTGTATTGCATTGTTGTGTATCACTGATAGTAGCTTAGCCTCAGAACAATACCGTTTACATGCTTGTCTATGGGACCATATTTGAATAAGCACAGTATCGGTTATGGCAGATGTTTGTTCCATTTAACCCTGAAAATATTCAGAGACACCGCGAGAGGATATAGTAGGTGATATTATTATTTTTCACATGTACTTATGCAGCCATACTGTTGGGTGAAACAGAAAGGCTGAATAATGTTCCGTGGGATTTGATGTGTTTTTGTGTCGGTGACCGGCATTAATAGGCCAAAGGTCATATTTCTGTATGATTGAGCGCCCCTGTTGAGACCCTCAAACCCCCCTCTCTCTCTCTCTCCGTCTACAGCTGACCCCCGGGGGTAAGGCCGTGCAGGCCGGTGTGGGCGTAGGAGATTGGGTGGTGTCCATTGGGGAGACCAACGCAGAAGACATGACCCATGTGGAGGCACAGAACAAGATCAGAGCAGCAGAGCAGTCGCTCACCCTCACCCTCAGCAAGTAAGATACTATAACCATACTATACTCACCCTCAGCAAGTAAGATACTATAACCATACTATACTCACCCTCAACAAGTAAGATATTATAACCATACTATACTCACCCTCAACAAGTAAGATATTATAACCATACTAGACTCACCCTCAGAAGATAAGATTTTATAATTATACAATACTGTATGCAGTGGCTTGCGTAAGTATTCACCCCCCTTGGCATTTTTCCTATTTTGTTGCCTTACAACCTGGAATTAAAATGGATTTTGGGGGGGTTTGTATCATTTGATTTACACAACATGCCTACCACTTTGAAGATGCAAAATATGTTTTATTGTGAAACAAGCTCCTTGGTCTTCATGGTGCTGCTTGCTTGGTGGTGTTGCTTTCTTGGTGGTGCTGCTTGCTTGGTGGTGCTGCTTGCTTGGTGGTGCTGCTTGCTTGGTGGTGCTGCAGACTCTGGGGCCTTTCAGAACAGGTGTGTGTGTGTATATACTGAGATCATGTGACAGATCATGTGACACTTCGATTGCACACAGGTGGACTTTATTTAACTAATTATGTGACTTCTGAAGGTAATTGGTTGCACCAGATCGTATTTAGGGGCTTCATAGCAAAGGGGGTGAATACATATGCACACACCACTTTTCAGTTATTTTTTTTTTTCACTTCACCAATTTGGACTATTTTGTGTATATGTCCATTTGATGAAATCCAAATCAAATTCAATTTAAATTACAGGTTGTAATGCAACAAAATAGGAAAAACGCCAAGGGGGATGGATACTTTTGCAAGGCGCTGTATATACCATACTCTACTCACCCTCAGCACATAAGATGATATAATTATACCATACTGTACAATGCATTTGGAAAGTATTCAGACCCCTTGTTCCCCCCCACATTTTGCTACGTTACAGCCTTATTCTAAAATGTATTAAATATTTATATTTTTTCATCAATCTACACATAATACCCCATAATGACAAAGGGAAACAGGTTTTAGAAGTGTTTGGAAATAACAAAAATATAAAAATAAAAACCCACCTTTTTTATTTACATAAGTATTCAGACCATTTGCTTTGAGACTTGAAATTGAGCTCGGGTGCATCCTGTTTCCATTGATCATCCTTGAGATGCTTCTCCAATTGATTGGAGTCCACCTATGGTAAATTCAATTGTTTGGATATGATTTGTAAAGGCACACACCTGTCTATATAAGGTCCCACAGTTGACAGTGCATGTCAGAGCAAAATCCAAGCCGTGAGGTCGAAGGAATTATCCGTAGAGTACTGAGACAGGATTGTCGAGGCACAGATCTAGGGAAGGGTACCAAAACATTTCTGCAGCATTGAAGGTCCCCAAGAACACAGTGGCCTCCTTCATTCTTAAATGGAAGAAATTTGGAACCACCAAGACTCTTCCTAGAGCTGGCCGCCCGGCCAAACTGAGCAATCGGGGGAGAAGGGCCTTGGTCAGGGAGGTGACCCTGAACTCGATGGTCACTCTGACAGAGTTTCTCTGTGGAGATGGGAGAAACTTCCAGAAGGACAACCAATCAGGCCTTTATGGTAGAGGGGTCAGACAGAAGCCACTCCTCAGTAAAAGGCACATGACAGCCCGCTTGGAGTTTGCCAAAAGGCACCTAAAGGACTCTGACCATGAGAAACCAGATTCTCTGGTCTGATGAAACCAAGATTGAACTCTTTGGCCTGAATGCCAAGCGTCATATCTGGAGGAAACCTGGCACCAACCCTACTGTGAAGCATAGTGGTGGAAGCATCATGCTGTGGGGATGTTTTTCAGCGGCAGGGACTGGGTGACTAGTCTGGATCGAGGGAAGGATGAAAATAGTTATTTCTTAGTGTAGATTGATGAGGGGAAAAAACATTTTTAACCAATTTTAAAATAAGGCTGTAATGTAACAAAATGTGGAAAAAGTCAAGGGGTCTGAATACTTTCTGAAGGCACTGTATCTACCATACTATACTCATCCCAGCAAGTAAGAATAATACATTTTTACATTACATTTTAGTCATTTAGCAGACGCTCTTATCCAGAGCGACTTACAGGAGCAATTAGGGTTAAGTGCCTTGCTCAAGGGCACATTTACGTCATTTAGCAGACGCTCTTATCCAGAGCGACTCACAAATTGGTGCGTTCACCCTATAGCCAGTGGGATAAGTGCCTGGGCGCCGCTCGAGAGGTCTCTTTCTAGCTGGAGGGTTTAATACTATATACTATACTCTCACTTACCCTCGGCAAGAACAAATCCTACCGAACAATAATACTATACTATATTATACTGATTATATACTATATTATGCCCACTGTACCATGCCAGAATATACCATGCATACTAAACCATAAAACATCATGAAAGAACCCACCACACACAGGAAGGATCCATTATAACAAACGCACAGCAGTGATAATTTCTCCCAGCTAGCAAGATCATACACCCACAGAAACACAATGCATTATTTAGACTGAACGCAGTACAGAGGAGTGGCTCGTGATGTCTTGCTTTCTAATTCAATTGGAAAATCCATTCAATGAGATTTAAATCACTTTGAAAGTAAAATTAGATTTGCTTGGCTTTATTTAGCTGAGTTATTTTGATCTGGACTGGGGTTGGGTAACGTTCTCCTCCTACGCCAGAGAACATACCTGCTAGCTACCGAGGCACCCCAGTATTGCCATCTATTATATCTATATTGTATCTGAACAACAACTTCTCCCTCAATGAGATGATCTACTACAGGAAAAGGAGGGCAGAACACGCCCCAATTCTCATCCACAGGGCTGTAGTGGAGCAGGTTGAGAGCTTCAAGTTCCTTGGTGTCCACATCACCAACATACTATCATGGTCCAAACACAACAACACCGTCGTGAAGAGGGCACGACAAAACCTATTCCCCCTAAGGAGACTGAAAAGATTTGGCATGGGTCCTCAGATCCTCAAAAAATTATACAGCTGCACCATCGAGAGCATCCTGACTGGTTGCATCACCGCCTGGTATGGCAACTGCTCGGCATCCGACCATAAGGCACTACAGAGGGTAGTGTGTATGGCCCAGTACATCACTGGGGCCAAGCTTCCTGCCATTATTATCCAGGACCTCTATACCAGGCGGTGTCAGAGGAAGGCCCTAAAAATGGTCAGACTCCAGCCACCCTAGTAATAGACTGCTACTGCACAGCAAGCGGTACCGGAGCGCCAAGTCTAGGTCCAAAAGGCTTCTTAACAGCTTCTACCTCCAAGCCTTAAGACTGCAGAATAGCTAATCAAATGGCTACCCAGACTATTTGGATTGACCCCCCCCCTTTTTTATGCTGCTGCTACTTGCTATCTCAACCCTAGTCTTCGTGCAGACACAGGCAGGGGGTATTTATGCACTGCTTCCATTGGAAACAAAGGCAACCGGAAATCCAGTGACGGATCTGAATCTAAGTGCTCTCGAGGCAATTTATCACAAATTGTCTCCGCCACAAAAGAGAGAACAAAATGACTGAGCTCCTTTTTTGAGATCAAGGCACTGAAACCTTCAAGGGGATATGTGCTTCCTACCAACTGAAGTGGCTATCCCTAACAAATCAATGTAACACATGTACCAGTACTTAAAAACCCCAATGATTAGGAAATAGGCACAAACAAATGGCTTTGTAGACCAACACACAGGGGACAAAGGCTGCTTCCCTTCCAGCATCCACCAAAACAACACCACTAAAGCTTACACAATCAAGGAAAAACCCTGAAAAAAAATGAATGCATGAGACTCCCAAAGTTTGGCTTTAACAAAGACTACCAAACAAATAGTACCACGTTGCATTCTAAGAACTGTAGCAACATAGCAGAACCCAAATTTGGCACAAATTACTACCCCTACAAGGTGCTCCAAGCTGACCGTGAACAAAACGTAAACCAAACACAACTAATTAGGCAAATAACATACCACCAAAACCTCAGATTGGACGAGCCCCCACTGTGTTACGACCTGGCTCATATAGTTCGTAACATCAAAGGGAGAGCACAAATGACTTAAATGTAAAAGGAATACTTTGAGTGAGTGAGTGTGAGCTCTTAAAGGTTATGTGGCAGGTGTGTACCATGCATAAGTATTTTTAAAAACCTTTTTGTGTGACTATACAGTATATGCGGTGATACTGTAGGCCTAGTTTTCTGTAACTGTATGGATATTTGTATTTATTATGGATCCCCATTAGTTCCTGCCAAGGCAGCAGCAACTCTTCCAGGGGTCCAGCAAAATTAAGGCAGTTCATACAATTTTTAAACATTACAATACATTCACAGATTTCACAACAGACTGTGCCCTTAGGCCCCTACTCTACTACCACATATCTACAGTACAAAATCCATGTGTATGTGTGTGTATAGTGCATATGTTATTGTGTGTGTGTGTGTGTGTATGCATGTGTCTGTGCCTGTGTTTGTGTTGCTTCACAGTCCCCACTGTTCCATAAGGTGTATTTTTATGTTTTTTCAAATCTGATTCTACTGCTTGCATCAGTTACCTGATGTGGAATAGAGTTCCATGTAGTCATGGCTCTATGTAGTACTGTGCGCCTCCCATTGTCTGTTCTGGACTTGGGGACTGTGAAGAGACCTCTGGTGGCATGTCTTGTGGGGTATGCATGGGTGTCTGAGCTGTGTGCTAGTCGTTTAAACAGACAGCTCGGTGCACCCAACATGTCAACACCTCTTCATAAACACAAGTAGTGATGAAGTCAATCTCTCCTCCACTTTGAGCCAGGAGAGATTGACAGGCATATTATTGTTAGCTCTCTGCGTACATCCAAGGGCCAGCCGTGCTGCCCTGTTCAGAGCCAATTGTAATTTTCTCTCTTTGTGGCATCTGACCACACGACTGAACAGTAGTCCAGGTGTGACTAAGCTAGGGCCTGTAGGACCTGCCCTGTTGATGGTTATTGTTAAGAAGGCAGAGCAGCGCTTTATTATGGACATTAACTGTGTTATTCAACTACATGTCGAGCAAAACATCTTTATCGTGTGGCTCAGTTGGTGCTTGCAATCCCAGGGTTGTGGGTTCAATTCCCACGAGGGACCAGTACGAAAATGTATGCACTCACATCCCTGTAAGTCACTCAGGATAAAAGCTAAATGACTAAAATGTCAATGTAATGTCTGTGTACATGCTGTTGATGATGTTGTGAATAAATGGGTCACCGCTGTGCTCTGTTTGATTGTGTGTCGGGTTTCTCAGTCTCAGGCGGTGGTTATAATTGATTAGGCAGGTCTGTACTAGTCGGTAGTGAATCTGATGTCACACGGACATGTCTCTCTCGCCACAGTTTCCGCCCCGCGTAACCCAACTCCTTCTAAAGAAGAACTATTGAAAATAACACTGATTTATCCTCCTTCCCGTGACACTCCCCCCTCTCTTCCTACTCCTCCGTGACACTCGCGCACACCCTTTTATTTTTTACTCCTCCGTATTTCTCCTGTTTTTGCCTCTCTTCCTTGCTCGCCCCTCTCTTCCTACTCCTCCGTCACAACAGACAATAAAGCTCCTGTTGAGTTGCATTTTGGCTGGAACACGTCTCTTAGTGCAGGAGCTGTTCTATCCTTGTTGTCTTTCTCTCAGGGTTCCACAGTTTAGTTTTCAGATGAGTTAGGAGGACAGTTTTATGACTGAATATTGGTGTGTTGGTTTGGGGCCTAGTTTTATATCCCATGGCTATGATAAAGTATTATCCTAGTTTTAGGATGTGGTCCTTTTGTAGCTCAGTTGATAGAGCATGGCGCTTGTAACGCCAGAGTAGTGTGTTCGATTCCCAAACATTTCTAACAATCTGTTTTCGCTTTGTCATTATGGGGTATTGTGTGTAGATTGAGAGGAAAAAATAATTTAATCTATTTTGTCATGTGGAAAAAGCCAAGGGGTGAGTACTTTCCGAAGGCACTGTATATACAGGGAGTACCAGTACCAGATCAATGTGGAGCTATATACAGGGAGTACCAGTACCGGATCTATGTGGAGCTATATACAGGGTGTACCAGTACCGGATCTATGTGGAGCTATATACAGGGAGTACCAGATCAATGTGGTACCAGTACCGGATCAATGTGGAGCTATATACAGGGAGTACCAGTACCAGATCAATGTGGAGCTATATACAGGGAGTACCAGTACCAGATCAATGTGCAGAGGTACTAGGTATTTGAAGGCAGGGTAAAGTGACTAGGCATCAGGATAGATAATACTAAGATGTTTGAGGTAGATATGTACATGAAGGCAGGGTAAAGTGACTAGGCATCGGGATAGATAATAATAAGGTATTTGAGGTAGATATGTACATGAAGGCAGGGTAAAGTGACTAGGTATCGGGATAGATAATACTAAGATATTTGAGGTAGATATGTACATGAAGGCAGGGTAAAGTGACTAGGCATCGGGATAGATAATACTAAGATATTTGAGGTAGATATGTACATGAAGGCAGGGTAAAGTGACTAGGCATCAGGATAGATAATAATAAGGTATTTGAGGTAGATATGTACATGAAGGCAGGGTAAAGTGACTAGGCATCAGGATAGATAATACTAAGATGTTTGAGGTAGATATGTACATGAAGGCAGGGTAAAGTGACTAGGCATCAGGATAGATAATAATGTATTTGAGGTAGATATGTACATGAATGCAGGGGTAAAGTGACTAGGCATCAGGATAGATAATAATAAGGTATTTGAGGTAGATATGTACATGAAGGCAGGGTTAAGTGACTAGGCATCAGGATAGATAATAATAAGGTATTTGAGGTAGATATGAACATGAAGGCAGGGTAAAGTGACTAGGCATCAGGATATATAATAAGGTATTTGAGGTAGATATGTACATGAAGGCAGGGTAAAGTGACTAGGCATCAGGTTAGATAATAAGGTATTTGAGGTAGATATGTACATGAAGGCAGGGTAAAGATGGCGTAGCAGTGCGGTTGTGTACTCTGTAGTGTGTCCGTGTAAATAGCCTGTTTTTTTTTTTGTCTCTTTTTCGTATATATTTCTCAATCACACTTTTCATCCTTCTACAAAATATACTTTCCTGCAACCCGCCTCACCCAATGTGGAACAGATTCTATTATTTATTTTACCTTTTTATCCAGAACCTTCAGTTGAAACTAGCCAGCTAACTAGCTACTTGCTATTAGCCACCGGTAGCGTTTTTCACCATTGTCCGTGGCCTGCACTACCTACCAGCCAGCTCTAGCCTGGACTATTATCGGCCAGTCTGCACAGCGTGCTATCGACCCAGAGCATATCAGATTTTCTGCCGGAATCACTGGACATTAACACCGGATCATCGCAACTAGCTAGCTGCAACCGAATGGATGTTGTTGGCTAATCACCACCGCCCCCGAAGCAAGCACCAGTTAGCCTTGAGCTAGCCTCGAGCCACACCCATCTCCCGGCTATCTACCTCTCTGTCAACCGGACGGGACCTCCTAGTGTCGACACGGAACCCCGCCGATCCATCACGACTGGTCTGCCGACGTAATCGTCTGATGTGGTTTCAACAGGCTTCCCTTTGTGACGACCACGAAGATCCATTAGCTGCTCCGGTCTCACCTTTCGTCACTGACCTTAGATCACTCAGCTGCACAGCTGATGCTGCTGGCTGTTCCTACTTTTATCTTAGCCTCAGCCCAAACTTTCGTCGCCATTACCAGTTGTTGTCTTAGCCCTCTCTAATAACACCTGTGATTGCTTTATGCCTCTCTCCCATGTCAATATGCCTTGCCTATTGCTGTTCCAGTTAGTTCTTATTATACAATTTCACTGTAGAGCCCCCAGTCCAGCTCAACCAGCCTCAGAGCTCCTTTGTCCCACCCCCCATACACGCGGAGACAGGCTCAATCGGTGCCTCCAGTGATGCTATCTCTTCCATCGTTACCCAATGCTTAGGTTTACCTCCACTGTACTCATATCCTTCCATATCCTTGTCTGTACATAATGCCCTGAATCTATTCTACAACGCCTGGAAATCTGCCCCTTTTTATTCTCTGTACCCAACGCACTAGAAGACCGGTTCTTAAAGCCTTTAGCCGTATCCTTATTCTACTCCTCCTCTGTTCCTCTGGTGATGTAGAGGCTAACCCAGGCCCTGTAGCCCCCAGTATCACTCCTGCTCCCCAGGCGCTATCATTTGTTGACTTCTGTAACCGTAAAAGCCTTGTTTTTTTTGCATGTTAACATCAGAAGCCTCCTCCCTAAGTTTGAGTTATTCACTGCGTTAGCACACTCCGCCAACCCTGATGTTCTAGCAGTGTCTGAATCCTGGCTTAAGAAGACCACCAAAAACTCTGAAATTTCCATCCCTAACTACAACATTTTCCGTCTAGATAGAACTGCCAAAGGGGGCGGAGTTGCAATCTACTGTAGAGAGAGCCTGCAGAGCTCTATCATACTATCCAGGTCTGTGCCCAAACAGTTTGAGCTTCTACTTCTAAAAATCCACCTTTCCAGAAATAAGTATCTCACTGTTGCCGCTTGCTACAGACCCCCTCAGCCCCCAGCTGTGCCCTGGACACCATATGTGAATTGATTGCCCCCC
This sequence comes from Coregonus clupeaformis, assembly GCF_020615455.1. NCBI lineage: Eukaryota > Metazoa > Chordata > Actinopteri > Salmoniformes > Salmonidae > Coregonus > Coregonus clupeaformis. The sequence goes on along the minus strand of NW_025533459.1, from coordinate 791,191 downwards.
ATCTATCCTCAGAGATCGTACTGCTTGGTGACCTAAACTGGGATATGCTTAACACCCCGGGCGTCCTACAATCTAAACTAGATGCCCTCAATCTCACACAAATTATCAAGGAACCTACCAGGTACAACCCTAAATCTGTAAACATGGGCACCCTCATAGATATCATCCTGACTAATTTACCCTCTAAATACACCTCCGCTGTCTTCAACCAGGATCTCAGCGATCACTGCCTTATTGCCTGCGTCCGTAACGGGTCCACGGTCAAACGACCACCCCTCATCACTGTCAAATGCTCCCTAAAACACTTTAGCGAGCAGGCCTTCCTAATTGACCTGGCCCAGGTATCCTGGATGGATATAGATCTCATTCCGTCAGTAGAGGATGCCTGGATGTTCTCAAAAGTGCTTTCTTCTCCATCTTAAATAAGCATGCCCCATTCAAAAAATTCTGAACTAAGAACAGATATAGCCCCTGGTTCACCCCAGACTTGACTGCCCTTGACCAGCACAAAAACATCCTGTGGCGTACTGCATTAGCATTGAACAGCCCCCGCGATATTCATTTTTTCTGGGAAGTCAGGAACCAATATACACAATCAGTCAGGAAAGCAAAGGCTAGCTTTTTCAAACAGAAATCTGCATCCTGTAGCACTAACTCCAAAACGTTTTGAGACGCTGTAAAGTCCATGGAGAATAAGAGCACCTCCTCCCAGCTGCCCACTGCACTGAGGCTAGGAAACACTGTCACCTCTGATAAATCTACGATAATCGAGAATTTCAATAAGCATTTTGCTACGGCTGTCCATGCTTTCCACCTGGCTACCCCTACCCCGGCCACCAGCTCTGTCCCCCCCGCGTCTCCTTCACCCAAATTCAGATAGCTGATGTTCTGAAAGAGCTGCAAAATCAGGACCCCTACAAATCAGCTGGGCTAGACAATCTGGACCCTTTCTTTCTAAAATTAGCAGCCGAAATTGTAGCAACCCCTATTACCAGCCTGTTCAACCTCTCTTTCGTATCGTCTGAGATCCCCAGAGATTGGAAAGCTGCTGTGGTCATCCCCCTCTTCAAAGGAGGTGACACTCTAGATCCAAATTGTTACAGACCTATATCCATCCTGCCCTGCCTTTCGGAAGTATTTGAAAGCCAAATTAACAAACAGATCACCATCCATTTCGAATCCCACCGTACCTTCTCCGCTATGCAATCTGGTTTCCGAGCTGGTCATGGGTGCACCTCAGCCACGCTAAAGGTCCTAAACGATATTATAACAGTGATCGATAAAAGACAGTACTGTGCAGTCGTCTTCATCGACCTGGCCAAGGCTTTCGACTCTGTCAATCACTGCATTCTTATTGGCAGACCTAAATAGCCTGGGTTTCTCAAATGACTGCCTCGCCTGGTTCACCAACTACTTCTCAGATAGAGTTCAATGTGTCAAATCGGAGGGCCTGTTGTCTGGACCTCTGGCAGTCTCTATGGGGGTGCCACAGGGTTTAATTCTCGGGCCGACTCTATTCTCTGTGTATATCAATGATGTCGCTCTTGCTGCTGGTGACTCTCAGATCCACCTCTATGCAGACGATACCATTTTGTATACATCTGGCCCTTCATTGGACACTGTGTTAAAAAACCTCCAAATGAGCTTCAATGCCATAAAGCACTCCTTCCGTGGCCTCCAACTGCTCTTAAACGCTAGTAAAACTAAATGCCTGCTCTTCAATCAAACGCTGCTTGCACCCGCCTGCCCGACTAGAATCACTACTCTCGGCGGGTCTGACTTAGAATATGTGGACAACTACAAATACCTAGGTGTCTGGTTAGACCGTAAACTCTCCTTCCAGACTCACATTAAGCATCTCAAATCCAAAGTGAAATCTTGAATCGGCTTCCTATTTTGCAACAACGCCTCCTTCACTCATGCTGCCAAACATGCCCTCGTAAAACTGACTATCCTGCCGATCCTTGACTTCGGCGATGTCATTTACAAAATAGCCTCCAACACTCTACTCAGCAAATTGGATGTAGTCTATCACAGTGCCATCCGTTTTGTCACCAAAGCCCCATATACTACCCACCATTGTGACCTGTACGCTGTCGTTGGCTGGCCCTCACTACATATTCGTCGCCAAACCCACTGGCTCCAGGTCATCTATACATCACTGCTAGGCAAATCCCCGCCTTATCTTAGCTCATTGGTCACCATTGCAACACCCACCCGTAGTATGCGCTCCAGCAGGTATATCTCATTGGTCATCCCCAAAGCCAACACCTCCTTTGGCCGCCATTCCTTCCAGTTCTCTGCTGCAAATGACTGGAACGAATTGCAAAAATCTCTGAAGCTGGAGACTCTTATCTCCCTCACTAACTTTAAGCATCAGTTGTCAGAGCAGCTTACCGATCACTGCACCTGTACACAGCCCATCTGTAATTAGCCCACCCAACTACCTCATCCCCCATATTGTTATTTATTTTGCACATTTGCACTCCAGTATCTCTAAATACTAAATTGTAATTATTTTGCACTATGGCCTATTTATTGCCTTACCTCCATAACTTACTACATTTGCACACACTGTATATATATTTTATTTTGTGTTATTGACTGTATGTTTTTTGTTTTATCCCAAGTGTAACTCTGTTGTTTTTATCGCACTGCTTTGCTTTATCTTGGCCAGGTCGCAGTTATAAATGAGAACTTGTTCTCAACTGGCTTACCTGGTTAAATAAAGGTGAGAAGAAAAAAAAATGACTGACTAGGCATCAGGATAGATAATAAGGTATTTGAGGTAGATATGTACATGAAGGCAGGGTAAAGTGACTAGGCATCAGGATAGATAATAATAAGGTATTTGAGGTAGATATGTACATGAAGGCAGGGTAAAGTGACTAGGCATCAGGATAGATAATAATAAGGTATTTGAGGTAGATATATACATGAAGGCAGGGTAAAGTGACTAGGCATCAGGATAGATAATAATAAGGTATTTGAGGTAGATATGTACATGAAGGCAGGGTAAAGTGACTAGGCATCAGGATAGATAATAATAAGGTATTTGAGGTAGATATGTACATGAAGGCAGGGTAAAGTGACTAGGCATCAGGATAGATAATAATAAGGTATTTGAGGTAGATATATACATGAAGGCAGGGTAAAGTGACTAGGCATCAGGATAGATAATAATAAGGTATTTGAGGTAGATATGTACATGAAGGCAGGGTAAAGTGACTAGGCATCAGGATAGATAATAATAAGGTATTTGAGGTAGATATGTACATGAAGGCAGGGTAAAGTGACTAGGCATCAGGATAAATAATAATAATAATAATAACAAGTAAAATAAAGACCTGAGTAGCAGCAGCGTGTAAAGTGTGTGCATATGAAGTTTGAATGTCTGTCTAGTGAGTCAGTGCAGGAATGTTAAAGGATAGAGACGGAGGACAGTGGTGTCAGAGGGTTCGAATGAAGGGGATGCCTGTGGTGGGGCACTACCATTATAAAGCCTAGAGAATGATGATCTGAATGTGAGGTACCCTACCCATATAGGGCCTCAGTGTTAGGAAGTAATGGTGGTTCACTTTTACTATTTTTAGGAGACAAGGTGTAATTCTAACCTTGGATATTTTGGATTAGTGTATGTTTTAACACTTTTAAATCGAGACAAATATGAATTTGTTTGTGATGGTTTTAGTTCAGTGCATTTTCGGACACCAAAAAGCCAGATTTGATTATGGTAACTAAGCGTACATTATATTTACTCTGCATCAAGTGACTTCTTCAAAACTAACCAAAGTTATAATAAAAACAAACTATACACCAGTCTAGTATACATAGAATTTCCTGCAAATTAAACTAAATTAGACCCTGAAAAGTTGACGCTTCTATTTCAGAACTGTTCCCAAAAGCCCATATTGAAGTCCATATGGAAATGCAACAAACTGCTATTTTTATGCAGAATAAAGAACTTACACTTTCAGAAGTTTTGAGGTCGAGAGATTTTTAAGTTTAACTTTAATTTCAAATGCAGAAAAGGATACGTTCAGATTTACAGTTGAAGTCGGAAGTTTACATAAACTTAGGTTGGAGTCATTTAAACTCGTTTTTCAACCACTCCACAAGTTCTTGTTAACAAGCTATAGTTTTGGCAAGTCGGTTAGGACATCTACTTTGTGCATGACACAAGTAATTTTTCCAACAGTTGTTTAGACAGATTATTTCACTTATAATTCACTGTATCACAATTCCAGTGGATCAGAAGTTTACATACACTAAGTTGACTGTGCCTTTAAAAAGCTTGGAAAATTCCAGAAAATGATGTCATGGCTTTAGAAGCTTCTGATAGGCTAATTGACATCCATTTGAGTCAATTGGAGGTGTACCTGTGGATGTATTTCAAGGCCTACCTTCAAACTCAGTGCCTCTTTGCTTGACATCATGGGAAAATCAAAAATTATAGACCTCCACAAGTCTGGTTCATCCTTGGGAGCAATTTCCAAATGCCTGAAGGTACCACATTCATCTGTTCAAACAATAGTACGCAAGTATAAACACCATGGGACCACGCAGCCATCATACCGCTCAGGAAGGAGATGCGTTCTGTCTCCTAGAGATGAACGTACTTTGGTGCGAAAAGTGCAAATCAATCCCAGAACAACAGCAAAGGACCTTGTGAAGATGCTGGAGGAAACAGATACAAAAGTATCTATATCCACAGTAAAATGAATCCTATATCGACATAACCTGAAAGGCTGCTCAGCAAGGAAGAAGCCACTGCTCCAAAACCGCCATAAAAAAGCCAGACTACGATTTGGAACTGCACATGGGGACAAAGATCGTACCTTTTGGAGAAATGTCCTCTGGTCTGATGAAACAAAAATAGAACTGTTTGGCCATAATGACCATCGTTATGTTTGGAGGAAAAAGGGGGATGCTTGCAAGCCGAAGAACACCATCCCAACCATGAAGAACGGGGGTGGCAGCATCATGCTGTGGGGGTGCTTTGCTGCAGGAGGGACTGGTGCACTTCATAAAATAGATGGCATCATGAGGAAGGAAAATTATGTGGATATATTGAAGCAACATATCAAGACATCAGTCAGGAAGTTAAAGCTTGGTCGCAAATGGGTCTTCCAAATGGACAATGACCCCAAGAATACTTCCAAAGTTGTGGCAAAATGGCTTAAGGGCAACAAAGTCAAGGTATTGGGGTGGCCATCACAAAGCCCTGACCTCAATCCTATAGAAAATTTGTGGGCAGAACTGAAAAAGCGTGTGCGAGCAAGGAAGCCTACAAACCTGACTCAGTTACACCAGCTCTGTCAGGAGGAATGGGCCAAAATTCACCCAACCTATTGTGGGAAGCTTGTGGAAGGCTACCTGAAACATTTGACCCAAGTTAAACAATTTAAAGGCAATGCTACCAAATACTAATTGAGTGTATGTAAACTTCTGACCCACTGGGAATGTGATGAAAGAAATAAAAGCTGAAATAAATCATTCTCTACTATTATTCTGACATTTCACATTCTTAAAATAAAGTGGTGATCCGAACTGACCTAAGACAGGGAATTTTTACTAGGATTAAATGTCAGGAATTGTGAAATACTGAGTTTAAATATATTTGGCTAAGGTGTATGTAAACTTCCGACTTCAACTGTATGTAAATGAAGGATTTTTAGGATCTACCACTGTGGCGTTCTAACACTATTTTCTCATCTTTCAGAGCTTTCCATGCGGGTGGCGATCAGAAGGTAAGAGTGTCTGCCTTGCATCCCAAACACCACCATATTCCCTATATAGTGCACTACTCTATCTGGGCTCAGGTCAAAAGTAGTAACCTACACATGGAAAAGGGTTTCAGATTCACATTTTAATGTCTGTGTTAACTCACACCTCTGAAACCCTGTGACGGTGATGCTTCTGCAATGTGAATGAACAGATCCCTGTCTTCACTAGGCAGTGAATAAACAGTCGGTCAAGTCCTATCTAGTTCATAGTCCAAACATTTATTACGCTCTATGACAGTGCTTACATACAGTTTTCCCTACAGCCTGTTAATATTGTGGTGTCGGATGAGAGGAATTCACTTTTGTGTTTTGGCTCCTAGTGGCCTCTCAACAACCTACACCATCGCCTTGCATCTAAAGTCGTTCAGTCATTGTGATTCAATCCCCCATCAGGCTGTCAGCTGGTTCATAGCACACATTGCACAAGCAGCAGCCAGTTATACGTTTGTTTGTTTGTTGAGGTGAAATGATTATAGTATTAGTTATACACGTGAATGGCCCTAAAGAGCACAATCCCAGACTCAATAATATGTGAAAGGCAACAATAATGTTATCATGACAGTTTTTTTCATTTCAACCCAATGTATTCATTATCATGCGACGTTCATAGTTCAAGCCCTATTATGGAAATGCAGTATTATTTCCATTGAAGGCAGTACAATGAAACATCTTACCCCTAGTGGACATTGTGTCAGACACAATGAGAAATCCCAGCTGAGGAAAACACTGTTCAACTCAAAGTTCAGTGAACATTTTGGAAATCTATTTAAGTGTTAAGTGTCATAGCCAAGCTAACAGAGACCGAGGAAGAACCTTAGTGGGACAAACTCCAGCTTTGCAAGATAAACGTAGTTGCTTTCCAAATGGCACCCTATTCCCTATATAGTGCACTGCTATGGGTAGTCAATGGGTCAAAAGTATTATAGTGAAATGGGGTACCATCTGGGACACAGGCCATGAGTCAGACAGTTGCAAAGTGTTCACACGTCTTCCCTCCACACAGAGAGACCGAGCTGGCCTTGGCAAGGCCCTGATCTTGCAACACATACTGATGTTATGAGTCATGTTGAGGCTAACCGAGTTGGTTTTCAGCAGATATGGGATTGATACAGTACACTACACTTAGCTAGGGCTCTCACAATTTATGCACACGTGTGTGTGTGTGTGTGTGTGTGTGTGTGTGTGTGTGTGTGTGTGTGTGTGTGTGTGTGTGTGTGTGTGTGTGTGTGTGTGTGTGTGTGTGTGTGTGTGTGTGTGTGTGTGTGTGTGTGTGTGTGTGTGTGTGTGTGTGTGTGTGTGTGTGTGTGTGTGTGTGTCTAACTGCATGTTATTTGCTGTGGTTTTTGCCCCTGTGTCTCCCCCCCCTCTCTCACACCCTGTAGGATTCGCTCGCCCCCGCCTACGTTCAGCCCAAATACTCCTTTGCCCCCAGCACCGCTATCAACAAGATGGCGCGGCCATTCACGCCGGGCGGCGGTAACACGGTCATTAAACCGGTGGCGTACGCCCCTAAAGTAAACACCCCGGCCTCAACGGCCCGCGCCAGCATGCTACAGCCACACAACGGGTAGGTACACAACAAACAAACAAACAAACACGCAAACACAACGCCTCCGCTGGGAGAGAACAGACCAAATGTTTTCACTGTATTTGAGTTCTGAAACAAGTCACTCTGGGTTCCTGTGGAAGGTATACATTTCAGCTCTGAGTCATTCAGGTAACTCTGGGGAGGAGACATTTCTGACTGCACCTTTTAAGAGTGAAGGTTGAGTTGTAGTAAGATTGATGATCTGATCAGAAGAGTCCTTCTCCTGGTCTGTTGGGAGCAGACTGAGTAGAATACAGGAAATAAAATGGACTTCCATCAGCCAAAGGCTTCAACTGTGTCTTATTGGCTAGAGGGAGAACATTCTCTTTGTCTTATTGGCTAGAGGGAGAACATTCTATTTTGTCTTATTGGCTAGAGGGAGAACATTCTCTTTTGTCTTATTGGCTAGAGGGAGAACATTCTCTTTGTCTTATTGGCTAGAGGGAGAACATTCTCTTTGTCTTATTGGCTAGAGGGAGAACATTCTATTTTGTCTTATTGGCTAGAGGGAGAACATTCTCTTTTGTCTTATTGGCTAGAGGGAGAACATTCTCTTTTGTCTTATTGGCTAGAGGGAGAACATTCTCTTTTGTCTTATTGGCTAGAGGGAGAACATTCTCTTTTGTCTTATTGGCTAGAGGGAGAACATTCTCTTTTGTCTTATTGGCTAGAGGGAGAACATTCTCTTTGTCTTATTGGCTAGAGGGAGAACATTCTATTTTGACTTATTGGCTAGAGGGAGAACATTCTCTTTGTCTTATTGGCTAGAGGGAGAACATTCTATTTTGTCTTATTGGCTAGAGGGAGAACATTCTCTTTTGTCTTATTGGCTAGAGGGAGAACATTCTCTTGTCTTATTGGCTAGAGGGAGAACATTCTCTTTGTCTTATTGGCTAGAGGGAGAACATTCTATTTTGACTTATTGGCTAGAGGGAGAACATTCTCTTTGTCTTATTGGCTAGAGGGAGAACATTCTCTCCACATGTAGTCATTATTCCTGCGTTTAACATTCCTAAGCGACCAATATGTACGTCTGTCTAAAAGTTCCAAGAGTTCTTTCTCATTTAGTTCTGGAGGATGAACCGTGGTGTGTTCTCCAGACCAGAGGTTCCCAAACGTTTTCACTCAGGTCCCCCTTCCATCGTTGGGGAACATCCCGCACCCCGGGGATGTTTTTGGAACTCAACGCGCCCCCTATTTCTAAAGCCTCTGTCCATGCCTGCGTCCCAAATGTCACCCTATTCCCTATATAGTGCACTACTTTTGACCAGGGGGGCTCTGGTCAAAAGTAGTGCACTATATAGGGAATAGGGTGCCATTTGGGACTAATAAATGATTTCATCTCTGGCTTGCGTTAACCAGCTGTGAACTGCTCCGTTCTGTTAACAAACTGTAACATGTTGTAAGACTGACATCACGTCTGACGTAGAAGTCATGGCTTTCAGCAGTTTTATTTCCTCCTCTTCCAAACCGGCCAAGTACTGTAGTTAAGTGTTCACACGATCCAGACAGGGAGAATAGACAACCTGTATACTGCTTTACGAGGGTTTCAGATGTTCTATGTCGGGCCGAAAGGACCCTTAAGGGAAAAGCCACATGGATTTCATGTGATCTAATGTGAAGTTCATGTGATAACATGGGAAAACCATGTAAAGCAACGTGTGGTTTCATGTTATCACATGTGAAGCGTTCCAAAAACACGTCTTCACATGATTTTTACATGTGAAATTTCACGTGAGAATCATGTGGTTTTTCCTGTAAGGGGAGTACTTTTCTCCTATAACATGACTTGGCCTGTGTCCTTAATGACACCCTATTCTCCCTATACACTGATTGTACAAAACATTAAGGGCACTTGCTCTTTCCTTTTTGGGTGTAGGCAACTTAATGGTTTGTACACTCCGTGTATAGCTCTGGTCAAAAGTAGTGCACTATATAGTAAACTCTCCACAGGGTGGCCTGACCAGGCGTTACTGTACGGTTTTTACAAATCTTGGTCGGAAGATTCCTGGAATCAGGAGGGAATATGTAGGAAATCCAGAATTCTCTGATCAGGATTTCTGGAAAACCAGTCCGTTTTGAAGGATTTTGCAACCCTTGTTCCATGCCTGATACTTGGTACACGGTCTACGGTCACCGTGGTGTGTCGGGGGGATGGGATAGGATGGGTTTAAGGTCTGACTTTTTTGGCGAGGTCTAGATGTTGTCTGTGGCTGCATTTAGCCGTGCCGTGCCGTGCTGTGCTCAGGACCCCTCCCGTAGAATCTGCTGAGCTGTCAGAATGGTTTTACTGTGGCGGTGCTGCGTTACCAAACTAGCCTTACTTGGAGAAGTCACATGGACCTGATCAAGCCTGATCCGTATAGCTCTCATGCTTTCACTGTCTAAAGCATAGCATAGAGAGAGAGGGGGAGAGGTTAGAAACACTAGTTTACTAAAATTCAACGTTTTAATGATTGGTCATTTTAAGTTGTTATGAACGGTTAAGGCCCACATCTGTATTCTGTATAGCTCTTCTCATGCTTTCAGTGTCGCAAGCACAGCATACTGAGAGGGAAAATTAGGGTTTATAACATTAGAAACAGTTGAGTCTATCGAAAAAGCTTCACATTCAACCAGTGTTCTTTTATAAGACCATATGAATCTTTTCTATGAAGAGTCATACAATTGTTGTGAACAGTTTTTTTTTTTTTTAAAGACACAGTTAGTACTTAAGTTTAAAGGAGTAAGTAGTCTTTCCTCCAGAAGTCTTAGGTTGCCCGCCACATTATTCGGCAGGAGTCTATAAACTGCCACTCCTTCACACAGCTGTTTTCTTATGACAGGGGCTAAATCATGCAGAGTCCTACTATTCCTGTTCAGAACTAATCTGTGATTTACTACAAGGCAGGGTTGTACGGAACGCCGTTTGGGTCTTTACGTGTCAAAAAGAAGATGGACGTCAAATAACACTTTGACGCATCAAATAAGCTTGTTGACCAATCAGGACCTGGATATGATATTTTTTTACATAGTTATTACACATTGATTACACTGTCACTCATATGTCATATGTAACAGCGATTCACCGATACGTGTGCTATGATACTGGGAAAGTTATGTCTTGTACACCTGCCGCTGCCGAACGAGGCAGACTGGGACAGTGCTGGTCAAAAACAAAAGCTAGCTAGCTGATGGGGATGCAAACAATGTTCTACCCCCAAAACATAGCAAAACAACAATCTGTTTCAGTAGCTATAGTTAGATAGCTAACTATCTAGCTAGGTGTCGTCCTCTAAAATAACCCTAATTTATAAGACAGTTTTCGTATTTGGCTGATGATGGTCAGAGCCACTAGCCAGCTAGCTAGCTAGCTGCTTATAACATTAGCTTGGGGCAACAGGGTTAAGTAGCTGGCTAGTTTGTTATCTAGCTGGCTAGTTATTTTTCATGAACTGAGGTTATATTTCAATAAGAGCACAACAAGTGGCTGCCTAACTAACACTGTCACATGGACTCCTAAATCATTGCTAAGAATATTGAAAATGATTGCATTTTCTGGTCATTGTTTTCAGGCTGGTTGCATTGGTTCTAGCAAGGTACCAAGCTAAAGCTAGCTAGCTACCCCAGAAGTTGCTAATAACATGGAAGATATTTGTGAGTGACTTTGTCATACTGCAAACCGATCAACGTAGTAGAGAGACCGCCTTCCTCCAGTTCTCAAACTGTCATCAATGTTGACACAATGCTTGGTTGTTATTCGGTATTTTGACCAGCTAGGATGAATCAGGTTGGGGTGTGGCTGGCTGGCTGGTTGGCAGAGGCAGCAGGGACTCTAAGCAACAGGATCACCATCCTTTCTCCCCTGCCTCTGGAATGGTTGCATGTCGTGGAGAATGTTGGACTGCCTTAACATTTGTAATCCTGATAGTTTGATCCTCATCTTATTTTGTTATGCTCACAGACGTTTTTCTCATTTGGTCGAACAAATAGTGGCTTATTACCAACGTGGTATTGTAAACCCGTTGTGGCCGGTGACTTTGTTCAGGTGCAGCTTTGACAGTGCTGCTGACCGTATTGGTGCTGCTTGACTTGCGCATGCAACATTCTATAATATCATTTTGTTAATTTGACGTGCATCTTTTTTGATACGCAAAGACCCAAATGGCGTTAGGGTAAATTCCATTTAAATTCAGGAAGTAAACTGAAATTACAATTCAAATTGTTTCTCATCGAGAAGCTTTGAGGATAATTGAAATTGAAATTTTACTTCCCGAATTGACTGGGTTGAAATGGAATATATCCCAACCCTGCTGGAAAGTATTCGGAAGAACAGATTTGAATTTGAGGTCTTTCCCACTACACAGTAGTAATCTAGTATGTGGGTATACTAGGTCGTTTTGGCATGGCTGGGTGATACAGCACAAAGCAGGGAATGTGTCCAATGTCTAGGCATGTTGTATACTAGCAGGTCTGGTGTATTTGCACAGAGCTTACCCTGCTGTCATGACGCATCAGTCTAATGAGCACTAGCTAGGATGAATCAGGTTGGGGTGTGGCTGGCTGGCTGGTTGGCAGAAGCAGCGGGGACTCTAAGCAAAAAAATATATTACTGCGTCCTTATGGAAGTCTGTGCACAATGGACATATTGGACTTTCCGGTTGGTCGTAAATAAGTTCGAATTGGAATTGTACACCGTTTGATGGAATAAATATATGGGCCAGATAATTATTGTAAAAGAGAATGTGTTTTCAATGACTTACCTGGTTAAACAAAGGCAAAAATAAAGAAATCGTTTTAGAAGTTAGGAACAGTCAATACAGACGTCAACCGGATCCGTTGTAGATCAGATGAGAGGAAGCCGTGGACACTGGATGCGCGTCCCAGATGTCACACAGCCTGCCTGCCTGCACGTTTTCTGTGAAAGTCTCTGAGTCCGCGTCATCAGAACACCCCATGCTGTGTGTCTTTGACAGAACCCGTCAACAATGAAAGCCTGTGTGTGTGTTCACCCCCACTGCATGATTATCTGCATCCCACAACAACTCTGTCTCCTCACTGCATGACTTCTCTGCATCCCACAACAACTCTGTCTCCTCACTGTTGACTGTTCTCTGCAACTATTGTTGATTTGAAAAGTTCTTCCAAGCTGTTGTCGTCTTGTTTTTCCAAACTGACCTTTTTACCCCCCCCCCCATCTTCTTTCCCTCCTCTCTTCTTTCACTCCGCAGATGGATGAGAAGTCAGTAAACTCTCTTTACTTCTTTTTTACTTGAATGTTAAATCAGTGTTTTCCTGTCAGTAGCTGAGCTAGTGGTCAGTAATGATTAGTGGTATTTCTACTAGCAGTATTAGTAACAGTTCATTAATCATTGGCTAATCATTCATTTTTCAGAATTCTTCATCTTTAACAGTTTCTTTCTTTCTCCTGTGATTTGTTGTTCATTCTGTCAATTACTACCTCATCCTCTCCTACCTCTCCTCTCATCTCCTCTTCCTCCTACCGCTTCGCCCCTTTTCTTCCTCCTCCTCCTCCCCCTACAGAGATGATCAACCTTTCTATGATCACCAGATTTACCAACACGAGAAGTAAGAGACTGATCCATTATGGTCCAGCCTGTTTGACCGCTGGTCACTAGATGGCCATGTTAGAGAGGACATATTGACATGGTTAAAGAGAGGACATATTGACATGGTGTCAGACAGTCATGGTAGAGAGGACATATTGACATGGTGTTGGACAGTCATGTTAGAGAGGACATATTGACATGGTGTTGGACAACCATGTTAGAGAGGACATAATCGAGGACATATGCCAGTTGAATATGATATTGAGCTGCATCCGAAATGGCACCCTATTCCCTACGTAGTGCACTCCTTTTGACCAGGGATCTAGGGCTCTTGTGTTTGTCTGTGTGTGTGTGTGTTTGAGGAGCCAACACTAAAAACCCTAAGGATGATCATCTGCTGGATGCATACTGTGCATAATCAGTGCATGGTAATGTTTTCTAATTAGTGGCCATCCGTTCTTTGCTTGCCCGTCGCTGGGTTCACGTCATGGTGGTTTCATCATTGTGATAATGCCATGTCTGTGTGTAGGCACGGTTTGTTACGTTAACGTTGTTGGAAACCTTGCGTGTGTGCTGGGCATGGTACGTTGTTGTTCATGTTATATTAACGTTGTGGTGACGTGGGGTGTGTACTAGGCATGGTCCGTTGTTGTTAATGTTATTTTAACGTTGTGGTGACGTTGGGTGTGTACTAGGCATGGTCCGTTGTTGTTAATGTTATTTTAACGTTGTGGTGACGTGGGGTGTGTACTAGGCATGGTACGTTGTTGTTAATGTTATTTTAACGTTGTGGTGACGTGGGGTGTGTACTAGGCACGGTCTGCGGGTGGATGGCATCCCCATGTTCATCCCCAACGACCGCAGCAAGAAGAGGCTGATCGAGGACACTCAGGATTGGCAGCCCCGCACAGGCACCACCCAGTCACGCTCCTTCCGCATGCTGGCCCAGCTCACAGGCACCGACTACAGTAAGTCGGAGAGGGAGAGGTCAGAGAGAGAGAGGGGAGGGGAGGGGGGACAGAAGCGTCGGTGGTCGAGAAGCGTAGGTGGGAGGGAGAGAGAAGTGTCGGTGGTCGTGAGTGAGTGAGCGATGTCTCTTGTAACATAACATTCTGATTGTGTTTTTTTCCTGGCTCTCAGTGCAGGACCCAGACGATGAGACAATGAAGAGGGCCAGGTAAACAACCTGTTGACTGGTATAACCTGTCTGTTATAAAGCTCCAGTTGACTGGGATAGCCTGTGTGTTTAAAGGCTGTGTGGTACTGTAAAGTTACGGCTGATGCTGACATGCTTGTGTGTTAGAGCTAACGATAAAGGGACACTCTGCAAGATGAATCATTACACACACGAGGCAACTTCCTACTTCGCAATGTGGGCGTGCCACAGTTGATGATGATGATGATGATTTCTTCATCTTGCTGAGTTCACCTTTTTTAAAGACCTTCTAGTTGAACTCAACAGTTGAGTTATGGACATCCGCTGCTTTCAGCTCTAGCATGTGGTTTGGTGTGTGAGTTATACAGGTGTTGTTCCAGGACCACTTTTGTAGCTTTTCTCTGTCCCCATATTGAGTTGTGATGTAGTTTTACCATTTCCGTTGCGTGGTGAATTGTCTGTCTGTTAGGAAATGAAGACATAACTCTATCAATTTTCACTCTCTCTCTCTCTCTCTCGTGGTGGTTAGGGAAAAGTTCCTTACAGAGATTCAGAGCCCCCGTTATGCCCGTCTGAGGGACTGGCACCACGAGAGGTCCGCACGCGCCCTCAACATCAAGTCCTGAGCGTCACCATGGCAACATGCAACGCAGGGCCGGAGCCCTAGCGATCGATAGCCATTCACAACGACGACAATGACTAAAACGACAAACGACGATAGCCCGATAATCCAGACAACACACCAGATATACAGAGGAGGGGAGAAAAAAATAAGTTATTAAAAAAAATAAAGATGAGGAATCTATGATCACTAAAGCCATACGTGGAACCATTGCATACTGAGCCTGTCTGACTGTCAGATTCACTTCTTCTCCTTGAGTTGATGAGTTAGTAGTGTTGATAACATCTTGTGGATCACCTTGTGTTTGTAGCAGACCTGGGGCCAACACATACGTCAAATACATTGATTGATTGATTGATTGATTGATCAAATATCTGAGGTGCAGGGGGGACTTTGAACTTTGGGACTGTTCTATTGGTCCCATTGTCCCGGAGCAATCCAAATCAAGTGCGCCTCAAGACTTCTACAGTATTTGACGTTATGTATCTGACCAAGGTCTGGTTTGTAGTCCTGTTCCGCCTAGTAAACTGTGTTACTCAGAGTTATCTAAACGGGGAGGGGAGGGGGGGGGTCACAGCTGTTGGAACAGCACCGTTAAGGCTGTTCTTCCTGTTCTATTCTGATTCTGTAGTTTAGTTCCAGAACCTTCTTTTGATCTGTAAACTCTCTCTCTTTCTTAGCTCTGTGTTTTTGAGTTCTGCTCTCTTTTTCTGTTTTCATTTTCTGAACTCTGTCCTTGTTCTTTAGTCACCTCCCTCTGATAAGAAATGGAAAGAGAAATAAATATGTACTTTGTTTTTTCTGCTGCTGTCATAAAACATTTGAAAACACCCCGTCCTCCTGCTATCTGTGATTTATCTTTCTCTGCTTCCTTCTTCTTTACTGCACTGTACTCCACAATACTATACTGTTACTCCACAATACTATACTGTTACTCCACAATACTATACTGCACTCCACAATACTATACTGTACTCACAATACTATACTGCGCTCCCCAATACTGTACTCCACAATACTATACTGCGCTCCCCTATACTGTACTCCACAATACTATACTGCGCTCCCCTATACTGTACTCACAATACTATACTGCGCTCCCCAATACTGTACTCCACAATACTATACTGCGCTCCCCTATACTGTACTCCACAATACTATACTGCGCTCAACAATACTATACTGTACTCCACAATACTATACTGTGCTCCACAATACTGTACTCCACAATACTATACTGCGCTCCCCTATACTGTACTCAACAATACTATACTTCGCTCAACAATACTATACTGTACTCCACAATACTATACTGCGCTCCACAATACTATACTGCACTCCCCAATACTATACTGCTGCTCCACAATACTATACTCCACAATACTATACTGTACTCCCCAATACTATACTGCGCTCCACAATACTATACTGCGCTCCACAATACTATACTGCGCTCCACAATACTGTACTCACAATACTATACTGCACTCCACAATACTATACTCACCAATACTATACTGTACTCCCCTATACTGCGCTCCACAATACTATACTGCACTCCACAATACTATACTGCACTCCACAATACTATACTCACAATACTATACTGTACTCACAATACTATACTGCACTCCACAATACTATACTGTTACTCCACAATACTATAATGCGCTCCACAATACTATACTGTACTCCACAATACTATACTGCACTCCACAATACTGTACTCCACAATACTATACTGCACTCCACAATACTGTACTCACAATACTATACTGCGCTCCACAATACTATACTGTTACTCCACAATACTATAATGCACTTCACTATACTGTACTCCACAATACTATACTGCGCTCCACAATACTATACTGCGCTCCACAATACTATACTGCGCTCCACAATACTATACTGCACTCCACAATACTATACTGTACTCCACAATACTATAATGCACTCCACAATACTATACTGTACTCCACAATACTATACTGCTCTCCACAATACTATACTGTTACTCCACAATACTATAATGCGCTCCACAATACTATACTGTACTCCACAATACTATACTGCACTCCACAATACTATACTGTACTCCACAATACTATACTGTACTCCACAATGCTATGCTGTGCTCCACAATACTATACTATACTCCACAATACTATACTGCGCTCCACTATACTGCGCTCCACAATGCTATACTGTTACTCCACAATACTATACTGCACTCCACTATACTATACTCCCCAATACTATACTGCACTCCACAATATATACTGCACTCCACAATACTATATTGCACTCCACAATACTATACTATACTCCCCAATATTGCGCTCCACAATACTATACTACACTCCACAATACTATACTGCACTCAGCGATACTCGACCATTATACTTTACCATGCAATACTCATTATACTGTATAATACTATATCATGCAATACTCATTATACTGTATAATACTATATCCTGCAATGCTCATTAAACTGTATAATACTATCATGCAATGCTCATTATACTATATAGTACTATATCATGTAATACTCGTTATACTGTATAGTACTATCATGCAATATTACCTACTGTTATGTAATAGTCTCCATATCTTTTTTTTCCACCAGACTTCAGTGTTTGACACTAGAGTTAGCCTCATCCACGTCTGCAGTAGCTCATCTAGGTGATTATAGACTACCATTGCATGTCAAAGTGCATTTTCAACATTTTGTTTTTAGAAGATTTTATATAGGTGGCACTTTTTGGCAAACGGATAGAACATGAATAAATGGTAACCGGCTGTACAGAAGTCTGCATCTTAATCATGGTACATCGAAGTCCAAACACGGATCATTTGGATAATTTTGAAGCCGTCTGTCTGGTAATGACGTCAAACCCAACGCTTAACCTGCTGTTCACACCAAGGTAGTAACCGGTATGATGACACTATCATGTCTCATTTGGATAGAGAACTACCAGAAGACAGTGAAGATGATGTGTTCCTCTGTAGCTCAGCTGGTAGAGCACGGCGCTTGTAACGCCAGGGTAGTGGGTTCGATCCCCGGGACCACCCATACGTAAAAATGTATGCACACATGACTGTAAGTCGCTTTGGATAAAAGCGTCTGCTAAAATGGCTTATTATTATTATTCTACTATCTGACCACTTTCACAAATACATATTTCGCTCCTCTGCGATCTCTCTGCCGTTACAAGTTTGTAGTAAGGAGAATTTGTATCCAGAGTTTGCTGTAGACACCTGTTACTGAAACAGATGCTATTAACTCTACAGAAGGGGTAGGCAACTTGATTCAGCCGGGGGCCGATTTTTTTTTGTCGGGGGGGGATAATAATAATGATAATAATAATAATAATAATAATTTGTACACTGCAAATTGACCTCAACTAAGCCCAAAAATAGATTGTATTTGAAAATAACAATCATTCCATACCTTGATTTACATTGAGACACTATCACGTCTCTTTTTTTTGTTCAAGTGGGAAGGAATACTTGGGATCAGATGTCCTAAATTAAACATGTGACTGACCACTTCAATTCGGTCTTATGTAGCAACATTTGAACGTTTTTTTTTTTTTACATTGGATAAAGGTAGAGACTCAGAGCTACAAAATGGTAGATCATAAACGGCAGTTGAGGAACAATGGGAAAGTAACTCTGCTTTGAGAAAATGGCCCTTGAATGTTTTGGTACCTACTGGAGATCTCTTTGTCTACACCCATTCAGCATCGTTCACACCCTCTTAAGCCCCACCCATATCTTTAAGGATTCACGTGCAGGTCATGTTGTAGTATAAAGACTATTTATCTGGTCCTATATCCTAATCTGACTGGTGCAAGTCATGTAGTATAAAGACTATCTGGTCCTATATCCTAATCTGACTGGTGCAAGTCATGTTGTAGTATAAATACTATTTATCTGGTCCTATATCCTAATCTGACTGGTGCAAGTCATGTTGTAGTATAAATACTATTTATCTGGTCCTAATCTGACTGGTGCAAGTCATGTTGTAGTATAAATACTATTTATCTGGTCCTATATCCTAATCTGACTGGTGCAAGTCATGTTGTAGTATAAAGACTATCTGGTCCTATATCCTAATCTGACCGGTGCAAGTCATGTTGTAGTATAAAGACTATCTGGTCCTATATCCTAATCTGACCGGTGCAAGTCATGTTGTAGTATAAAGACTATTTATCTGGTCCTATATCCTAGCCTGACTGGTGCAAGTCATGTTGTAGTATAAAGACTATCTGGTCCTATATCCTAATCTGACCGGTGCAAGTCATGTTGTAGTATAAAGACTATTTATCTGGTCCTATATCCTAATCTGACTGGTGCAAGTCATGTTGTAGTATAAAGACTATTTATCTGGTCCTATATCCTAACCTGACTGGTGCAAGTCATGTTGTAGTATAAAGACTATTTATCTGGTCCTATATCCTAATCTGACTGGTGCAAGTCATGTTGTAGTATAAAGACTATTTATCTGGTCCTATATCCTAACCTGACTGGTGCAAGTCATGTTGTAGTATAAAGACTATTTATCTGGTCCTATATCCTAACCTGACTGGTGCAAGTCATGTTGTAGTATAAAGACTATTTATCTGGTCCTATATCCTAATCTGACTGGTGCAAGTCATGTTGTAGTATAAATACTATTTATCTGGTCCTATATCCTAATCTGACCGGTGCAAGTCATGTTGTAGTATAAAGACTATTTATCTGGTCCTATATCCTAATCTGACCGGTGCAAGTCATGTTGTAGTATAAAGACTATTTATCTGGTCCTATATCCTAACCTGACTGGTGCAAGTCATGTTGTAGTATAAAGACTATTTATCTGGTCCTATATCCTAATCTGACTGGTGCAAGTCATGTTGTAGTATAAATACTATTTATCTGGTCCTATATCCTAACCTGACTGGTGCAAGTCATGTTGTAGTATAAAGACTATCTGGTCCTATATCCTAATCTGACTGGTGCAAGTCATGTTGTAGTATAAATACTATTTATCTGGTCCTATATCCTAATCTGACTGGTGCAAGTCATGTTGTAGTATAAAGACTATTTATCTGGTCCTATATCCTAATCTGACTGGTGCAAGTCATGTTGTAGTATAAATACTATTTATCTGGTCCTATATCCTAACCTGACTGGTGCAAGTCATGTTGTAGTATAAAGACTATTTATCTGGTCCTATATCCTAATCTGACTGGTGCAAGTCATGTTGTAGTATAAATACTATTTATCTGGTCCTATATCCTAACCTGACTGGTGCAAGTCATGTTGTAGTATAAATACTATTTATCTGGTCCTATATCCTAACCTGACTGGTGCAAGTCATGTTGTAGTATAAAGACTATTTATCTGGTCCTATATCCTAACCTGACTGGTGCAAGTCATGTTGTAGTATAAAGACTATTTATCTGGTCCTATATCCTAACCTGACCGGTGCAAGTCATGTTGTAGTATAAAGACTATTTATCTGGTCCTATATCCTAACCTGACTGGTGCAAGTCATGTTGTAGTATAAAGACTATTTATCTGGTCCTATATCCTAATCTGACCGGTGCAAGTCATGTTGTAGTATAAATACTATTTATCTGGTCCTATATCCTAATCTGACTGGTGCAAGTCATGTTGTAGTATAAAGACTATCTGGTCCTATATCCTAATCTGACTGGTGCAGGTCATGTTGTAGTATAAAGACTATACTGGTCCTATATCCTAATCTGACCTGTTGCAAGTCATGTTGTAGTATAAATACTATTTATCTGGTCCTATATCCTAATCTGACTGGTGCAAGTCATGTTGTAGTATAAATACTATTTATCTGGTCCTATATCCTAACCTGACTGGTGCAAGTCATGTTGTAGTATAAAGACTATTTATCTGGTCCTATATCCTAATCTGACTGGTGCAAGTCATGTTGTAGTATAAAGACTATTTATCTGGTCCTATATCCTAACCTGACTGGTGCAAGTCATGTTGTAGTATAAAGACTATTTATCTGGTCCTATATCCTAATCTGACCGGTGCAAGTCATGTTGTAGTATAAAGACTATTTATCTGGTCCTATATCCTAACCTGACTGGTGCAAGTCATGTTGTAGTATAAAGACTATTTATCTGGTCCTATATCATAACCTGACTGGTGCAAGTCATGTTGTAGTATAAAGACTATTTATCTGGTCCTATATCCTAATCTGACTGGTACAAGTCATGTTGTAGTATAAAGACTATCTGGTCCTATATCCTAATCTGACTGGTGCAAGTCATGTTGTAGTATAAAGACTATTTATCTGGTCCTATATCCTAATCTGACTGGTGCAAGTCATGTTGTAGTATAAAGACTATCTGGTCCTATATCCTAATCTGATTGGTGCAGGTCATGTTGTTCTTCACATTACTGTCTCTGGTAAAAACACACTATATCAAATAAAATCAACATTTATTTGTCACATGCACAAGATACAGAAGGTGTAAACAGTACAGTGAAATGGTTACTTGCATAGTAGCAATATCAAAAATAGTGTCCAGATAAAAATATTTTATCGATAGCGCCTGCTAAATTCTCTCTTTCCTCGTCTCCTCTTATCTCTCCTTCCTTGTCTCCTCTTATCTCTCCTTCCTCGTCTCTCCTCGTATCTCTCCTTCCTCGTCTCCTCTTATCTCTCCTCTTCTCTCCTGCCTCGTCTCTCTCCTGCCTCGTCTCTCCTCGTATCTCTCCTGACTCGTCTCTCCTCGTATCTCTCCTGCCTCGTATCTCTCCTGCCTCGTCTCTCTCCTGCCTCGTCTCTCCTCGTATCTCTCCTGCCTCGGCTCTCCTCGTATCTCTCCTGCCTCGGCTCTCCTCTTATCTCTCCTGCCTCGTCTCTCCTCGTATCTCTCCTGCCTCGTCTCTCCTCGTATCTCTCCTGCCTCGTCTCTCCTCGTATCTCTCCTGCCTCGTATCTCCTCGTCTCTCTCCTGCCTCGTCTCTCCTCGTATCTCTCCTCTTATCTCTCCTGCCTCTTATCTCTCCTGCCTCGTCTCTCCTCGTCTCTCTCCTGCCTCGTCTCTCCTCGTATCTCTCCTGACTCGTCTCTCCTCGTATCTCTCCTCGCCTCCCCTCCTCGCCTCCTCGTCTATCTCTCCTGCCTCGCCTCTCCTCGTATCTCTCCTGCCTCGCCTCGTATCTCTCCTGCCTCGTCTCTCCTCGTATCTCTCCTGCCTCGTCTCTCCTCTTATCTCTCCTGCCTCGTCTCTCCTCTTATCTCTCCTGCCTCGTCTCTCCTCGTATCTCTCCTGCCTCGTCTCTCCTCGTATCTCTCCTGCCTCGTCTCTCCTCTTATCTCTCCTGCCTCGTCTCTCCTCGTATCTCTCTGCCTCGTCTCTCCTCTATCTCTCCTGCCTCGTCTCTCTTTCCTGCCTCGTCTCTCCTCTCATCTCTCCTGCCTCGTCTCTCCTCTCATCTCCCCTTCCTCGTCTCTCCTCTCATCTCCCCTTCCTCGTCTCTCCTCTCATCTCCCCTGCCTCGTCTCTCCTCTCATCTCTCCTGCCTCGTCTCTCCTCGTATCTCTCCTGCCTCGTCTCTCCTCGTATCTCTCCTGCCTCGTCTCTCCTCGTCTCTCCTGCCTCGTCTCTCCTCGTATCTCTCCTGCCTCGTCTCTCCTCGTATCTCTCCTGCCTCGTCTCTCCTCGTATCTCTCCTGCCTCGTCTCTCCTCGTATCTCTCCTGCCTCGTCTCTCCTCTCATCTCTCCTGCCTCGTCTCTCCTCGTATCTCTCCTGCCTCGTCTTCTTCCTCGTATCTCTCCTGCCTCGTCTCCTCTCCCTCGTTCTTTCTCCTGCCTCGTCTCTCTCATCTCCCCTGCCTCGCCTCTCCTCGCATCTCTCCTGCCTCGCCTCTCCTCTTATCTCCCCTGCCTCGCCTCTCCTCGTATCTCTCCTGCCTCGTCTCTCCTCCTCGTCTCTCCTCTCATCTCCCCTTCCTCGTCTCTCCTCTTATCTCTCCTGCCTCGTCTCTCCTCTCATCTCTCCTGCCTCGTCTCTCCTCGTATCTCTCCTGCCTCGTCTCTCCTCGTATCTCTCCTGCCTCGTCTCTCCTCTTATCTCTCCTGCCTCGTCTCTCGTCCTCGTCTCTCCTCCATCTCTCCTGACTCGTCTCTCCTCCTGCCTCGTCTCTCTCCTCGCCTCTCTCTCTCCTGACTCGTCTCTCCTCTCATCTCTCCTGCCTCGTCTCTCCCTCCTGCCTCGTCTCTCTCCTGCCTCGTCTCTCCTCGTATCTCTCCTGCCTCGTCTCTCCTCGTATCTCTCCTGCCTCGCCTCTCCTCGTATCTCTCCTGCCTCGCCTCTCCTCGTCTGTTTTTTTTGGGGGGGCCAAAAAACAAAAACGTGTGTCCTGTTGCGGACTCCTGCTCTCCAGACTTCAGTCATAGAAGTTGTATGATACATACAGCAGGATAGTAGTCACAGCTGTTTGGAGGAACATGACTTAACAATTCCCAGTCCACTTTCTATGAGCAGTGGTATAGTCACAGAGAGATGTGAAGTTAAGGAGCAATCCTCTCAATCACCATTCCATTATGCTCCTTCGATTTTTAAAAATGCACACAGAACTCACTCCAAGATGGTGTCATGATGATGATGATGTCAGCCAATACTGCCACTCTATCTCTTCTGAGTCACCATGGTAACCCTATAGCACCTGTTCCTAAGGGAGTGTGTTTCTCCACAGCGTCAAGGCCTCTGTGTCACCTGCCAAGGCCCAGACCCAGGCGGCGGACAAACCTGATGGTGAGTTACTACAGTTCAGAGTTCAAATGACCAGGGATGCTGGTAATATGTATTAGTTAGATGCATCATAACATGCTATAAGCATCCATATAATCCCACACTTCCTTATAATATGCTATATGAGTCTACCTGTTTGACGTGCTGAATGAATACATTTCTCTGGGTTCCCCAGCCTCTAGGACGCCAGCTCCAGTCAGCTCTGGTCCTAAGGTGCGTCCTCCGTGGGTGACCGACCCAGGTTTCGCTGACCGCTACGCCCCAGATAAGACCAGTACGGTTCTGACCCAGCACAGACAGCCGGCACAGCCTACGCCCATGCAGAACCGCTCCTCTATCCTACAGGCAGCTCAGCAGGCACCCGAGGACAGTGGAAGGACCCCTCTCTGTGGAGCCTGCAACAAGATCATTAGGTGGGAACCATATGATTATACTACCCTCTGTCTGTTAGATTAATAACGCCAAGGCCTTTATTTACTACTGCCCACTGTCTGTTATATCTATAAACACTAGAGCCAGCCAAGCCGGAAATGCCACCCAATTCCTTTATATATTGCAAAATGTTTGACCAAAACCCTGAATGTCAAAGTAGCCCCCTATCGGGTCAATACAGCAACTGCTGTTCCCTACATGAGTCCTACATGAAAAAGTACTGCACTATATGAATAAAGAGAATAAACTCCATAGACTATCATAATACCTGGGATAGGATAAAGTAATCCTTCTACTCCCACCGCCCACAAAAAAAAAAAAAAACATATTGTAAAGTGGTTATCCCACTGGCTATAAGGTGAATGCACCAATTTGTAAGTCGCTCTGGATAAGAGCGTCTGCTAAATGACGTAAATGTAAATTTCATAATAGACTGTATTTATTTCATTGAACTGCTAGGCCCTGATTTCGTTAACCATGTGACCTGACCAGGGAACACTCTCTTGGTCTTTTTTATATAAACCCATTATTCTATAGAAAATAACCCGTTGTCTCTCAAACCGGAACGACCTGACACCATCTGAACAGTTAAGTGGATTCATCCAGTAAGTCATGTCTGTGATGGTAGGATCACTATGCTCCATTACAGAGAGCTACAGTAGATACCTCTTGTTACTCCCAGCTGGGCTTATCTAACTGGTGTTTACTTTGTGTGTGCCTGTGTCTGTCTGTCTGTCTGTGTGTGTCTGTCTGTGTGTATAGGGGCCGGTACCTGGTGGCGCTGGGTCAGTCCTGGCACCCAGAAGAGTTCCGGTGTTCCCAGTGTAAAGTGGTGTTGGATGAGGGAGGATTCTTTGAGGAGCGGGGCTCAGTCTTCTGCGCCAAGTGTTATGATAACCGCTACGCTCCCAACTGTGCCAAATGCAAAAAGGTCATCATAGGGGTAAGATCTCTACTGTGTCTGTCTACCACCATCCATGATAATACTGTGGAATGTGGACCACAAGCTAGTTTAGCAGGTAACTTGGTGGTTAAGAGCGTTGTGCCAGTAACCGAAAGGTCGCTGGTTCTAATCCCCGAGCCGACTAGGTGAAAAATCTGTCGATGTGGCCTTGAGCAAGGCACTTAACCCTAATTGCTCATGTAAGTCGCTCTGGATAAGAGCGTATGCAAAAAAACAAAAAAAAACGTAAATGTCTACCATCATCCATGAAAATACTGTGGAATGTGGACCACAACCTAGGTTAGCAGGACAGGATGCACGTGGAAGCTGTGGCCTGACCACCTTCCTTCCTTCCTTTCTTTCCTCTTGTGTAGGAGATCATGCATGCTCTGAAGATGACCTACCATGTCCAGTGTTTCATGTGCGCTGCCTGTAAGAGCCCCATCCGGAACCAGGCCTTCTATATGGAGGAGGGAGAACCTTACTGTGAGAGAGGTGAGGCTTAGAGAGAGGTGTCTGTGTGTGGGAACCGGGCCTTCTAT
This sequence comes from Coregonus clupeaformis, assembly GCF_020615455.1. Classification (NCBI taxonomy): domain Eukaryota; kingdom Metazoa; phylum Chordata; class Actinopteri; order Salmoniformes; family Salmonidae; genus Coregonus; species Coregonus clupeaformis. Next base: position 765,773 of record NW_025533459.1, on the reverse strand, counting down.
ATGGAGGAGGGAGAACCTTACTGTGAGAGAGGTGAGGCTTAGAGAGAGGTGTCTGTGTGTGTGGGAACCGGGCCTTCTATATGGAGGAGGGAGAGCCTTACTGTGAGAGAGGTGAGGCTTAGAGAGAGGTGTCTGTGTGTGGGAACCGGGCCTTCTATATGGAGGAGGGAGAACCTTACCGTGAGAGAGGTGAGGCTTAGAGAGAGGTGTCTGTGGGTTGCCTTACATGTTGACGTTATAACTTTTCAATCAAAAACAAGGAAAACTGTGTTGAGGTACTTAGAGAAAGAATGAGTTAAACTACATGTACACACATTCACAGCCTTGGGGGGAGTGGACAGATTCTCTCAGTGAGATATCCACAGCTACTGCTTCCATAGATGATGACTTCATATGGGAACATCTGTTTAGCTGATTTTTTTACGTTATGTGTTTGTCTATTGGTTTATATGAATGGAGCGTGCTTCTGAATTCTCTATTGCGTTGCTGTACATGGTTTCCTGGGTCTCAACACACGACACACCTGCGCCTCAGGAGTGGGTTGCTTTGTCAGAGTACTGCCTTCAGCGTTGAGAAACATTCTGCCGCCTCAGTACCTCTCTGGGATTGTGCTGCTCACACACACACACACACACACACACACACACACACACACACACACACACACACACACACACACACCACCCACACCACACACCACCCACACCACAAACACCACACCCACACCACACACCACGCCCACACCACACACCACACACCACACACCAACCACACCACAAACACCACGCCCACACACCCACACCACAAACACACACACGCCCACACACACACACACACACACACACCCCACACACACACCCACACCACACACACACACCCACACCACAAACACCACCCCCACACCACACACCACAAACACCACGCCCACACACCCACACCACACACCACCCACACCACAAACACCACGCCCACACACCCACACCACAAACACACACACACACACACCACAAACACACACACACCATATACACACACACACACACACCACAAACACACACACACCATATACACACTCTTGCTCTGAGTACTGGCTCTAAAGCCTGCCTCTTTCTCCAAGTCCCAGAGATGGAAAATAAAATGGGGACAATCCATTTAATGTGGAGCAATCTGCCCTGTCATCCCTTCCCTACATACAGGATCATCACTGATGTCATCCCTCTTTTTCGTTCTGTTTTTTTCTTTGATCCGTTGATGATGTTCTCAGGCCAAAACCTTACAGGGAAAACATTTTTGCTGATGAATATGGTAACTCAACCTCTCTCTTTCTCCTCTCTCCTCCACCCCCTCTCAACTTCTCTCTCTCCTCCACCCCCCCCCCTCTCTCTCTCCTCCACCCCCCTCTCTCTCTCCTCCACCCCCCCCCTCTCTCTCCTCCACCCCCCTCCCTCTCTCTCCTCCACCCCCCCTCTCTCTCTCCTCCACCCCCCTCTCTCTCTCCTCCACCCCCCTCTCTCTCCTCCACCCCCCCTCTCTCCTCCACCCCCCCTCTCTCTCTCCTCCACCCCCCCTCCCTCTCTCTCCTCCACCCCCTCCCCCTCCTCCTCTCTCCTCCACCCCCCTCTCTCTCCTCCACCCCCTCCCTCTCTCCTCCACCCCCCTCTCTCTCTCCTCCTCCCCCCTCTCCCTCTCTCCTCAACCCCCCCTCTCTCTCTCCTCCCCCCTCCCTCTCTCTCTCCTCCACCCCCTCCCCTCTCTCTCTCCTCCACCCCCCTCCCTCTCCCTCTCTCTCCTCCCTCTCTCTCTCCTCCCCCCCCCTCTCTCTCTCCTCCACCCCTCCCTCTCTCTCTCCTCCACCCCCTCTCTCTCTCCTCCACCCTCCTCCACCCCTCTCCCTGTAGATTATGAGAAGATGTTTGGCACTAAGTGCCATGGCTGTGACTTTAAGATTGATGCTGGGGACCGCTTCCTAGAGGCCTTGGGATTCAGTTGGCACGACACCTGCTTCGTCTGCGCTGTAAGTCACTCTCCTGATTCACCTGGACCTCTGGCTATCTCACCTCTATCTACCTACGTCTCTACCTGTCTCTCCTGGACCTGCTCCAACCTACATCTCTACCTGTCTCTCCTGGACCTGCTCCAACCTACGTCTCTACCTGTCTCTCCTGGACCTGCTCCAACCTACGTCTCTACCTGTCTCTCCTGAACCTGCTCCAACCTACGTCTCTACCTGTCTCTCCTGGACCTGCTCCAACCTACGTCTCTACCTGTCTCTCCTGGACCTGCTCCAACCTACGTCTCTACCTGTCTCTCCTGGACCTGCTCCAACCTACGTCTCTACCTGTCTCTCCTGGACCTGCTCCAACCTACGTCTCTACCTGTCTCTCCTGGACCTGCTCCAACCTACGTCTCTACCTGTCTCTCCTTGACCTGCTCCAACCTACGTCTCTACCTGTCTCACCTGGACCTGCTCCAACCTACGTCTTTACCTGTCTCTTTGACCTGCTCCAACCTACGTCTCTACCTGTCTCCTTGACCTGCTCCAACCTCCGTCTCTCCTGGACCTGCTCCAACCTACGTCTTTACCTGTCTCTCCTGGACCTGCTCCAACCTACGTCTCTACCTGTCTCTCCTTGACCTGCTCCAACCTACGTCTCTACCTGTCTCTCCTGGACCTGCTCCAACCTACGTCTCTACCTGTCTCTCCTGGACCTGCTCCAACCTACGTCTCTACCTGTCTCTCCTGGACCTGCTCCAACCTACGTCTCTACCTGTCTCTCCTTGACCTGCTCCAACCTACGTCTCTACCTGTCTCTCCTGGACCTGCTCCAACCTACGTCTCTACCTGTCTCTCCTGGACCTGCTCCAACCTACGTCTCTACCTGTCTCTCCTGGACCTGCTCCAACCCTACGTCTCTACCTGTCTCTCCTGGACCTGCTCCAACCTACGTCTCTACCTGTCTCTCCTGGACCTGCTCCAACCTACGTCTCTACCTGTCTCTCCTGGACCTGCTCCAACCTACGTCTCTACCTGTCTCTCCTGGACCTGCTCCAACCTACGTCTCTACCTGTCTCTCCTGGACCTGCTCCAACCTACGTCTCTACCTGTCTCTCCTGGACCTGCTCCAACCTACGTCTCTACCTGTCTCTCCTTGACCTGCTCCAACCTACGTCTCTACCTGTCTCACCTGGACCTGCTCCAACCTACGTCTTTACCTGTCTCTTTGACCTGCTCCAACCTACGTCTCTACCTGTCTCCTTGACCTGCTCCAACCTACGTCTCTCCTGGACCTGCTCCAACCTACGTCTTTACCTGTCTCTCCTGGACCTGCTCCAACCTACGTCTCTACCTGTCTCTCCTTGACCTGCTCCAACCTACGTCTCTACCTGTCTCTCCTGGACCTGCTCCAACCTACGTCTCTACCTGTCTCTCCTGGACCTGCTCCAACCTACGTCTCTACCTGTCTCTCCTGGACCTGCTCCAACCTACGTCTCTACCTGTCTCTCCTGGACCTGCTCCAACCTACGTCTCTACCTGTCTCTCCTGGACCTGCTCCAACCTACGTCTCTACCTGTCTCTCCTGGACCTGCTCCAACCTACGTCTCTACCTGTCTCTCCTGGACCTGCTCCAACCTACGTCTCTACCTGTCTCTCCTGGACCTGCTCCAACCTACGTCTCTACCTGTCTCTCCTGGACCTGCTCCAACCTACGTCTCTACCTGTCTCTCCTGGACCTGCTCCAACCTACGTCTCTACCTGTCTCTCCTGGACCTGCTCCAACCTACGTCTCTACCTGTCTCTCCTGGACCTGCTCCAACCTACGTCTCTACCTGTCTCTCCTGGACCTGCTCCAACCTACGTCTCTACCTGTCTCTCCTGGACCTGCTCCAACCTACGTCTCTACCTGTCTCTCCTGGACCTGCTCCAACCTACGTCTCTACCTGTCTCTCCTTGACCTGCTCCAACCTACGTCTCTACCTGTCTCCTTGACCTGCTCCAACCTACGTCTCTCCTGGACCTGCTCCAACCTACGTCTTTACCTGTCTCTCCTGGACCTGCTCCAACCTACGTCTCTACCTGTCTCTCCTTGACCTGCTCCAACCTACGTCTCTACCTGTCTCTCCTGGACCTGCTCCAACCTACGTCTCTACCTGTCTCTCCTGGACCTGCTCCAACCTACGTCTCTACCTGTCTCTCCTGGACCTGCTCCAACCTACGTCTCTACCTGTCTCTCCTTGACCTGCTCCAACCTACGTCTCTACCTGTCTCTCCTGGACCTGCTCCAACCTACGTCTCTACCTGTCTCTCCTGGACCTGCTCCAACCTACGTCTCTACCTGTCTCTCCTGGACCTGCTCCAACCTACGTCTCTACCTGTCTCTCCTGGACCTGCTCCAACCTACGTCTCTACCTGTCTCTCCTTGACCTGCTCCAACCTACGTCTCTACCTGTCTCTCCTGGACCTGCTCCAACCTACGTCTCTACCTGTCTCTCCTGGACCTGCTCCAACCTACGTCTCTACCTGTCTCTCCTGGACCTGCTCCAACCTACGTCTCTACCTGTCTCTCCTGGACCTGCTCCAACCTACGTCTCTACCTGTCTCTCCTGGACCTGCTCCAACCTACGTCTTTACCTGTCTCTCCTGGACCTGCTCCAACCTACGTCTCTACCTGTCTCTCCTTGACCTGCTCCAACCTACGTCTCTACCTGTCTCTCCTGGACCTGCTCCAACCTACGTCTCTACCTGTCTCTCCTGGACCTGCTCCAACCTACGTCTCTACCTGTCTCTCCTGGACCTGCTCCAACCTACGTCTCTACCTGTCTCTCCTTGACCTGCTCCAACCTACGTCTCTACCTGTCTCTCCTGGACCTGCTCCAACCTACGTCTCTACCTGTCTCTCCTTGACCTGCTCCAACCTACGTCTCTACCTGTCTCACCTGGACCTGCTCCAACCTACGTCTCTACCTGTCTCTCCTGGACCTGCTCCAACCTACGTCTCTACCTGTCTCCTCCTGCCCCACCCTTCTTCCTGGACCTGCTCCAACCTACGTCTTTACCTGTCTCTCTTGGACCTGCTCCAACCTACGTCTCTACCTGTCTCTCCTTGACCTGCTCCAACCTACGTCTCTACCTGTCTCTCCTGGACCTGCTCCAACCTACGTCTCTACCTGTCTCTCCTGGACCTGCTCCAACCTACGTCTCTCCTGGACCTGCTCCAACCTACGTCTCTCCTGGACCTGCTCCAACCTACGTCTCTACCTGTCTCACCTGGACCTGCTCCAACCTACGTCTCTACCTGTCTCTCCTGGACCTGCTCCAACCTACGTCTCTACCTGTCTCTCCTGGACCTGCTCCAACCTACGTCTTTAACTGTCTCTTTGACCTGCTCCAACCTAAGTCTCTACCTGTCTCTTTGACCTGCTCCAACCTACGTCTCTACCTGTCTCTCCTGGACCTGCTCCAACCTACGTCTCTACCTGTCTCTGTTCTGTCTCTGTTATGTCTCACTTCAGTCTCTCTGTCTCTCTGTTATGTCTCACCTCAGTCTCTCTGTCTCTGTAGCACAATGCCCCGTCAGAGATAATGGCACCAACTTCTGATCCTGAGAAATCCTCTCTGTCTCTCTCTCTCTGTCTCTGTGTGTGTGGACTGTGTAAGTAGTGATAGATAAATGCTATGGATCAGCTGCTCAGCACAAGGCTGCATTATGGTGATTCACACAGTGATGTCTCTTACACTGCTCTCTCTCTCTCTCTCTCTCTCTCTCTCTCTCTCTCTCTCTCTCTCTCTCTCTCTCTCTCTCTCTCTCTCAGCTGTGCCAGATCAACCTCGAAGGGAAGACGTTCTACTCTAAGAAGGATAAGCCTCTGTGTAAAGACCATGCCTTTGCTCCCGTCTGAGAGAGAGAGAGAGAGGTGCTTCAGAGGGGACAGGAACCCACCCCGTTCTCTAGACCCTTCAGACCCCTGTACTCAGCAACACACGGCGCCAGATACTCTCCACTCCACTGCAAACCAGACAGCGCCAGCGTCAGTGTTCAGATCCTCACTATCGCTCAAGATGTACTTCATCGCTCAACTTCTATCCCTCAACTTTTCAAATGCGTCCTGTGCTGGCTCTCTCTACCGCGTTCAGCCATACTCACTTGTCTCTTAGTCTAAGATCTAAAGGAATATGATGTCAACCTTTCAAACAAACTGCCAGTTTTCTCTACTGTTGTTAATCATAGCAGGTTATTTAATGGTATAACGAAGTGAGTGTTATTTTCAAACGGAGTCATTTCAAGCCTTAGCTCAACTATATTTCTATCTCATTTATTACCAGTGGACCACTGAATATATACGTAATTCTCACTCTGATTGTGACGCTAACCACTGTTGTTGACAAGTCATTCTTTTACTCCAGTGTGTCAAGTCAGTTCAACTGTGTTTGGGCCAATGCCTGTTAGTCCAGTAAAATATCACGCCCCCTTCTAATCTCAACCTCGTTCATTTCACTTTTAACTCTTTAACTGTCTTCAAAGTTGAACGAACCATTTAGCGTGTCATCTTCTAAAATGTTGCAGCAACTATCACTCCACTATCGACCTCATTTAAAGTCCCCTCCTAGTCTCTGGTCCGTTCGACGCCCCTCTATACTCCAGTACCTGAGATAATGTAAAGGGGTACCCTTACTGCAGTACTTAAAGTAATAGGAACTCAGTGATGTGGAACTACACTGAACAAAAATATAAACGCAACATGCAACAATTTCAATGATTTTACTGAGTTACAGTTCATATAAGGAAATCAGTCAATTGAAATAAATTCATTAGGCCCTAATCTATGGATTTCACGACTGGGCAGGGGTGCAGCCAATCAGAATGAGTTTTTCCCCACAAAAGGGCTTTCTCACAGACAGAAATACTCCTCAGCAACCCGTCCAACCCCCCCAACCCCACCCCTCCCAGACGATCCCACAGGTGAAGAAGCCGGATGTGGAGGTCCTGGGCTGGCGTGATTAAACGTGGTCTGCGGTTGTGAGGCCGGTTGGACGTGCTGCCAAATTCTCTAAAACGACGTTGGAGGCAGCTTATGGGAAATAAATATTATATTATCTGGCAACAGCTCTGTTGGACATTCCTTCAGTCAGCATGCCAATTTCACACTCCCTCAAAACTTGAGACATCTGTGGCATTGTGTTGTGTGACAAAACTGCACATTTTAGAGTGGCCTTTTATTGTCCCCCAGCACAAGGTGCACCTGTGTAATGATCGTGCTGTTTAATCAGCTTGATATGCCACACCTGTCAGGTGGATGGATTATCTTGGCAAAGGACAAATGCTCACTAACAGGGATGTAAACAAATTTGTGCACAACATTTGAGAGAAATAGGGACATTTCTGGGATCTTTTATTTCAGCTCATGAAACCTGACCAACACTTTACATGTTGCATTTGTTGTTGTTCAGTGTAGTTTCCTGTAGTGTTTATGGTGTAGTTTCCTGTAGTGTTTACGGTGTTGTTCAGTGTAGTTTCCTGTAGTGTTTACGGTGTTGTTCAGTGTCGTTTCCTGTAGTGTTTACGGTGTTGTTCAGCGTCGTTTCCTGTAGTGTTTACGGTGTTGTTCAGCGTCGTTTCCTGTAGTGTTTACGGTGTTGTTCAGCGTCGTTTCCTGTAGTGTTTACGGTGTTGTTCAGCGTCGTTTCCTGTAGTGTTTACGGTGTTGTTCAGCGTCGTTTCCTGTAGTGTTTACGGTGTTGTTCAGCGTCGTTTCCTGTAGTGTTTACGGTGTTGTTCAGCGTCGTTTCCTGTAGTGTTTACGGTGTTGTTCAGTGTAGTTTCCTGTAGTGTTTACGGTGTTGTTCAGCGTCGTTTCCTGTAGTGTTTACGGTGTTGTTCAGTGTAGTTTCCTGTAGTGTTTACGGTGTTGTTCAGCGTCATTTCCTGTAGTGTTTACGGTGTTGTTCAGTGTAGTTTCCTGTAGTGTTTACGGTGTTGTTCAGTGTAGTTTCCTGTAGTGTTTACGGTGTTGTTCAGCGTAGTTTCCTGTAGTGTTTACGGTGTTGTTCAGCGTCGTTTCCTGTAGTGTTTACGGTGTTGTTCAGCGTCGTTTCCTGTAGTGTTTACGGTGTTGTTCAGCGTAGTTTCCTGTAGTGTTTACGGTGTTGTTCAGCGTCGTTTCCTGTAGTGTTCTACGGTGTTGTTCAGCGTCGTTTCCTGTAGTGTTTACGGTGTTGTTCAGCGTCGTTTCCTGTAGTGTTTACGGTGTTGTTCAGCGTAGTTTCCTGTAGTGTTTACGGTGTTGTTCAGCGTAGTTTCCTGTAGTGTTTACGGTGTTGTTCAGCGTCGTTTCCTGTAGTGTTTACGGTGTTGTTCAGCGTCGTTTCCTGTAGTGTTTACGGTGTTGTTCAGCGTCGTTTCCTGTAGTGTTTACGGTGTTGTTCAGCGTCGTTTCCTGTAGTGTTTACGGTGTTGTTCAGCGTCGTTTCCTGTAGTGTTTACGGTGTTGTTCAGCGTCGTTTCCTTTAGTGTTTACGGTGTTGTTCAGCGTCGTTTCCTTTAGTGTTTACGGTGTTGTTCAGCGTCGTTTCCTTTAGTGTTTACGGTGTTGTTCAGCGTCGTTTCCTTTAGTGTTTACGGTGTTGTTCAGCGTCGTTTCCTGTAGTGTTTACGGTGTTGTTCAGCGTCGTTTCCTGTAGTGTTTACGGTGTTGTTCAGCGTCGTTTCCTGTAGTGTTTACGGTGTTGTTCAGCGTCGTTTCCTGTAGTGTTTACGGTGTTGTTCAGCGTCGTTTCCTGCCCGCTGGTGCGGAAGCTCTACTTACTGTAAAACACTCCCTGGATGCATTCCAAATGGCTCCCTATATAGTGCACTAAGTTCTATGGGTTATAGTAGTGCACTATATAGGGAATAAGGTGTCCTTTGGGACGCATCCCATATTGCATTAGCACTAGTGACTATACACACTGTAGAACACTCCACATTGACCCCAGAGACCCAGAACGCATCACTTCAAGTCAACTATATTATTCATTGGTTCCTTTAAATCCGAATAGTACATCATCAAAAGGTTTTAGTATTTTGAAGCTGTCAATGTACTGCATATGGAAATAAACTATGGCTTGTTAACAGGCCTGGGGGTCAAATACAGTTTAACTGTGGAAGTGAGATGTCGCTTTTGAATGGAGAACAATCTCATAGAACATTTCTAGAATATCATTACAACTAATTGACCCCCACCCCAAAACTGTGTGATAGGTTTTGTAGTCATTGCGTTGTCCTGGGATTGAAGTCATTCTATACAAGTGGATGTATGTATTGGACCAAATATTGTATAATCTAAGGCTCTATTCAATCCGTATCGCGGAAATTCAGCTTTACAGCGTGAATGAAATTTTAAAGGCAGTGTTCCCTACCGTTTGCATGGTAAATGCTGCAGATCTCAGCTCAATTGCAAATTACCTTTTACATTTCATAGGGCTTATCTGTAACACTTCAACGACACCGATTTTTGAATAGAGCTCAAGCCTTGCAAAAAGGCCTGTAAGCAGTTATTTGATGGGGTGTGTTTTGAAACCAAATGATTTAGTAATGTACTGTTTGTTTGTGTAGAGTATTGAGATGGTTCTCTTCTGATTTGAACCCATTCCTACAAGTGTACGCTCAATGTCAATCTAATGGTCCTATCCCCTCCTACTGTCAGCCTCTGCTCCAAGAATAATAGGATTTATAATAGAATTGTAAAAAAAAAATTCTCAAGTAATTTTGTTACAATTTTTTTTTGTATTAAAGTATTGGATACCAAGTGCCTTTTCAAGCTTTACACTCTGAGCTTTACAATAACGCTTACATTTGAATGTAAAACTGCTGTATTCATATGTGTACATGCTTGAGATGTTTTTAGCAAAATAATTGCTATTCTTGATAGAAGAGCTGTATTGTGTGTTTTAGAACCAGTTAATCAATAAACAATGTCTTCATTCTTCCATAGTCTCTTTTCACTGCAGACCCGGCGCCAGAACGAATCAGTTGGACAGGCATTTGATTTCCATAGGGCGGACCGTTTTTTCACGGGACCTCCTATGTGTGTGTGTGTGTACGCCAGTGCTGATTTTTTTAGCATGTAAATCTTGGTGGGGCAAAAAACAAAAGTGGGATGCATGCCAACAAAGCCACTACACAACACAACACAACACACATTAATTGCACTATAACGGTGACAAACGGTGCCCACAAACTGTTAAGGCCTACATAAAGCTGTCCCAACAGCAGAGTCCCAACACCTTACCACTGCTCCACCTGGCTATCAGCGGAGCCTTGTCTGGCAGCGAAACAGTTCATTCAGCCTCATTTACTGCCTTAAAAAAAAAAACATAGCTGATATGGCTGACTTGCTTAAACAAATGTGGTCTCTACTGACAATTGAGATGTACAAACTATAGCATAAGGGGACGACGAGCGGATAATTTCGATTAAGACCATAAATGAGCGAGCAGCGACCGACGTAGTCAATATAACTATTTGTTCAGCACTTTGGAAATGTACAGCGACAGAATTCAGAACATGGGTCGTTCTTACGGTATTCTCCCTGTACACCAAGTCAGAACCCTAGGATAAATAAAGGGGGCATATAAGCAGACAATGAAAGCTCTTACAATATTCGATGATTACATTTCTCTAAAACAGGTTATAGGCTACATGTGAACCACCAAGTCAGAACAGTAGGTGAAATTAAGAGGGAAAAAATAACAAATGATTAGGGTGAGGCACATGGGCTACTAACAGCTTACTACACAACATACACTTAGTATTACTTCCTTAGCTACAGTATACATATCTCTCTGGCATATTACATCATTTCTGCAGCAGCATAAAATACATTTTTGGACACACCTTCTTGTGCTGCGCTCACTTGAACAGGAAGGTGGCGCGGCGGTCCTTCACGGGCATATTTTGTCATCAAACTTCGTCATCAAAGTCAGCGATTTTATGGAACTCGGGGGGGGAAAAAAACCACACAGCCGCTCCACTGAATAGCAGGCTAGTGATCGCTTTGCAATGCTTGCAGTTAGCCACTGATTCCATCCAAACCACTCATTGTTGAATTTGTGATTTCCAACTTGTTGTGTAATGTCCAATGGCCGATGAGCATCTATACGTTTTATCTATAATTTCTCATCATTATTTATCTTCATATGACAAGGATTAAAAAGGATTTGCCAGTAGATTGCCGACTTGATTCATGATGATGACTGCTAGCTAAGATTTTGAAAGTATGATGTTGACATGATCAGTCCAACCAAAGCTACTGTAGATACAGTATAACGTGATTTACATTTACATTTACATTTTAGTCATTTAGCAGACGCTCTTTTCCAGAGCGACTTACAGTTGGTGAGTGCATACATTTTTCATACTGGCCCCCCGTGGGACGTCATTTTATCTTAGGCCAATGACCTTGAGCCTTCTTGGGTGGGCACTTCTAATGTAACTCTGTGGCAGCAACCAAGGGTCTTGGATTTTCGAGCTCTATCCTTAGACTTGGCGGTGACGTAGTGTCCCCATGAGTGACAGAACACTGAGCCAATCACGGCGCAACGCTCCGTATTTTCTGCTGGCTGCCCCACCACCACAGAAAGCATTGAGCTAGGCTGAAACACCTGCATTTTGGAGCTGCCTTACTCAAGAAAGCAAAAAAGAGACCATGTTTGTATGCAGCTTTATTAACTCAATGATATATACAGTGGGGGGAAAAAGTATTTAGTCAGCCACCAGTTGTGCAAGTTCTCCCACTTAAAAAGATGAGAGAGGCCTGTAATTTTCATCATAGGTACATGTCAACTATGACAGACCAATTGAGAATTTTTTTCTCCAGAAAATCACATTGTAGGATTTTTTATGAATTTATTTGCAAATTATGGTGGAAAATAAGTATTTGGTCACCTACAAACAAACAAGATTTCTGGCTCTCACAGACCTGTAACTTCTTCTTTAAGAGGCTCCTCTGTCCTCCACTCGTTACCTGTATTAATGGCACCTGTTTGAACTTGTTATCAGTATAAAAGACACCTGTCCACAACCTCAAACAGTCACACTCCAAACTCCACTATGACCAAGACCAAAGAGCTGTCAAAGGACACCAGAAACAAAATTGTAGACCTGCACCAGGCTGGGAAGACTGAATCTGCAATAGGTAAGCAGCTTGGTTTGAAGAAATCAACTGTGGGAGCAATTATTAGGAAATGGAAGACATACATTTACGTCATTTTAGCAGACGCTCTTATCCAGAGCGACTTACAGTTAGTGAATACATATATATATTTTTTATACTGGCCCCCCGTGGGAATCAAACCCACAACCCTGGCATTACAAACGCCATGCTCTATCAACTGAGCTACATCCCTGCCGGCCATTCCCTCCCCTACCCTGGACGACGCTGGGCCAATTGTGCGCCGCCCATGAGTCTCCCGGTCACGGCGGGCTGCGACAGAGCCTGGATTCGAACCAGGATCTCTAGTGGCACAGTTTGCACTGCGATGCAGTGCCTTAGACCACTGCGCCACTCAGGAGACATACAAGACCACTGATAATCTCCCTCGATCTGGGGCTCCACACAAGATCTCACCCCGTGTGGTCAAAATGATCACAAGAACCTGCAGAGAGCTGGGACCAAAGTAACAAAGCCTACCATCAGTAACACACTACGCCGCCAGGGACTCAAATCCTGCAGTGCCAGACGTGTCCCCCCTGCTTAAGCCAGTACATGTCCAGGCCCGTCTGAAGTTTGCTAGAGTGCATTTGGATGATCCAGAAGAGGATTGGGAGAATGTCATATGGTCAGATGAAACCAAAATAGAACTTTTTGGTAAAAATTCAACTCGTCGTGTTTGGAGGACAAAGAATGCTGAGTTGCATCCAAAGAACACCATACCTATTGTGAAGCATGGGGGTGGAAACATCATGCTTTGGGGCTGTTTTTCTGCAAAGGGACCAGGACGACTGATCCGCGTAAAGGAAAGAATGAATGGGGCCATGTATCGTGAGATTTTGATTGAAAACCTCCTTCCATCAGCAAGGGCATTGAAGATGAAACGTGGCAGGTTTTGCAGCAGGATGAATCGTCGGGTGAGGTTGTGTTTTCTCTAGCAGGAGGTAAGCTTGGCTTCTTATATGGTGTTGAGTAAAGCTTAAACCATGTATTTAGATTGTAGGTAGGTATTGTAGTTAGGTATTTTAGGTAGTTATTGTAGGTAATTATTGTAGGTAAGTATTGTATTCGAGTGAGCCCGGTGAAGCACGAGGCTAGCTAACCCACTACCTGGACCAATAAAGCTAGCTAGCTAGCGGGTAGCTACTGGTAACTTTTAGCAACTGTGGATAGTTGTTTCCAATGTTATTTCACGCTTAAGAGTACCTGTAATTAAGCCAGCTAGCTACCTACCATTCAGCTGTTTTTCTAACCTCATTATCTGAAGCATTAACGTTAGGTAGTTAGTAGCTACTGTACTTAATTACAGCTACTGATTGCAGAAGACCAATGTCTTCTTGTCTGCCACCCAGACAGCTGGTGTCGGGTAAGTTTGGTTTTATACATAGCTTGGGCTTTGTCGAGTAAGGCTTAAACTATGTATTTAGATTGTAGTTAGGTATTGTAGGTAGGCATCGTGGGTTGTTGTGGGTAGTTATTGTATGTAATTATTGTAGGTTAGTATTGTATTCGGCGGTGCCGGGTAATAGCACGAAGCTAGCTAGCTAGCTAACTCACCTCCTGGACTAGCTGGCGAGTAGCTATTAGCAACGGTAGCAACTAAATACAATATCCTTTTAGCCAGCTACATTCGTTCGCAGCGACGCCGTTTTTCAAACAAAGTCAACACAGCAGCCATTGCTAGCTAGCCAACACTACCAGCTAGCTGTACTGTAGCAGCTAAATACAATATCTTTGTGCTAGCTAGCCAACGTTTAATTATTGCTGCGTTATGAAAGGAACTAGACACGGACACAAATTATCTGTTTAGTGTGTTAACACACTATTGGTAGTTTGTTGTAACCATGTATTGGTGCTAAACTGTGTGTTATTGGATGCTAGCATGCTAGTTAGCTATGGCATCATAGTTAGCTAGCTGAATAAAGTAAGTTGAGTCTATTCCTTGAAACATTGAACCGCTGTAGTTTACAACAATTCTAATTTCTAAAGTGGAAGTTGGGAGAGTTTTATTCGGGTGGTTCAGTGAAACAATTATAGTTTCTGAGGTGGAAGTTGGGAGAGTTATATTTGGGAGTTTTGGTGAGGGAGGCCCTGCTCTCTCCTTTCCCAGATGTTTAGTTAATCTCATTCCGATCTCCTCTGCATTATTGTAGCCATCTGCTACAGCCTGTCAACTATGCCTCTGCCTATCCCTGTTCTCTCCTCTCCGCACAGGCTACACAAACGCCTCACACCGCGTGGCTGCTGCCTCTCTAACCTGGTGGTCCCTGCACGCACCACACACCTGGAGTTCCAGGTCTCAGGCAGCCTCTGGAACTGCCGTTCTGCTGCCAACAAGGCTGACTTCATCCCAGCCTATGCTACCCTCCAGTCCCTCGACTTCCTGGCGCTGACGGAAACATGGATTACCACTGAAAACACTGCTACTCCTACTGCTCTCTCCTCGTCTGACCATGTGTTCTCGCATACCCCGAGAGCATCTGGTCAGAGGGGTGGTGGCACAGGAATCCTCATCTCTCCCAAGTGGACATTCTCAATTTTTCCCCTAACCCATCTGTCTATCTCCTCATTTGAATTCCATGCTGTCACAGTCACTAGCCCATTTAAGCTTAATATCCTTGTCATCTATCGCCCTCCAGGTTCCCTTGGAGAGTTCATCAATGAGCTTGACGCCTTGATAAGTTCCTTTCCTGAGGATGGCTCACCCCTCACAGTTTTGGGGGATTTCAACCTCCCCTACGTCTACATTTGACTCATTTCTCTCTGCCTCCTTCTTTCCACTCCTCTCCTCTTTTGACCTCACCCTCTCACCGTCCCCCCCTACTCACAAGGCAGGCAATACGCTTCACCTCATCTTTACTAGATGCTGCTCTTCTACTAATCTCACTGCAACTCCCCTCCATGTCTCCGACCACTACTTTGTATCCTTTTCTCTCTCGCTCTCCTCCTACACTACTCACTCTGCCCCTACACAGATGGTAATGCGCCGCCGCAACCTTCGCTCTCTCTCTCCCACTACTCTCTCCTCTTCCATCCTATCATCTCTTCCCTCTGCTCAATCCTTCTCCCTCCAATCTCCTGATTCTGCCTCCTCAACCCTCCTCTCCTCCCTTTCTGCATCCTTTGACTCTCTGTGTCCCCTATCCTCCCGGCCGGCTCAGTCCTCCCCTCCAGCTCCGTGGCTTGATGACTCATTGCGAGCTCACAGAACAGAGCTCCGGGCAGCTGAGCGGAAATGGAAGAAAACTAGACTCCCTGCGGACCTGGCATCTTTTCACTCCCTCCTCTCTACATTTTCTTCATCTGTTTCTGCTGCTAAGGCCACTTTCTACCACTCTAAATTCCAAGCATCTGCCTCTAACCCTAGGAAGCTCTTTGCCACATTCTCCTCCCTGCTGAATCCTCCCCCCCCCCTCCTCCCTCTCTGTGGATGACTTCGTCAACCACTTTGAAAAGAAGGTTGACGACATCCGATCCTCGTTTGTTAAGTCTAATGACACTGCTGGTCCTGCTCACACTGCCCTACCCTATGCTTTGACTTCTTTCTCCCCTCTCTCTCCAGATAAAATCTTGCGACTTGTGACTGCAGGCCGCCCAACAACCTGCCCGCTTGACCCCATCCCCTCCTCTCTTCTTCAGACCATCTCCGGTGACCTTCTCCCCTACCTCACCTCGCTGATCAACTCATCCTTGACCGCTGGCTATGTCCCTTCCGTCTTCAAGAGAGCGAGAGTTGCACCCCCTTCTCAAAAAACCAACACTCGATCCCACTGATGTCAACAACTACAGACCAGTATCCCTTCTTTCTTTTCTTTCCAAAACTATTGAGCGTGCCGTCTTTAGCCAGCTCTCTTGCTATCTCTCTCAGAATGACCTTCTTGATCCTAACCAGTCAGGTTTCAGGACTGGTCATTCAACTGAGACTGCTCTTCTCTGTGTCACGGAGGCTCTCCGCACTGCTAAAGCTAACTCTCTCTCCTCTGCTCTTGTCCTTCTAGACCTGTCTGCTGCCTTTGATACTGTGAACCATCAGATCCTCCTCTCCACCCTCTCCGAGCTGGGCATCTCCGGCGCGGCTCACTCTTGGATTGCGTCCTACCTGACCGGTCGCTCCTACCAAGTGGCGTGGCGAGAGCTGTCTCCGCACCACGTGCTCTCACCACTGGTGTCCCCCAGGGCTCAGTTCTAGGCCCTCTCCTATTCTCGCTATACACCAAGTCACTTGGCTCTGTCATATCCTCACATGGCCTCTCCTATCATTGCTACGCTGACGATACACAACTAATCTTCTCCTTTCCCCCTTCTGATAACCAGGTGGCGAATCGCATCTCTGCATGTCTGGCAGACATATCAGTATGGATGACGGATCACCACCTCAAGCTGAACCTTGGCAAGACGGAGCTGCTCTTCCTCCCGGGGAAGGACTGCCCGTTCCATGATCTCGCCATCACGGTTGACAACTCCGTTGTGTCCTCCTCCCAGAGTGCGAAGAGCCTTGGCGTGACCCTGGACAATACCCTGTCGTTCTCCGCTAACATCAAGGCGGTGACCCGATCCTGCAGGTTCATGCTCTACAACATTCGGAGAGTACGACCCTGCCTTACACGGAAGCGGCACAGGTCCTAATCCAGGCACTTGTCATCTCCCGTCTGGATTACTGCAACTCGCTGTTGGCTGGGCTCCCTGCCTGTGCCATTAAACCCCTACAACTCATCCAGAATGACGCAGCCCGTCTGGTGTTCAACCTTCCCAAGTTCTCTCACGTCACCCCGCTCCTCCGCATACTCCACTGGCTTCCAGTTGAAGCTCGCATCTGTTACAAGACCATGGTGCTTGCCTATGGAGCTGTGAGGGGAACGGCACCTCCGTACCTTCAGGCTCTGATCAGTCCCTACACCCAAACGAGGGCATTGCGTTCATCCACCTCTGGCCTGCTGGCTCCCCTTCCTCTGCGGAAGCATAGTTCCCGCTCAGCCCAGTCAAAACTGTTCGCTGCTCTGGCATCCCAATGGTGGAACAAGCTCCCTCACGACGCCAGGACAGCGGAGTCACTCACCACCTTCCGGAGACATTTGAAACCCCACCTCTTTAAGGAATACCTGGGATAGGATAAAGTAATCCTTCTACCCCCCCCCCTCTTAAAAAATAAAAATAAATAAATTGTAAAGTGGTTATCCCACTGGTTATAGGGTGAATGCACCAATTTGTAAGTCGCTCTGGATAAGAGCGTCTGCTAAATGACGTAAATGTAAATGTAAAATGTGGCTGGGTCTTTCAGCATGACAATGATCCCAAACACACCGCCCAGGCAACGAAGGAGTGGCTTCGTAAGAAGCATTTCAAGGTCCTGGAGTGGCCTAGCCAGTCTCCAGATCTCAACCCCATAGACAATCTTTGGAGGGAGTTGAAAGTCCGTGTTGCCCAGCGACAGCCCCAAAACATCACTGCTCTAGAGGAGATCTGCATGGAGGAATGGGCCAAAATACCAGCAACAGTGTGTGAAAACCTTGTGAAGACTTACAGAAAACGTTTGACCTGCCAACAAAGGGAATATAACAAAGTATTGAGAAACTTTTGTTATTGACCAAATACTTACTTTCCACCATAATTTGCAAATAAATTCATTAAAAATCCTACAATGTGATTTTCTGGAATTTTTTTTCCTAATTTTGTCTGTCATAGTTGACGTGTACCTATGATGAAAATTACAGGCCTCTCTCATCTTTTTAAGTGGGAGAACTTGCACAATTGGTGGCTGACTAAATACTTTTTTCCCCCACTGTGTGACTCAACATCTTTAACGCATCTTGTCCCTGAAGGCTCTGTTCTGTGTACACACACACACACACACACACACACACACACACACACACACACACACACACACACACATACGACACACGACACACACACACACACACACACACACACGCACACACGTACGACTGGAGACACACACACACACACACAGAGAGACACACACACACACACACACACACATACACGTTTGCTTTACAATTCTTGTTGGGGACAAACAATTGATTCCCATTTAAAATCCTGTTTTCCATAACCCCTAAACCTAACCCTAACTGTAACCCTAACCCTAAACCTAACCCATAAGCCTAAAATATACTTTCCCTTGTAGGGACCGGAGCAATCTCCTCACTTGTATGAATTTTCCTGGTTTTGCTCTCCCTGTGAGGACTTCTGGTCCCCGGGATAGTAAAACCAGAAACACACCACCATCTTGTCCCTGGTGACTCTGCTCAATGCTCCAATCAGTTATGGACTCTAAACCTAAGCTTGCTGAACAATTAATAAAATGGCCACCAGGACTATTTGCATTGACACTTATTTCCCTCATTAAAATGCAAATCAATTTATAACATTTCTGACATGCGTTTTCCTGGATTTTTGTTGTTGTTGTTATTCTGTCTCTCACTGTTCAAATAAACCTACCATTAAAACTATAGACTGATCATGTCTTTGTCAGTGGGCAAACGTACAAAATCCGCAGGGGATCAAATACTTTTTTCTCCTCACTGTATGCTATCTGACCTTGTCCCTGATTACTCCTATCAGTTCTGCTACTCTAGCCCTCAGCAGGGCTGTCAAGACAAGAGGTGTTCTTCATAGGGCAAAGTCAAGCATTTACCTCTATAAAAATTTTTTTTTTATCAACGCAAAGACATGAAGACACACAGGCAAGCCAAGGGATGCGTCCCAAATGGCACCCTATTCCCCATGTAGTGCACTACTTTTGACCAGACCCCAATAGGGCACTAGTCAAAAGTAGTGCACTATAAAGGGTATAGTGTGTCATTGGGGACTCAAGCACAACTTTCATCCCCAGGGTCTTCTGCTTGAATAAAAGTACCGAAAGTAAAAACGATTCAGTCGTTGTTTTAACAATATATAATTTATTTACATGGATTTCAGGTCGAAGTACTATACATACCTTTCTGAAATGTCATAGATAGATATATACATAAGGCCAAGTAAATACTTGAAAGCACTTAGAAACGAATTTCCAAAATTCTACCCACAAATCCATATCATCAACATCATTGTCTGAAACGTTACAGAAAAGCCTCCCTTGCACCTCGACTAGACAGAAGCTTTTTCTATCTCCACAAAAAAGTTTTTTGACAACACTTTACACTGAGTATGCAAAACATTAAGGACACTTGCTCTTTCCAGGACATAGACCGACCAGGTGAATCCAGGTGAAAGCTATGATCCCTTTATTGATGTCACATGATAAATCCACTTCAATCAGTGTAGATGAAGGGGAAGAGACAGGTTATAGAATGATTTTTTAAGCCTTGAGATAATTGAAACATGGATTGTGTATGTGTGCCATTCAGAGGGTGAATAGGTAAGACTAAATATTTAAGTGCCTTTGAACGGGGTATGGTAGTAGGTGCCAGGCGCACCGGTTTGAGTGTGTGAAGAACTGCAACGCTGCTGGGGGTTTTCACGCTCAACAGTTTCCCGTGTGCTCACCACCCAAAGGACATCCAGCCAACTTGACACAACTGTGGGAAAGCATTGGAGTCAACAGGGGCCAGCATCCGTGTTGAATGCTTTCGACACCTTGTAGAGTCCATGCCCCGACGAATTGAGGCTGTTCTGAGGGCAAAAGGGGGGTGTAACTCAATATTAGGAAGGTGTTCCTAATGTTTTGTACACTCAGTGACAATAAGGAACAGAAAAAGTTTAAAAAACAGAAAAAGGAATTATAGAATTGCATAAGCTCTGTGTTGCGTGAGATAAATACAGCATTTTTCACTTGCAGAAAGGCAAGGAACATTGAATCAAGGAAATACATAGAATAGCATTCACAGGTACAGAAGTCGATTATTTTCAGTTCAAAAAGGAAATTGAATTCAGTCAGAGTGAAACATCAAGATCACACACACACACACACACACACACACACACACACACACACACACACACACACACACACACACACTCTTGACACTGAATAACAATGAATGAAGCTGAGGAAATGCTCTCACAAAGTCACACAGAGTAGCTGCATGCGTGCACGGGTTTGCTTTATGCAGCTACAACGTGGTAGCTACGGGACAAAAACAGTCTCGCGCTTCAATGCTCTTAGTTGTTTGTAAATTGACCAGATGTTGTGTTTCCTTTAGTGTGCATCTACCTGTAATGACACTGCAGAGTCTTCACCGCTAGACCTCAGATGAAACGGCAGAATATTAGGCAAACACATTACAGAGTTATACTTTGACAAATGTTACGCCAGTTTGTTAAAAGTTTTTCACTTTTTTTTTTTTTTTTTTGGCTCCATATTAAAATATAATGTACATTTCTATACAAAGTAGTGATATAATAAACGTTTGCATTACTAGTAAAACAAATAGTATTAAAAAAACGCTTTTAGAACAATGATACAATTGGGAAGGCAAAGGAAAATAGGAAATAAATAGTTTGGATGTAATTAGCATTACAGGGACAAAGAAATATTAAATAAATAGTTTGGATGTAATTAGCATTACAGGGACACAGAAAGAGGAAAAACAGATGTATCCATGTACCACGAGTACAAACCAACGAGTTACACTGAGACAATGTGGATATTCACTAACAATATGGCCCAGTGTCCCAAATGGCACCCTATTCCCTATATAGTGCACTACTTTTGATCAGAGCCCTACGGGTGCCCTTGTCTTAAGTAGGCGCTATATAGGGAATAGGGTGCCATTTGAGACGCAACTATGGTAATTCACTAATGTTGTTCAGAAGATGAAGTGGCCTCAAACGGTATTCATAAAACTTTGGTTATCAATTCTGCTGACAAACGGTATGTAAAGTGACAGCATACAGCTGCTTTAGAAAAGCATTTACATATTACATTATGATGAAGTAGCTATTCCCACATAATGGAAAACGCAGGGATTATTATTCCTCCAGTATGTTAATAGACTAGTCGTGTTGTCAAAGAGCTTGAAGCGTCAAAACAAGGAACAATGGACAGAGCAGTCTGTTTGGACTACGTTTCCGTAATAATATATTGAACAGAAATGTCCTTGACCTGGGTCGTTATGGTTCGTTTGAAAGAGGGAGTTTAAGTGAGATTCACAGAACTGCAAAACGAGAAAGAATGCCCAGCGTTCTAGGTCAAGTATAACAGAAAGAGCTATCACATACTGTATTTCTCACTGCCATTGTGTCCACGAGAAAAATAAAAAAGAAGAAACGTCAATGGTACATTCCAGGTAAACTGACTGGCAATCATGAAAGCACTAGCAAGTCTTTGAGAGGAGTCTTTCACAGGCCAAAGAAAGGAGCACGTCGTGAAGGGTGAGCGGGAGGCAGGAACTGAAAGGAATGACGACTGTAATAGAAGGGACGGAGGGGGCTCTCTCTCTCTTTCAACACGACCCTGAAGCTGAGGACTATGTCTGCGTCTCAAACGGGCACCCTATTTCACTTTATAGTGCACTACTTTTGACAAGGGCCCATAGGGTTCTGGTAAAAAAAGTAGTGCACTACATAGGGAATAGGGGTGCTGTTTGAGACGTACGCTATGGCTCTATAGGGCTGACTTATAAAAGGTTGACTCCACCACCATACCACTGGGAAAGCACCACTTGTAAATGAAGTTGTTATTATTTTTAATAAACGCTTGATTCGTTGGAGAATCAACAAAGGCTTAAGATAGTAAATAATGGCTGGTTGGTTTCATGAGCAGTGTACCTGCCTCATCTGATTTGTCGTTGCGGTGTATTCTGTTGACAGTAAATAGTCTATAGCTGTGTATTCTGTTGACAGTAAATAGTCTATAGCTGTGTATTCTGTTGACAGTTAATAGTCTATAGCTGTGTATTCTGTTGACAGTAAATAGTCTATAGCTGTGTATTCTGTTGACAGTAAATAGTCTATAGCTGTGTATTCTGTTGACAGTTAATAGTCTATAGCTGTGTATTCTGTTGACAGTAAATAGTCTATAGCTGTGTATTCTGTTGACAGTTAATAGTCTATAGCTGTGTATTCTGTTGACAGTAAATAGTCTATAGCTGTGTATTCTGTTGACAGTAAATAGTCTATAGCTGTGTATTCTGTTGACAGTTAATAGTCTATAGCTGTGTATTCTGTTGACAGTTAATAGTCTATAGCTGTGTATTCTGTTGACAGTTAATAGTCTATAGCTGTGTATTCTGTTGACAGTAAATAGTATATAGCTGTGTATTCTGTTGACAGTTAATAGTCTATAGCTGTGTATTCTGTTGACAGTAAATAGTCTATAGCTGTGTATTCTGTTGACAGTAAATAGTCTATAGCTGTGTATTCTGTTGACAGTTAATAGTCTATAGCTGTGTATTCTGTTAACAGTAAATAGTCTATAGCTGTGTATTCTGTTGACAGTTAACAGTCTATAGCTGTGTATTCTGTTGACAGTAAATAGTCTATAGCTGTGTATTCTGTTGACAGTAAATAGTCTATAGCTGTGTATTCTGTTGACAGTAAATAGTCTATAGCTGTGTATTCTGTTGACAGTAAATAGTCTATAGCTGTGTATTCTGTTGACAGTTAATAGTCTATAGCTGTGTATTCTGTTAACAGTAAATAGTCTATAGCTGTGTAATCTGTTGACAGTAAATAGTCTATAGCTGTGTATTCTGTTGACAGTAAATAGTCTATAGCTGTGTATTCTGTTGACAGTTAATAGTCTATAGCTGTGTATTCTGTTGACAGTAAATAGTCTATAGCTGTGTATTCTGTTGACAGTTAATAGTCTATAGCTGTGTATTCTGTTGACAGTAAATAGTCTATAGCTGTGTATTCTGTTGACAGTAAATAGTCTATAGCTGTGTATTCTGTTGACAGTTAATAGTCTATAGCTGTGTATTCTGTTGACAGTAAATAGTCTATAGCTGTGTATTCTGTTGACAGTTAACAGTCTATAGCTGTGTATTCTGTTGACAGTAAATAGTCTATAGCTGTGTATTCTGTTGACAGTAAATAGTCTATAGCTGTGTATTCTGTTGACAGTAAATAGTCTATAGCTGTGTATTCTGTTGACAGTAAATAGTCTATAGCTGTGTATTCTGTTGACAGTTAATAGTCTATAGCTGTGTATTCTGTTGACAGTAAATAGTCTATAGCTGTGTATTCTGTTGACAGTAAATAGTCTATAGCTGTGTATTCTGTTGAAAGTAAATAGTCTATAGCTGTGTATTCTGTTGACAGTAAATAGTCTATAGCTGTGTATTCTGTTGACAGTAAATAGTCTATAGCTGTGTATTCTGTTGACAGTAAATAGTCTATAGCTGTGTATTCTGTTGACAGTAAATAGTATATAGCTGTGTATTCTGTTGACAGTTAATAGTCTATAGCTGTGTATTCTGTTAACAGTAAATAGTCTATAGCTGTGTATTCTGTTGACAGTAAATAGTCTATAGCTGTGTATTCTGTTGACAGTAAATAGTCTATAGCTGTGTATTCTGTTGACAGTAAATAGTCTATAGCTGTGTATTCTGTTGACAGTTAGTCTATAGCTGTGTATTCTGTTGACAGTAAATATTCTATAGCTGTGTATTCTGTTGACAGTAAATAGTCTATAGCTGTGTATTCTGTTGACAGTTAATAGTCTATAGCTGTGTATTCTGTTGACAGTTAATAGTCTATAGCTGTGTATTCTGTTGACAGTTAATAGTCTATAGCTGTGTACTCTGTTGACAGTAAATAGTCTATAGCTGTGTATTCTGTTGACAGTTAATAGTCTATAGCTGTGTATTCTGTTGACATTTAATAGTCTATAGCTGTGTATTCTGTTGACAGTAAATAGTATATAGCTGTGTATTCTGTTGACAGTTAATAGTCTATAGCTGTGTATTCTGTTGACAGTTAATAGTCTATAGCTGTGTATTCTGTTGACAGTTAATAGTCTATAGCTGTGTATTCTGTTGACAGTAAATAGTCTATAGCTGTGTATTCTGTTGACAGTAAATAGTATATAGCTGTGTATTCTGTTGACAGTTAATAGTCTATAGCTGTGTATTCTGTTGACAGTTAATAGTCTATAGCTGTGTATTCTGTTGACAGTAAATAGTCTATAGCTGTGTATTCTGTTGACAGTTAATAGTCTATAGCTGTGTATTCTGTTGACAGTTAATAGTCTATAGCTGTGTATTATGTTGACAGTTAATAGTCTATAGCTGTGTATTCTTGGTTTCATGGTTAATCTGCCTCATTTGTTCTGTTGTTGTGGAAAAGTGTTGTTGGGAAAGTGGTAAACTCACAGTGGAGGTGCAGTGTTATCAGTAATCTTCTATGACTCTCTCCAAGATGTTAACAGGGCATAGGAGACAGGTGACCTGTGTCAAACTCAGAGAATGAGAATCTCCCCCCACCCCCGCCACCAGCACACAACGTTATGAATTATGAAAACACTAAGTAATTTGGGAGATGATAATTAGTTGTCTGATTTTCTGCCGGCAGTTCTTTCTGTTGCATTATTCACCATGGAGGACAAAGGATCTCTTCTGAACTTCCCTTCTGGTTAAAATGCTGCTTCAACAACTCCTCTCTCACTGGCTTAGGCTGTGTCCCATTTGGTACCCTATTACACCAGGTGCCATATGGTACCCTATTACACCAGGTGCCATTTGGTACCCTATTACACCAGGTGCCATTTGGTACCCTATTACACCAGGTGCCATTTGGTACCCTATTACACCAGGTGCCATTTGGTACCCTATTACACCAGGTGCCATTTGGTACCCTATTACACCAGGTGCCATTTGGTACCCTATTACACCAGGTGCCATTTGGTACCCTATTACACCAGGTGCCATTTGGTACCCTATTACACCAGGTGCCATTTGGTACCCTATTACACTAGGTCCCATTTGGTACCCTATTACACCAGGTGCCATTTGGTACCCTATTACACCAGGTGCCATTTGGTACCCTATTACACCAGGTGCCATTTGGTACCCTATTACACCAGGTGCCATTTGGTACCCTATTACACCAGGTGCCATTTGGTACCCTATTACACCAGGTGCCATTTGGTACCCTATTACACCAGGTGCCATTTGGTACCCTATTACACCAGGTGCCATTTGGTACCCTATTACACCAGGTGCCATTTGGTACCCTATTACACCAGGTGCCATTTGGTACCCTATTACACCAGGTGCCATTTGGTACCCTATTACACCAGGTGCCATTTGGTACCCTATTACACCAGGTGCCATTTGGTACCCTATTACACCAGGTGCCATTTGGTACCCTATTACACCAGGTGCCATTTGGTACCCTATTACACCAGGTGCCATTTGGTACCCTATTACACCAGGTGCCATTTGGTACCCTATTACACCAGGTCCCATTTGGTACACATACGTAAAGTCATCAGAAGAAAATGCAACTTCAGAAATTAGTTTTGAAGAGAGGGAGAGAGGGAGGGAGCGAGGGAGAGAGGGAGCGAGAGAGAGAGAGAGAGAGAGAGAGAGAGTGAGGGAGGGACACAGAGAGAGAGAGGGAGGGGGGAGGGAGAGACACAGAGAGAGAGAGAGCAGAGAGAGACAGAGAGCGAGGGAGCGAGAGAGAGAGACAGAGACACACACAGGGAGCGAGAGAGAGAGAGAGAGAGAGTGAGAAAGAGAGGGAGCGAGAGAGGTGAGAGAGAGAGAGAGCGAGAGAGAGAGAGAGAGGGAGTGAGAGATGGCGAGAGAGAGAGAGAGGGAGGGAGGGAGAGACAGAGAGAGAGAGAGAGAGAGAGAGAGAGAGACACAGAGAGGGGGAGCGAGGGAGTGAGAGAGAGAGAGAGCACAGAGAGTGAGAGAGAGAGATAGTGAGAGAGAGAGAGAGAGAGAGAGAGAGGCGTGAGAGAGAGAGAGGGAGGGAGGAGAGAGAGAGAGAGAGTGAGAGAGTGAGAGACACAGAGAGAGAGCACGGAGAGAGAGAGTGAGAGAGAGAGAGAGAGAGAGAGAGAGAGAGAGGAGCGAGAGAGAGATAGAGAGTGAGAGAGTGAGAGAGACACAGAGAGAGAGACACAGGGAGAGAGAGAGTGAGAGAGAGAGAGAGAGAGAGAGAGAGAGAGAGAGAGTGAGTGAGTGAGTGAGTGAGTGAGTGGTGAGTGAGTGAGTGGAGTGGTGAGTGAGTGAGAGAGAGAGAGAGAGAGAGAGAGAGAGAGAGAGAGAGACAGAGAGAGAGAGACAGAGAGAGAGAGAGAGAGAGAGAGAGAGAGAGAGAGAGAGACAGAGAGAGAGAGAGAGAGAGGGAGGGAGGGAGGGAGGGAGGGAGGGAGGGAGAGGGGAGGGAGGGAGGGAGGGAGGGAGGGAGGGAGGGAGGGAGGGAGGGAGGGGAGGGAGGGAGGGAAAGAGAGAGAGACACAGAGAGAGAGAGAGAGAGAACAGAGAGAGAGAGAGACACAGAGAGAGAGGAGCGAGAGAGAGAGACACAGAGAGAGGGAGCGAGGGGAGTGAGAGAGAGAGAGAGAGGGAGCGAGAGAGAAGAGAGAGACACAGAGAGAGAGGGAGCAGAGAGAGAGAGAGAGAGAGAGAGAGAGAGAGACAGAGAGAGAGAGGGCGAGAGAGAGAGAGAGAGAGAGAGAGAGAGAGAGAGAGAGAGAGAGAGAGAGAGAGAGAGAGAGAGAGAGAGAGAGAGAGAGAGAGAGAGAGAGAGAGAGAGAGAGACAGCCCCTCTGCCCTTTTACACCTTAGCAAACTGAGGAATTTGATAAATACGAAAACTCACCATGATACATTTGAAACAAAAAAAGGAAAATCTACATTGTCTTGAGCTTATAGTAAAAACAACTGTAACCACTTCTGAAATGTATCTGACCGATAACTAACTTTTACTCTCAAAAGTCTAACCAACCAAAAATAGAAAATATTGATTTGAGAGCAGTAGAGCTGTGGAATGTCTCAATTGATAAATACATTACAGACTCACTCACTGTGGTGAAGTTTCACTTTGACTTGATCCAGGACGGCAACAAACAGTCAAACAGAATGTCTACCAGATGTGTTCTTTAGAATCTTGACATAAAATCTATCGCCTGCCTAAAAGTCCAGCTCATTTTCTACCGCCTGTTTAAACCATAGGTGATGACAGATGGATAAACAGCTCATATTACACCACAGGGTTAATGGATGGACAGTGACTGGATATCATAGACCCTCATGATAACTTTTTTTTGTTTTCCTTCACAATATGGTCCAGCCAGTTGCAGAAATAAATCTACTCTGCTGTTCGACCACACATTGTTAAGAGAGTGGCAAAACAGTTCAATTTCTCTGGGGGGGTTAGATTAGATATTGAACGTGATCATGTTTGTCTCTGACTAACATAAGCGGCACTGATCCAACTTGACGTTGTGATTATTTTGCATATTGCTACTTTGTGGCCAAGTATGGCCCATGTGTTGTAAATGCTTGTCGGTCATCTGATCCTAAGTCTCTTGGATATAAGGTTATAGGTTAAACCTTGATGGCTACTGAACTTGACTTAAACAACATAAAAGAGCTCTTTGTACACCTGTCTGCCATAGTGGTATACCATACCGTGTACCAGATATCCTCTACAGTCCTGTGGCATAGTAGCTCTGGACCAGGATTCAATCCGACTACGCGCCTTTTAAAGGCAAAACCAATCGAGCCGACATCTGCAGCGTTTTACCTTGAATGTGATCTCCGCAAATGTGGGCACATTGCCTTTAAAATATGCATTGTCGACAGCACTACACGGGTTGAATCCCTGCCTTACTTTGACAAAAGCACATCACCCAGAAACAACCTCACAGGACCAGCTCACTCCCAGGTCCTGCATTCTCCAGACATCCGGGTTCTGAATGGAGACATGGGAGGATAGATAGATCTAACATAACATACATGAACCCTGTTCCCAAATCCTGGTTCTGTTTAGCTCCTCTTTTCTCATCGAGGAGGGGAGGGAGAGGGAGTGTTCTTCTCTTCTCTTCTCTCTTGTGTCTGTATATTTTACCCTGTTCCAGTCCTCTCCCTCGTTAGGGGACCGATCTCAAATGGCACCCTATTGCCTAGGTAGTCTCCTACTTTGGTGCACTATCTAGGGAATAGGGTGCAGTGCTGAGTGTGGGACAGAGCCAGGGCTAGCAGTCTCCGTCTGAGACCAGGAAGATCATAGCTTCCTGCTTGCCGATGTCGGCCATGACGGTGGCCAGCTGGTTCAGGTTTCCACTGTGGAAGTGTTGGGCCTCCCACAGGTCCAGAATCACACTGGTGGGACTCGCCTTGGACGCAAAGAAACTCATGTGCCTGGAGAGGAGGAGAGGGAGAGGAGGGAGAGGAGAGGGAGAGGAGAGGTGGAGAGGAGAGGTGAGGAGGGAGAGGAGAGGTGAGGAGGAGAGGTGAGGAGGGAGAGGAGAGGTGAGGAGGGAGAGGAGAGATGGAGAGGAGAGGTGAGGAGGGAGAGGAGAGGTGGAGAGGGAGAGGAGAGGTGGAGAGGAGAGGTGAGGAGGGAGAGGAGAGGTGGGGAGGGAGAGGAGAGGTGGAGAGGGAGAGGAGAGGTGGAGAGGAGAGGTGAGAGAGGGAGAGGAGAGGTGGAGAGGGAGAGGAGAGGTGAGGGGGAGAGGAGGGAGAGGTGGAGAGGAGAGGTGGAGAGGGAGAGGAGAGGTGGAGAGGATAGGTGAAGAGGGAGAGGAGAGGGAGAGGTGAGGAGGGAGATGAGAGGTGAGGAGGGAGAGGAGAGGAGAGGGAGAGGAGAGGGAGAGGAGAGGAGAGGGAGAGGGAGAGGAGGAGAGGAGAGGGGGAGAGGGAGAGGAGAGGGAAAGGAGAGGTGGAGAGGAGAGGTGGAGAGGAGAGGGAGAGGAGAGGTGAGGAAAATAAGGGAGAGAGAGAGGGGGAGGAGAGATTAATTATTCGTTATTTATTCAATATCTCGTAGTTAATTTATCCAGTCATGTTGTCTCTGGGTTGTTTCTTGTCCCTTGTTGACATATCCTTCCCCCAATACTGCACTGTAAAGTCCTTTGTGAGTCCTTGTTGACGTATCCTTCCCCCAATACTGCACTGTAAAGTCCTTTGTGAGTCCTTGTTGACGTATCCTTCCCCCAATACTGCACTGTAAAGTCCTTTGTGAGTCCTTGTTGACGTATCCTTCCCCCAATACTGCACTGTAAAGTCATTTTGTGAGTCCTTGTTGACGTATCCTTCCCCCAATACTGCACTGTAAAGTCCTTTGTAGTCCTTGTTGACGTATCCTTCCCCCAATACTGCACTGTAAAGTCCTTTGTGAGTCCTTGTTGACGTATCCTTCCCCCAATACTGCACTGTAAAGTCCTTTGTGAGTCCTTGTTGACGTCTCCTTCCCCCAATACTGCACTGTAAAGTCATTTTGTGAGTCCTTGTTGACGTATCCTTCCCCCAATACTGCACTGTAAAGTCCTTTAGTGATGTGATGAACAACCATCAAGCTGCTGACATACTCTGCGCTCCTCTGCAGCCCATACTATACTATACTATACTATATACTATACTACACTATACCATAATATACTACACTACACTACACTACACTATACCACACTATAATATACCACACTACACTACACCACACTATACTATACTATACTATACTATACTATACTATACCACACTACACTATACCACACTATACTATACTATACTATACTATATTACACTACACCACACTATACTATACTATACTACTTCTGTAAGCAAACAATATACATCAAACCATTCCTTTTAGAAGTCTTATCCCTTCCCCTTGAGCAGTTAGGATCCCCTTTTTGCATGTGATTATAAACATGGCAATGAATCCAACATAAATCACACATAAAACCTTTAATAAATCCCTTAAAGAACGTTCACATTTAAAGTAGGAAATGACCTTTTCCACTTCCAGGCCTTAACCTTTCACATCAAACCCAACCAATCAATAGACCTAAATGCAGTGACCCCTGTCCTTCCTCACATGTTGCCTGCATCCCAAATGGCACCCTATTCCCTATATAGTGCACTTCTTTTGACAAGAGCCCTATGGGCCTCCCTATGGACCCTGGTCAGAAGTAGTGCACTACATAGGGAATAGGGTGCCATTTGGGACGAGACCCATTCCTTCAGCTCAGTAGCAAATGTGATGTGGAGGATGACAGCGGCTAGAATCTTCCTCCCAGAGGTATCTGGAGTGGCTCGTTCCATGTAATGGCCTTTTTCTGATCCTCTACTGACTAGGGATTGAAGTGTTGTTGTGTACCACATCAAAGGTGAATGGGGGAACTAGCCTAGAGGTCGGGGGGTAGAGGGTTGGGGGGTCGGGGTGTGAGGAGAGGTTGAGGGTAGAGGAAGGTCAGCAAGCCTGTCAGTCCTTCAGCTTCATCTGGAGAACACAGCTAGACCTTTGTAATTATTCACTCTGTCCTGCTAACCTACTGCAGTGAAAATTACTTAAATGGATACAAGGAACGACAAAGCTTTCAGACTATTACAGGCTTATATTCAGCGTGTGTGTGTGTGTGTGTGTGTGTGTGTGTGTGTGTGTGTGTGTGTGGACATCCAACAGACAGTCAGGCGGGTGGGAAAAGGTACTGTATTGTATTCTACAGGAACACATCACCTCCCAGCCAACTACATACAGGGCCACAACTAAGACCATGATGGTAGTAAACTGTACCAGTGAACCAATACGCTTAAATTGTTAATATACAAAAGGGCTGTGTGGCGATTAGAATGTGTTCTTCACATTACAGCTTATAGTATCTAGTGTACTGCAGAAACAGCCTTTCACACCACACTGTTCCTTATAGTAGGGAGAAACAGCCTTTCACACTACACTGTTCTGTATAGTAAGAGATAAAATCAACTACTAACATTTGGTGTTTTATCGATTGGTTACGTTCACCTCTGCCTGCTTGTATTCACTCACACACGCACACACACACACCCTAGCACACACGACAGACAGACAGACAGACAGACAGACAGACAGACAGACACACACACACACACACACACACACACACACACACACACACACACACACACACACACGTGACTACAGCATGTCTTAGATTAGCTGCAGGCTACATCCATTGGATACATCCATGTTAGATGGATTAAAACCCCTTCCATCAAAGCAAAGAACATGGGACGTACCGATCCCAGATTGCCCCTTTACCCAACAGAGGAGATGTTGCTTTAAGGGAACTAAATGGGAATGGATTAGGTTGAGCCAAACAGGGCTAATTGGACCTGTCCTGCACCAATCCAATGTGTAATTAATTAGGGTCAATCCAGCTGATGTGGACATAATAGACTTCATTACCAGGAAGAAGTTACATCGGAAGGTAATTGATCAGGGTTTTTCTCTCTGATTCTTTCCTGTTTAAACTAAAGCCTGATTTAAATGAGAAAGTTACTGGGACAAATTAGCTGTGTTAAATCATGTTAAATGGGCCCAGTACCAAACCAATACTGAATCTCTATACCTAGGCCCAGTCCCAAACCAATCTTTTAGCCCTATACGGTGCATTGGGAAAGTTTTCAGACCCCTTGACTTTTTCCACATTTTGTTACGTTACAGCCTTATTCTAAAATGGATTTTTAAAAAAAATTCCCCTCATCAATCTACACACAATACCCCATAATGACAAAGCAAAAACAGGTTTTTAGACAAAAAAAATCTGCAGCACTGAAGGTTCAAGAACACAGAGGCCTCCATCATTCTTAGATGGAAGAAGTTTGGAACCACCAAGACTCTTCCTAGAGCTGGCCGCCCGGCCAAACTGAGTAATCGGGGGAGAAGAGCCTTGGTCAGGGAGGTGACCAAGAACCCGATGGTCACTCTGACAGAGTTCCAGAGATCCTCTGTGGAGATGGGAGAACCTTCCAGAAGGACAACCATCTCTGCAGCAATCAGGCCTTTATGGTAGAGTGGCCAGACGGAAGCCACTCCTCAGTAAAAGGCACGACAGCCCGCTTGGAGTTTTCGATTGAACCTTTTGGCCTGAACCTTTTGGCCTGAATGCCAAGCGTCACGTCTGGAGGAAACCTGACACCATCCCTACGGTGAAGCATGGTGGTGGCAGCATCATGCTGTGGGGATGTTTTTCAGCGGCAGGGATTGGGAGACTAGTCAGGATCGAGGGAAGGATGAACAGAGCAAAATACAGAGAGATCCTTGATGAAAACCTGCTCCAGAGCACTCAGGACCTCAGACTGGGGCGAAGTGTCACATTCCAACAGGACAACAACCCTAAGCACACAACCAAGACAACGCAGGAGTGGCTTCTGGACAAGTCTCTGAATGTCCTTGAGTGGCCCAGCCAGAGCCCGGAATTGAACCCGATCTAACATCTCTGGAGAGACCTGAAAATAGCTGTGCTCCCCATCCAACCTGACAGAGCTTGAGAGGATCTGCAGATAGGAATGGGAGAAACTCCCCAAATACAGGTGTGCCAAGCTTGTAGCGTCATACCCAAGAAGACTCGAGGCTGTAATCGCTGCCAAATGTGCTTCAACAAAGTACTGAGTAAAGGGTCTGAATACTTATGTAAATGTGATATTTCCGTTTTTTATTTGTAATACATTTGCAAAAATGTCTAAAAACCTGTTGTTGCTTTGTCGTGATTGGATATTGTGTGTAGATTGATGAGGAAAAAAAGACAAAAATTCAGTTTTAGAATAAGGCTGAAACGTAACAAAATGTGGAAAAAGTTAAGGGGTCTGAATACTTTCCGAATGCACTCCCCCTACCGTTAGGTTTGGGGCTATGGTTAGTTAGTTGTCCAGTTTGAGTCTCTAGTTTAGGGTCAGGGGTTAGGGTTAGTTACCTGTCCAGTTTGAGTCTCTGGGCCAGCAGTCTCCAATCGGCCCCGTTGGGACAAGGTGTATCCAAGCTGCTGCAGATCTTCTGCCTGATCAGATAGGGGATCTGGAAAGCACTGGGTCCTGCTAGAGCCATCCCGTTAGGGTTAGTGTCCATCAGCAGGAACTCAGAGTCCAGGGGCCGACAGTCCTATAGGGCCAGAGGAATATATAAAGGGTTATATAGGAACACATAGGGACAGAGACATACACATGTCCTGTATAGCTACGAGCCATGAACTATATAGTCCAGGGGACTGCTGTCTTCTTAGGTCATTTGAACCAAATAAACAGGATTAGAGCATAGAGAGTAGCAGCCACACACATATAAAAGGACTGTTATTGTTAAGAGCCAAAAAAAGAGTCCATCTCTTTGGATGGATCATATCAACACATATCTTGGAGAGGCATTGTGTGAACTACATCATATGTGACCTGAGTGTTACCTTGGTGATGTTAAAGTCGAGACTGAAGCTCTGTAATGTAGTACTGTATATCATGGAGGAGCATATTGTATCATAGTATTGTGTCGTATACAGTGGGGGGAAAAAAGTATTTAGTCAGCCACCAATTGTGCAAGTTCTCCCACTTAAAGATGAGAGAGGCCTGTAATTTTCATCATAGGTACACGACAACTATGACAGACAAAATGAGAAAGAAAAATCCAGAAAATCACATTGTAGGATTTTTAATGAATTTATTTGCAAATTATGGTGGAAAATAAGTATTTGGTCAATAACAAAAGTTTCTCAATACTTTGTTATATACCCTTTGTTGGCAATGACACAGGTCAAACATTTTCTGTAAGTCTTCACAAGGTTTTCACACACTGTTGCTGGTATTTTGGCCCATTCCTCCATGCAGATCTCCTCTAGAGCAGTGATGATTTGGGGCTGTCGCTGGGCAACACGGACTTTCAACTCCCTCCAAAGATTTTCTATGGGGTTGAGATCTGGAGACTGGCTAGGCCACTCCAGGACCTTGAAATGCTTCTTACGAAGCCACTCCTTCATTGCCCGGGCGGTGTGTTTGGGATCATTGTCATGCTGAAAGACCCAGCCACGTTTCATCTTCAATGCCCTTGCTGATGGAAGGAGGTTTTCACTCAAAATCTCACGATACATGGCCCCATTCATTCTTTCCTTTACACGGATCAGTCGTCCTGGTCCCTTTGCAGAAAAACAGCCCCAAAGCATGATGTTTCCACCCCCCATGCTTCACAGTAGGTATGGTGTTCTTTGGATGCAACTCAGCATTCTTTGTCCTCCAAACACGACGAGGTGAGTTTTTACAAAAAAAGTTATATTTTGGTTTCATCTGACCATATGACATTCTCCCAATCCTCTTCTGGATCATCCAAATGCACTCTAGCAAACTTCAGACGGGCCTGGACATGTACTGGCTTAAGCAGGGGGACACGTCTGGCACTGCAGGATTTGAGTCCCTGGCGGCGTAGTGTGTTACTGATGGTAGGCTTTGTTACTTTGGTCCCAGCTCTCTGCAGGTCATTCACCAGGTCCCCCCGTGTGGTTCTGGGATTTTGCTCACCGTTCTTGTGATCATTTTGACCCACGGGGGTGAGATCTTGCGTGGAGCCCCAGATCGAGGGGAGATTATCAGTGGTCTTGTATGTCTTCCATTTCCTAATAATTGCTCCCACAGTTGATTTCTTCAAACCAAGCTGCTTACCTATTGCAGATTCAGTCTTCCCAGCCTGGTGCAGGTCTACAATTTTGTTTCTGGTGTCCTTTGACAGCTCTTTGGTCTTGGCCATAGTGGAGTTTGGAGTGTGACTGTTTGAGGTTGTGGACAGGTGTCTTTTATACTGATAACAAGTTCAAACAGGTGCCATTAATACAGGTAATGAGTGGAGGACAGAGGGGCCTCTTAAAGAAGAAGTTACAGGTCTGTGAGAGCCAGAAATCTTGCTTGTTTGTAGGTGACCAAATACTTATTTTCCACCATAATTTGCAAATAAATTCATTAAAAATCCTACAATGTGATTTTCTGGATTTTTTTCCCCTCAATTTGTCTGTCATAGTTGACGTGTACCTATGATGAAAATTACAGGCCTCTCTCATCTTTTTAAGTGGGAGAACTTGCACAATTGGTGGCTGACTAAATACTTTTTTCCCCCCCACTGTATATGAGCGTTACCTTGGCGATGTTGAAGTCGAGGCTGAAGCTCTGTCCCTCCCCCTCCACCTGCCAGACACACAGCTGACAGGTGAGCTCACAGGTACTGAGGCTGAGGCGCTCTAGGGTGAAGGTACAGTGGAGGTACCGCTGGGAACCGTTCCAGATGTGGTAGAACGGGATCTCCTAGAGAACAAGAACAGAATAACATTATAGTCTAGAACACAATATGACCCAATATAAAGCAAAGGTTTCAGATGTGACTAGCTGCCCCGTGAGAGGGTATGAGCAGCAGAATGATCACGATCTTAGTTGACTTATATTAGTGGAGAAAGCCGGGTTTCCAAAGATCCCGGTTCTAAATGAGCAGGTCGTTGAGTTGATGGTTGAGTTCTGAGAGAGGAAGAAAACCAGGTCTCTATTCTGAGTAGATTATGAATACATGAAGCTACCGTAACTTTTTCACGCCAAAGATTTTAAAGTGACTAGGTTTTAATAGCAGATACTGAAGCTCCAGTTTTTACAAACCAGTCAGGTACCTGCTGAATGTCTGATTGAATTTATTCATGACTAAAATGTTCTCTCCCTGTTGCTCAGAGAAGCACTGAGGTAAGATAGAGGTACTATATACAAAAGTATGTGGACTCCCCTTCAAATTGACGGGTGTATAAAATCGAGCACACAGCTATGCAATCTCCGTAGACAAACATTGGCAGTAGAATGGCCTTCCTGAAGAGCTCAGTAACTTTCAACTTGGCACCGGCATAGGATGCCACCTTTCCAACAAGTCAGTTCGTCAAATGTCTGCCCTGCTAGAGCTGCCCCTGTCAACTGTAAGTGCTGCTATTGTAAAGTTTGGTGGAGGAGGAATAATGTTCTGGGGCTTTTATTCATGGTTCGGGCTAGGCCCCTTAGTTCCAGTGAAGGGAAATCTTAACGCTACAGCATACAATGTCATTCTAGACGATTCTGTGCTTCCAACTTTGTGGCAACAGTTTGGGGAAGGCCCTTTCCTGTTTCAGCATGACAATGCCCCCGTGCACAAAGCAAGGTCCATACAGAAATGGTTTGTTGAGATCGGTGTGGAAGACCTTGACTGGCCTGCACAGAGCCCTGAGAGAGAGAGAGACGGAGAGAGACACGGAGAGAGACGAAGACAGACACAGAGACAGACAGAGAGAGACGGAGAGAGACACGGAGAGACAGACGGAGAGAGACAAATGGAGAGAGACACAGAGAGACAGACGGCGAGAGACACAGAGAAACGGCGAGAGACATATGGCGAGAGACAGATGGAGAGAGAGACAGAGAGACAGATGGCGAGAGACAGACGGAGAGAGACAGAGAGACAGATGGCGAGAGACACAGAGAAACGGCGAGAGACATACGGCGAGAGACAGACAGAGAGAGACAGACGGAGAGAGAGACAGAGAGACAAATGGTGAGAAACAGACGGAGAGAGACAGAGAGACAGACAGAGAGAGACATACGTAGAGAGAGACAGAGACAGACAGAGAGAGACAGACGTAGAGATAGACAGAGACAAACGGAGAGAGACAGACGGAGAGAGAGACAGAGAGACAGATGGAGAGAGACAGACGGAGAGAGAGACAGAGAGACAGACGGAGAGAGAGACAGGGAGACAGACGGAGAGAGAGACAGACGGAGAGAGAGACAGACGGAGAGAGAGAGACGGAGAGAGAGACAGACGGAGAGAGACAGACAGAAAGAGAGAGACGGAGAGGTAATAGAGGTAGAGATGGGGGTAAGGCAGACAAAACCAGGGCAGACTGCCTGCACTCTCCACCTCTAGTTCAGAAGTCATTTCAGAGCAGAGCTTCTCAACTCCAGAGTTTGTTTCGGTTAACGGGTTGGCCTTAACCAAGCATACAGTATATATTAACTAGTATCTAACCTTTCATATGTAGTAACTAGTATCTAACCGTTCATATTTACTAACTAGTGGTCCTCTGTAGCTCAATTGGTAGAGCATGGCGCTTGTAACGCCAGGGTAGTGGGTTCGATCCCCGGGTTCACCCATACGTAAAAATGTATGCACGCATTTAGCGTCTGCTAACCATTACCAGTCATTTCAGAGGGCAGAGCAGCTGCAGTACATGCATGTGGCCAGATAGGGGCACTGTGACCCAGGCTGGCAGGAGAGGAGCAGGTGAGGGAGCGACCTGGCAGTGACAGAGAGGAAGTCTTCAGCAGTCCAGATCGAGAAACCAGGGCCTTCTCTGATGCTTCTTCCAAATGGCACCTCCTCCCTCACCCCCCCTCTCCACCTCTCTCCTCCTCCCTCACCCCCTCCTCTCCACCTCTCTCCTCCTCTCTCACCCCCACCTCTCCACCTCTCTCCTCCTCCCTCACCCCCCCCCCACCTCTCTCCTCCTCTCTCACCCCCACCTCTCCACCTCTCTCCTCCTCCCTCACCCCCCCCTCTCCACCTCTCTCATCCTCCCTCACCCCCACCTCTCTCCTCCTCCCTCACCCCTCCTCTCCTCCTCCCTCACCCCCTCCTCTCCACCTCTCTCCTCCTCCCTCACCCCCTCCTCTCCACCTCTCTCACCCCCACCTCTCCACCTCTCTCCTCCCTCACCCCCTCCTCTCCACCTCTCTCCTCCTCCCTCACCCCCTCTTTTTCCTTCTCCATTTGCAGTAGGCCAAGCAGATGTGAAGGAGAGGAGAGGTGGAGAGAGGTAGTAGCAGAGAGGTGGAGGAAGGGAGAGAGGGAGTAGGAGAGAGGTGGAGAGAAAGAGAGAGAGAGAGAGAGAGAGAGAGAGAGAGAGAGAGAGAGAGAGAGAGAGAGAGAGAGAGAGAGAGGAGGAGAGGTTGAGGTAAAGGAAAGGTGGAGAGGTGGAGGGAGGGAGGGAGTAGGAGAGAGGAGGAGAGGTAGAGAGGTTCCAGGAGTCAGGATGTGAAGGCAGTTCTAGGAGTATTAATGCCCTCTTCTATATTTGATCTGAGCGCCCTTTGAGAGGCTCCTAGTAGAATCAATCAGACAGGAACTGTGGAGGCTGCTACACACACACACACACACACAGTCCCCCCTCTCTGAAGGCACAGCACACTGATCCTCTAAGCCTGAAGCAAGGCCACAATGGTTTTTAGGCAGAAGTCCCTGACTCTCTCAACTCCTTCTATCCTAGAAATATTTCAAATGATCAATGGAAGACAAACCCCGACAACACTCAATTAAAAATCCCCCAAAATCTGAACATCTCTTAAAGGGACCATGAAGGGACCATCGTTGTATCAGCAGCATTCAAGAGACATTTGTGTCTAAAGCCATTTAAAAATTCTCCCGAATTCTCCCGAGTGGCGCAGTGGTCTAAGGCACTGCATCGCAGTGCTAGCTGTGCCACTAGAGATCCTGGTTCAAATCCAGGCTCTGTCGTAGCTGTCCGTGACCGGGAGACCCATGGGGCGGCGCACAATTGGCCGGCAGGGATGTAGCTCAGTTGGTAGAGCATGGCGTTTGCAACGCCAGGGTTGTGGGTTCGATTCCCACGGGGGGCTAGTATGAAAAATAAAAAAATTAATGTATGCACTCACTAACTGTATGTCGCTCTGGATAAGAGCGTCTGCTAAATGACTAAAATGTAAAATGTAAATGTAAAAATGTGGTCAAAGTCTTTGAGACCTCATGGTGATTCATTAAACCACTCATGCTCATTAGTCAGCTAAATTATCAAAAATGTACTAGTTACCAAACACTGAAATAACAACTGTGTCCCAAATGGCACCATATTCCCTATGTAGTGCACTACTTTTGACCAGGGGGCATAGGGCTCTATATGGGGCAGGGATGGGTAACCGGCGGCCATTTTCCAAAAACCTAACAATACTTATTTATTTATTATTTTTTTAGCTCAGTCGGGGTCTCAACTTACTGTTGAGAGTTAGAACAGTAGAATACACAAGGTGACATTTTGAAAAGCGGTTGTGCATCATCAGTGTTCTCTCTTATGTCAGTCACTGACAGTCACTCACTTTGCCATGTCAGTTAACATTTTATAGATTGGGAAATTAGTCTAGCCAGCTATCTAAACTTGTAGTCATCTTGGTCGAATTACCGACCGGGGGACCCCCATTGATTTTGTTAGTCACTCTCACTCATATCACTGCAAACAGGCAATTAGCTTTAAAACAAATCTGTCGATATGCCCTTGAGCAAGGCACTAAACCATAATTTGCTCTTGGGGCGTCGTACCTCTATGACCTGACCCTGTAAAACAACACATTGACAATGAAATGATATTTTGAACTCACCTGGTACCCAGCCAGTAGTTTGCTCCTCCAGTGTGCCTGGGGCATGTCGTGGATGGAGAGGCGCAGGTTGTGGTAGCTGTCTTTAAACAGCAGGACGTGGGGCTCATCAATCAGACGACCTCCTAGCTGTCTCTCCATCTGCATCACCTCCTAGAGAGAGGGAGAGAGAGAGAGATAGATAGAGAGAGAGAGAGAGAGAGAGAGAGAGAGAGAGAGAGAGAGAGAGAGAAAGAGATAGTGATAGAGATAGAGAGAGAGACCCATCAACACCATTATCCCAGAAACCCTAGACCCACTACATTTGCATACCGCCCCAACAGATCCACAGATGATGCAATCTCTATTGCACTCCACACTGCCCTTTCCCACCTGGACAAGAGGAACACCTACCTGAGAATGCTGTTCATTGACTACAGCTCAGCATTCAACACCATAGTGCCCTCAAAGCTCATCACTAAGCTAAGGATCCTGAGACTAAACACCTCCCTCTGCAACTGGATCCTGGACTTCCTGACGGGCCGCCCCCAGGTGGTAAGGGTAGGTAACAACACATCTGCCACACTGATCCTCAACACGGGGGCCCCTCAGGGGTGCGTGCTCAGTCCCCTCCTGTACTCCCTGTTCACCCATGACTGCATGGCCAGGCATGACTCCAACACCATCATTAAGTTTGCCGAAAACACGACAGTGGTAGGCCTGATCACCGACAACGATGAGACAGCCTATAGGGAGGAGGTCAGAGACCTGGCCGTGTGGTGCCAGGATAACAACCTCTCCCTCAACGTGACCAAGACAAAGGAGATGATTGTGGACTACAGGAAAAAAAAGACGACTGAGCACGCCCCCATTCTCATCGACGGGGCTGTAGTGGAACAGGTTGAGAGCT
The DNA here is from genome assembly GCF_020615455.1 of Coregonus clupeaformis. Classification (NCBI taxonomy): domain Eukaryota; kingdom Metazoa; phylum Chordata; class Actinopteri; order Salmoniformes; family Salmonidae; genus Coregonus; species Coregonus clupeaformis. The sequence continues at coordinate 725,438 of NW_025533459.1, read as the reverse complement.
TCAAGTTCCTTGGTGTCCACATCACCAACAAACTATCATGGTCCAAACACACCAAGACAGTCGTGAAGAGGGCACGACAAAGCCTATTCCCCCTCAGGAGACTGAAAAGATTTGGCATGGGTCCTCAGATCCTCAAATTTTTTTACAGCTGCACCATCGAGAGCATCCTGACTGGTTGCATCACCGCCTGGTATGGCAACTGCTTGGCCTCCGACCGCAAGGCACTACAGAGGGTAGTGCGTACGGCCCAGTACATCACTGGGGCCAAGCTTCCTGCCATCCAGGACCTCTATACCAGGCGGTGTCAGTGGAAGGCCCTCAAAATTGTCAAAGACTCCAGCCACCCTAGTCATAGACTGTTGTCTCTGCTACCGCACGGCAAGCGGTACCGGAGTGCCAAGTCTAGGTCCAAAAAATAGTCTGGGTAACTCATGGCTACCCGGACTATTTGCACTGCACCCCCACCCCCCACCCCATCTTTTTACGCTGCTGCTACTCTGTTAATTATATATGCATAGTCACTTTAACTCTACCCACATGTACATATTACTTCAACTACCTCAACTAGCCGGTGCCCCCGCACATTGACTCTGCACCGGTACCCCCCTGTATATATAGCCTCCCTACTGTTATTTTATTTTACTTCTGCTCTTTTTTTCTCAACACTTTTTTGTTGTTGTTTTATTTTACTTTTTTTATATTAAAAATAAATGCACTGTTGGTTAAGGGCTGTAAGTAAGCATTTCACTGTAATGTCTGCACCTGTTGTATTCGGCGCATGTGGCCAATACAATTTGATTTGATTTGATTTGATTTGAGAGAGAGAGAGAGAGAAGAGAGAGAGAGAGAGAGAGAGAGAGAGAGAGAGAGAGAGAGAGAGAGAGAGACAACAACAACACAATTAGACCCAACCAAATCATGAGAAAACAAAAAGAGAATTAATTGACACATTGGAAAGAACAAACAAAAAAACTGAGCAAACTAGAATGCTATTTGGCCCTAAACAGAGAGTACACAGTGGCAGAATACCTGACCACTGTGACAGACCCAAACTTAAGGAAAGGTTTGACTATGTACAGACTCAGTGAGCATAGCCTTGCTATTGAGAAAGGCCGCCGTAGGCAGACCTGGCTCTCAAGAGAAGACAGGCAATGTGCACACTGCCCACAAAATGAGGTGGAAACTGAGCTGCACTTCCTAACCTCCTGCCAAATGTATGACCATATTAGAGACACATATTTCCCTCAGATTACAGCGATCCACAAAGAATTTGAAAACAAACCCAATTTTGATAAACTCCCTTATCTACTGGGTGAAAAACCACAGTGTGCCATCACAGCTGCAAGATGTGTGACCTGTTGCCACAAGAAAAGGGCAACCAGTGAAGAACAAACACCATTGTAAATACAACCCATATTTATGTTTATTTATTTTCCCATTTGTACTTTAACTATTTGCACATTGTTACAACACTGTATATCTACATAATATGACATTTGAAATGTCTTTATTCTTTTGGAACTTCTGAGTGTAATGTTTACTGTTAATATTTATTGTTTATTTCACTTTTGTTTACTATCTACTTCACTTGCTTTGGTAATGTTAACACACGTTTCCCATGTCAATAAAGCCCTTAAATTGAATTGAAATTGAGAGAGAGAGAGAGAATACATACGCATGTTTTGGAATACTTTTATTCTGTATATTTGTATTATTCTTTTAAGTCATTATTGTGGCGTCACTACAATGTTGTTGATCCATCCTCAGTTTCCTCCCATCACAGCCATTGAATCTGTAGCTGTTTTAAAATCACCGATGGCCTCATGGTGACATCCCTAAGCAGTTTCCTTCCTGTCCTACAACTCAGTTCAGAAAGACAACTGTATCTTTCATGTGTCTGGGTGGTTTAATACATCATACACAGCATCATTATTAACTTGACCATGCTTAAATATATATTCAATGTCTGATTGGCTACTGTTATACATCTACCAATCACTGCCCTTCTTTATGAAGCTTTTGAAAAGCTCCCAGGTCTTTGAAGTTGAATCTGAGCTTGAAATTCAATATTTGACTGAGGTACCTTACAGATGTCTCTCTCATTGACAGCACGTGAGCTACTCATTGACAGTCCGATAGCCACCCATTGACAGCCCGATAGCTACTCATTGACAGCCTGTGAGCTACTCATTGACAGCCCGATAGCTACTCATTGACAGCCTGTGAGCTACTCATTGACAGCCTGTGAGCTACTCATTGTCAGCCTGTGAGCTACTCATTGACAGCCTGTGAGCTACTCATTGACAGCCTGTGAGCTACTCATTGACAGCCTGTGAGCTACTCATTGTCAGCCTGTGAGCTACTCATTGACAGCCTGTGAGCTACTCATTGACAGCCTGTGAGCTACCCATTGACAGCCTGTGAACTACTCATTGACAGCCCGATAGCTACTCATTGACAGCCCGATAGCTACTCATTGACAGCCTGTGAGCTACCCATTGACAGCCTGTGAACTACTAATTGACAGCCCGATAGCTACTCATTGACAGCCTGTGAGCTACTCATTGACAGCCCGTGAGCTACTCATTGACAGCACGTGAGCTACTCATTGACAGCCCGATAGCTACTCATTGACAGCCTGTGAGCTACTCATTGACAGCCCGTGAGCTACTCATTGACAGCCTGTGAGCAACTCATTGACAGCTTGTGAGCTACTCATTGACAGCCCGATAGCTACTCATTGACAGCCTGTGAGCTACTCATTGACAGCCTATGAGCTACTCATTGACAGCCTGTGAGCTACTCATTGACAGCCTATGAGCTACTCATTGACAGCCCGTGAGCTACTCACTGACAGCCTGTGAGCTACCGGACATGCAACCGTTGTAGGCAGATGGAAAGCTACACAGAGTCAGTGGGAGAATCTCTATTGCATACTCCTCATATCCTCTCTCCTCTCCTCCTTTTAAAACCAATTGGCGGAGAAGGTCAGAGGGGAGGGAGTGCGAGGGACCAATGAGATTCAGAGTCAGAGTGCAGTACAGTGGGGCCTAATCAGACATGGCCGTGCTCATCATGGTTCTGACAGGCAAAGTGAAATAATACAATGAATTTCCTCGCACACTGTTCAAATGATATGTAACAACACCATCGGACCAACACCACCAACACCATCGGACCAACACCACCAACACCATCGGACCAACACCATCGGACCAACACCACCAACACCATCGGACCAACACCACCGGACCAACACCATCGGACCAACACCACCAACACCATCGGACCAACACCACCAACACCATCGGACCAACACCACCAACACCATCGGACCAACACCATCGGACCAACACTACCAACACCACCAACACCATCGGACCAACACTACCAACACCATCGGACCAACACCATCGACCAACACCACCGGACCAACACCACCAACACCATTGGACCAACACCATCGGACCAACACCATCGGACCAACACCATCGGACCAACACCACCAACACCATCGGACCAACACCATTGGACCAACACCACCGGACCAACACCACCGGACCAACTTCATCAGACCAACACCATCAGACCAACACCACCAACACCATCGGACCAACACCACCAACACCATCGGACCAACACCACCGGACCAACACCATCGGACCAACACCATCGGACCAACACCACCAACACCATTGGACCAACACCACCGGACCAACACCATCGGACCAACACCATCGGACCAACACCATCGGACCAACACCACCAACACCATCGGACCAACACCATCGGACCAACACCACCAACACCATCGGACCAACACCATCGGACCAACACCATCGGACCAACATCACCAACACCATCGGACCAACACTACCAACACCATCGGACCAACACCATCGACCAACACGACCAACACCATCGGACCAACACCACCAACACCATCGGACCAACACCACCAACACCATCGGACCAACACCATCGGACCAACACCACCAACACCATCGGACCAACACCACCAACACCATCGGACCAACACCATCGGACCAACACCACCAACACCATCGGACCAACACCATCGGACCAACACCACCAACACCATCGGACCAACACCACCGGACCAACACCATCGGACCAACACCATCGGACCAACACCACCAACACTATCGGACCAACACCATCGGACCAACACTACCAACACCATCGGACCAACACCATCGGACCAACACCATCGGACCAACACCATCGGACCAACACCATCGGACCAACAACATCGGACCAACACCACCAACACCATGGGACCAACACCATCGGACCAACACCACCAACACCATCGGACCAACACCACCGGACCAACACCATCGAACCAACACCATCGGACCAACACCATCGGACCAACACCACCAATACCATCGGACCAACACCACCAACACCATCGGACCAACACCACCGGACCAACACCATCGGACCAACACCATCGGACCAACACCATCGGACCAACACCACCAACACCACCGGACCAACACCATCGGACCAACACCACCAACACCACCGGACCAACACCATCGGACCAACACCATCGGACCAACACCACCAACACCACCGGACCAAAACCATCGGACCAACACCACCAACACCATCGGACCAACACCATCGGACCAACACCACCGGACCAACACCATCGGACATGAAACAATGATACAAATGTAACAACAGCACAAAGTAGATAAACGTTGTCTTTTTATTTAAACACCAACTAGAACCTTCTAACTGCACTGGAGCAAAACAGCGACGGGCGGGAAACCTTTAGAGTGGTCAAAACAATTCATCTTGAGGCGACGGGGGGAGGGGGGTGCAAAATGCTATCTGTTAATTATGCAGTGGTCTAAGGCACTGCATCGCAGTGCTAGCTATGCCACTAGAGATCCTGGTTCGAATCCAGGCTCTGTCGTAGCCGGCCGCGACCTGGAGACCCATGGGGCGGCGCACAATTGGCCCAGCGTCGTCCAGGGTAGGGGAGGGAATGGCCGGCAGGGATGTAGCTCAGTTGGTAGAGCATGGCGTTTGCAACGCCAGGGTTGTGGGTTCGATTCCCACGGGGGGCCAGTATGAAAAAATTAATAATAATGTATGCACTAACAAACTGTAAGTCGCTCTGGATAAGAACGTCTGCTAAATGACTCAAATGTAAAAATGTAAATAATTGACATCTATTTAAATACAGACTATCAAAACATTACTAATCGTACACATACATACACTCACTCACTCACTCACTCACTCACTCACTCACTCACTCACTCACTGATGGGGCCACTGCATGAAGCCACAGCAGGTCGGCTCACGTTGTCTCAACATTCCTTTGATGTCACGGCAAGGTTATATCCCCTGCTTCTGTGTGTCTGTGCTCAGGCCTCCTAAGAATTAAATAAGCATGCTAATACTGCAGTCTCCCTCCCCTCCCTCCCTCTCTCTGCTACCTCCCTCCCCTCCCTCCCTTCCCTCCCTCCCTCCCTCCCTCGCTACCTCCCTCCCTCCCTCTCTCTGCTACCTCCCTCCCCTCCCTCCCTCCCTATCTCACCTCCCTCCCTCCCTACCTCCCTCTCTCTCTCTGCTACCTCCCTTCCCTCCCTATCTCCCCCCTCCCTCTGCTACCTCCCTCCCTACCTCCCTCCCTCCCTCCCCACCACACACCCCCCTCCCTCCCCACCACACACTCTCCCTCTCTCCCTCCCTCCCTCCCCCACCACACCCCCCCTCCCTCCCCACCACACACCTCTCCCTCCCTCCCTCCTCCCTCTCTCTCTCTGCTACCTCCCTTCCCTCCCTATCTCCCCCCTCCCTCCCTCCCTCTGCTACCTCCCTCCCTACCTCCCTCCCTCCCTCCCCACCACACACCCCCTCCCTCCCCACCACACACCTCTCCCTCTCTCCCTCCCTCCCTCCCTATCTCTCCTCCCTCCCTCCCTCCCTCCATCTCTTCTACCTGTTCTATGATGATGAAGTCACCACTGTAACCATTAGTCTCCTGCTTATTGTCCCTGCATGGCAGAACTCGTTCATTTCATTTTTGTTTTTGTGCCAGTACAGATTTGTAAATGCATGCATATTATTTTAATCTCAGTGGAACGGGAGTAGAGAGCCATTTGTTGCCATCTCAGACACCATCTGGAGGGAGGGGATAATATCCACTGTCTTTAGAGTGTGTGTGTGTGTGTGTGTGTGTGTGCTTGCGTGCGTGCGTGCGTGCGTGTGCGTACGTGTGTGTGCGTGTGTGCTGAAGACGTGTGGATTGTATCTGTATCTGCTGATTGAACACTTTATTCTGAAGCAGGCGAACGTTCGATGGACAACGCCCATGTACCCCCGCCCTCTACTACATGCCTAATATACATATTACTATTAAACAAGTTGATAAGAACACTAGGAGACCTTAAAAGGGACAGACAAGATGACAGTGCAGGAAAAACAAACATCAGTGGAAATCTGTATTTTTGTGTGTGTGTGTGTGTGTGTGTGTGTGTGTGTGTGTGTGTGTGTGTATGTGTGTTCCAAAGACAACAGCTCCTACAATGACCATATGTTGAATGCGGCATTATGCAGCGGTATGTAAGTGTGTGTGATAGAGAGAGAAACTGGTATGTACATAGTCAATGGTAGGCTTCGAGGGGACTCCTATGGTAGGTACACATATAGCTCATCTCTTGGCAGTAGTACTGTAGACTACTTTATCACTGACCTCAACCCAGAGTCTCTCAGAGCGTTCACAGTCAGCCCACTGACACCCCTATCAGACCACAGCAAAATCACAGTCTACTTGAACAGAGCAATACTCAATCATGAGGCATCAAAGCCAAAAGAACTGAATAATATTAAGAAATGCTATAGATGGAAGGAAAGTAGTGTTGAAACCTACCAAAAAACAATTAGGAAACAACAAATTCAATCCATTCTAGACAACTTCCTGGACAAAACGTTCCACTGTAATAGTGAAGGTGTAAACTTGGCAGTAGAAAACCTAAACAGTATATTTGACCTCTCAGCTTCCCTATCAAATCTAAAAATCTCTAACAGAAAACCAAAGAAAAGTAATAACAGTGATAAATGGTTTGATGAAGAATGCAAAAACCTAAGAAAGAAATTGAGAAACCTATCCAACCAAAAACATAGAGACCCAGAAAACCTGAGCCTACGCCTTCACTATGGTGAATCACTAAAACAATATAGAAATACACTACGAAAAAAGAAGGAACAGCATGTCAGAAATCAGCTCAATGTAATTGAAGAATCCATAGACTCTAACCACTTCTGGGAAAATTGGAAAACACTAAACAAACAACAACACAGAGCTATCTATCCAAAACGGAGATGTATGGGTAAACCACTTCTCCAATCTTTTTGGCCCTATAACAGAGAACAAACAGCAAAAAAATATACATGATCAAATGCAAATCTTAGAATCAACTATTAAAGACTACCAGAACCCACTGGATTCTCCAATTACATTGAATGAACTACAGGACAAAATACAAACCCTCCAACCCAAAAAGTCCTGTGGTGTTGATGGTATCCTCAATGAAATGATAAAATATACAGACCATAAATTTCAATTAGCTATACTTAAACTCTTTAACATCATCCTTAGCTCTGGCATCTTCCCCAATATCTGGAACCAAGGACTGATCACCCCAATCCACAAAAGTGGAGACAAATTTGACCCCAATAACTACCGTGGGATATGCGTCAACAGCAACCTTGGGAAAATCCTCTGCATTATCATTAACAGCAGACTAGTTCATTTCCTCAGTGAAAACAATGTACTGAGCAAATGTCAAATTGGCTTTTACCAAATTACCGTACGACAGACCACGTATTCACCCTGCACACCCTAATTGACAAACAAACAAACCAAAACAAAGGCAAAGTCTTCTCATGCTTTGTTGATTTCAAAAAAGCTTTTGACTCAATTTGGCATGAGGGTCTGCTATACAAATTGATGGAAAGTGGGGTTGGGGGAAAAACATATGACATTATAAAATCCATGTACACAAACAACAAGTGTGCGGTTAAAATTGGCAAAAAACATACACATTTCTTTCCACAGGGCCGTGGGGTGAGACAGGGATGCAGTTTAAGCCCCACCCTCTTCAACATATATATCAACGAATTGGCGAGGGCACTAGAACAGTCTGCAGCACCCGGCCTCACCCTACTAGAATCTGAAGTCAAATGTCTTCTGTTTGCTGACGATCTGGTGCTTCTGTCACCAACCAAGGAGGGCCTACAGCAGCACCTAGATCTTCTGCACAGATTCTGTCAGACCTGGGCCCTGACAGTAAATCTCAGTAAGACAAAAATAATGGTGTTCCAAAAAAGGTCCAGTTGCCAGGACCACAAATACAAATTCCATCTAGACACCGTTGCCCTAGAGCACACAAAAAACTATACATACCTCGGCCTAAACATCAGCGCCACAGGTAACTTCCACAAAGCTGTGAACGATCTGAGAGACAAGGCAAGAAGGGCCTTCTATGCCATCAAAAGGAACATAAAATTTGACATACCAATTAGGATCTGGCTAAAAATACTTGAATCAGTTATAGAACCCATTGCCCTTTATGGTTCTGAGGTCTGGGGTCCGCTCACCAACCAAGAATTCACAAAATGGGACAAACACCAAATTGAGACTCTGCATGCAGAATTCTGCAAAATCATCCTCTGTGTACAACGTAAAACACCAAATAATGCATGCAGAGCAGAATTAGGCCAATACCCGCTAATTATCAAAATCCAGAAAAGAGCCGTTAAATTCTATAACCACTTAAAAGGAAGCGATTCCCAAACCTTCCATAACAAAGCCATCACCTACAGAGAGATGAACTTGGAGAAGAGTCCCCTAAGTAAGCTTGTCCTGGGGCTCTGTTCACAAACACAAACATACCCCACACAGCCCCAGGACAGCAACACAACTAGACCCAACCAAATCATGAGAAAACAAAAAGAGAATTACTTGACACATTGGAAAGAACAAACAAAAAAACAGAGCAAACTAGAATGCTATTTGGCCCTAAACAGAGAGTACACAGTGGCAGAATACCTGACCACTGTGACTGACCCAAACTTAAGGAAAGCTTTGACTATGTACAGACTCAGTGAGCATAGCCTTGCTATTGAGAAAGGCCGCCGTAGGCAGACCTGGCTCTCAAGAGAAGACAGGCTATGTGCACACTGCCCACAAAATGAGGTGGAAACTGAGCTGCACTTCCTAACCTCCTGCCAAATGTATGACCATATTAGAGACACATATTTCCCTCAGATTACAGCGATCCACAAAGAATTCGAAAACAAACCCAATTTTGATAAACTCCCTTATCTACTGGGTGAAAAACCACAGTGTGCCATCACAGCTGCAAGATTTGTGACCTGTTGCCACAAGAAAAGGGCAACCAGTGAAGAACAAACACCATTGTAAATACAACCCATATTTATGTTTATTTATTTTCCCATTTGTACTTTAACTATTTGCACATTGTTACAACACTGTATATATACATAATATGACATTTGAAATGTCTTTATTCTTTTGAAACTTCTGAGTGTAATGTTTACTGTTAATATTTATTGTTTATTTCATTTTTGTTTACTATCTACTTCACTTGCTTTGGCAATGTTAACACACGTTTCCCATGCCAATAAAGCCCTTAAATTGAAATTGAAATTGAATTGAGAGAGAGAAAGAGAAAGAGAGAGAGAGAAAGAGAGAGAAGAGAGAGAGAGAGAGAGAGTTAGAGAGAGAGAGAGAGAGAGAGAGAGTTAGAGAGAGAGAGAGAGAGAGAGAGAGAGAGAGTTAGAGAGAGAGACAGAGAGAGAGTTAGAGAGAGAGACAGAGAGAGAGTTAGAGAGAGAGAGAGAGAAAGAGAGAGAGTTAGAGAGAGAGAGAGAGAGAGAGAGAGAGAGAGTTAGAGAGAGAGAAAGAGAGAGAGAGAGTTAGAGAGAGAGAGAGAGAGAGTTAGAGAGAGAGAGACAGAGAGATAGTTAGAGAGAGAGAGACAGAGAGAGACAGAGAGAGAGTTAGAGAGAGAGACAGAGAGAGAGAGAGTTAGAGAGAGAGAGTTAGAGAGAGAGAGTTAGAGAGAGAGAGAGACAGAGAGAGAGAGAGTTAGAGAGAGAGAGAGACAGAGTTAGAGAGAGAGAGAGAGAGAGAGAGAGAGAGAGAGAGGAGTTAGAGAGAGAGAGAGTTAGAGAGAGAGAGTTAGAGAGAGAGGTTAGAGAGAGCAGAGAGAGAGAGAGAGAGAGAGAGAGAGAGAGAGAGAGAGTGAGAGAGAGAGAGAGAGAGAGAGTTAGAGAGAGAGAGAGAGAGGCAGAGAGAGAGAGTTAGAGAGAGAGAGACAGAGAGAGAGAGAGTTAGAGAGAGAGAGAGTTAGAGAGAGAGAGTTAGAGAGAGAGAGATAGAGAGAGAGAGTTAGAGAGAGAGAGAGTTAGAGAGAGAGAGAGAGACAGAGAGAGAGACAGAGAGAGTTAGAGAGAGAGAGACAGCGAGAGAGAGACAGAGAGAGAGAGAGTTAGAGAGAGAGAGTTAGAGAGAGAGAGAGACAGAGAGAGAGAGACAGAGAGAGAGAGTTAGAGAGAGAGAGTTAGAGAGAGAGAGAGAGAGAGAGAGAGACAGAGAGAGAGACAGAGAGAGAGAGACAGAGATAGAGAGACAGTTAGAGAGAGAGAGTTAGAGAGAGAGAGAGTTAGAGAGAGTTGGTAGAGCATGGCGCTTGCAACGCCAGGGTTGTGGGTTCGTTTCCCACAGGGGGGCCAGTATGAAAAATGTATGCACTCACTAACTGTAAGTCGCTCTGGATACAGTGAGGGAAAAAAGTATTTGATCCCCTGCTGATTTTGTACGTTTGCCCACTGACAAAGACATGATCAGTCTATAATTTTAATGGTATGTTTATTTGAACAGTGAGAGACAGAATAACAACAAAAAAATCCAGAAAAACGCATGTCAGAAATGTTATGAATTGATTTGCATTTTAATTAGGGAAATAAGTATTTGACCCCTCTGCAAAACATGACTTAGTACTTGGTGGCAAAACCCTTGTTGGCAATCACAGAGGTCAGACCTTTCTTGTAGTTGGCCACCAGGTTTGCACACATCTCAGGAGGGATTTTGTTCCACTCCTCTTTGCAGATCTTCTCCAAATCATTAAGGTTTCGAGGCTGACGTTTGGCAACTCGAACCTTCAGCAACCTCCATAGATTTTCTATGGGATTAAGGTCTGGAGACTGGCTAGGCCACTCCAGGACCTTAATGTGCTTCTTCTTGAGCCACTCCTTTGTTGCCTTGGCCGTGTGTTTTGGGTCATTGTCATGCTGGAATACCCATCCACGACCCATGTTCAATGCCCTGGCTGAGGGAAGGAGGTTCTCACCCAAGATTTGACAGTACATGGCCCCGTCCATCGTCCCTTTGATGCGGTGAAGTTGTCCTGTCCCCTTAGCAGAAAAACACCCCCAAAGCATAATGTTTCCACCTCCATGTTTGACGGTGGGGATGGTGTTCTTGGGGTCATAGGCAGCATTCCTCCTCCTCCAAACACGGCGAGTTGAGTTGATGCCAAAGAGCTCGATTTTGGTATCATCTGACCACAACACTTTCACCCAGTTCTCCTCTGAATCATTCAGATGTTCATTGGCAAACTTCAGACGGGCCTGTATATGTGCTTTCTTGAGCAGGGGAACCTTGCGGGCGCTGCAGGATTTCAGTCCTTCACGGCGTAGTGTGTTACTAATTGTTTTCTTGGTGACTATGGTCCCAGCTGCCTTGAGATCATTGACAAGATCCTCCCATGTAGTTCTGGGCTGATTCCTCACCGTTCTCATGATCATTGCAACTCCACGAGGTGAGATCTTGCATGGAGCCCCAGGCCGAGGGAGATTGACAGTTATTTTGTGTTTTCTTCCATTTACGAATAATCGCACCAACTGTTGTCACCTTCTCACCAAGCAGCTTGGCGATGGTCTTGTAGCCCATTCCAGCCTTGTGTAGGTCTACAATCTTGTCCCTGACATCCATGGAGAGCTCTTTGGTCTTGGCCATGGTGGAGAGTTTGGAATCTGATTGATTGATTGCTTCTGTGGACAGGTGTCTTTTATACAGGTAACAAACTGAGATTAGGAGCACTCCCTTTAAGAGTGTGCTCCTAATCTCAGCTCGTTACCTGTATAAAAGACACCTGGGAGCCAGAAATCTTTCTGATTGAGAGGGGGTCAAATACTTATTTCCCTCATTAAAATGCAAATCAATTTATAACATTTTTGACATGCATTTTTCTGGATTTTTTTGTTGTTATTCTGTCTCTCACTGTTCAAATAAACCTACCATTAAAATTATAGACTGATCATTTCTTTGTCAGTGGGCAAACGTACAAAATCAGCAGGGGATCAAATACTTTTTTCCCTCACTGTAAGAGTCTGCTAAATGACTAAACTGTTAAATGTGTTCTAATTAAGATGGAGAAAGGTCATATTTTCTTTCTGCACACCACTGATTCAATGTTCTCCTTCCCTCGGTTGTGTGTGTGTGTGTGTGTGTGTGTGTGTGTGTGTGTGTGTGTGTGTCTGCACATGTGTGAGTGCCTGTGCGAATGCATGGTTTCCCTGTCTTGACTGATTCTCATTATAATGGAAAGCAACCTGCTTAATATCCCTTCTGACACTCATGCCTGCTTTCTGTTAACTCTCTATCTATCTGTTACTGTTAAAATAGAGATCTAAGTTATAGATCTGAATGGGCTCCTGGATTTGGAAACACCGTTTTGGAACTATGACCCTCCCCCCCCTCCCCCCTAATGAGAAGTGGGTATAGATCAGGAGGATATCTCAGCATCACCCCCCTAATGAGAAGTGGGTGTAGATCAGGAGGATATCTCAGCATTAACCCCCCCTCCCCCCTAATGAGAAGTGGGTATAGATCAGGAGGATATCTCAGCATCACCCCCTCCCCTCCCCCCTAATGAGAAGTGGGTATAGATCAGGAGGATGTCTCAGCATCAAAGAGACTGAGGTCTGATTAGTTAAATTAACTTAACGAGTTTAAGTGAATCTAAGTGAGTAATAGTGAGTTAATGTCTGAGGCCAGCAGCACCATGTTGTCTAGGATTAGAGATGATGGGAAAGAGAGACACACACAAACAGAGAAGACTGCTGTACTGTGGTTAACCCACTTCCTGAAGCACAATCATTATCCCGCTAGCAGATATTAGCATTGCTAATAGGCACTGGCTGGATCTCTATTTACTGCACTACATAAGGGGCACTGGTCAAAAGTAGTGCACTACACATCAAGTAATCTGATTGAAAAAAATAACAGATAAAACAACACCTCACGGCACAACACGGATGCTACGCTACAGGAGAGAGAGAGAGAGAGAGAGAGAGAGAGAGAGAGAGAGAGAGAGAGAGAGAGAGAGAGAGAGAGAGAGAGAGAGAGAGAGAGAGCACAGGAGCAGGTGTGTATTTGTCTTTCTACAGTCGTTTCTTAAACATGGAACCAAGGTCAAGAGCAGCAGGGTGTCACGTTCTTTCCTGTCCCCCACGGTGGCCACTTTATTCCCAGCCCAAGGAGAATGGGAGCCTACCCGCGGGTACACCTGTCATTGACTCTAGCCAGGATGTAGCCTAGCGTGCTGGTACACCTGTCATTGACTCTAGCCAGGATGTAGCCTAGCGTGCTGGTACACCTGTCATTGACTCTAGCCAGGATGTAGCCTAGCGTGCTGGTACACCTGTCATTGACTCTAGCCAGGATGTAGCCTAGCACGCTGGTACACCTGTCATTGACTCTAGCCAGGATGTAGCCTAGCGTGCTGGTACACCTATCCCACACTACAGCGCCGGAAGAAGATGGCTGCCGTTTTACAGCCCTCTAACCAATTGTACTATTATGTGTGTTTTTCCGCGTTATTTGTAATTTATTTTGTACATAATGTTTCTGCCATCGTCTCTTATAACCAAAGAGAGCTTCTGGATATCAGGACAGCGATTACTCACCTCGCATTGGACGAAGACTTTTTCTTCAACGAGGCGTTCGCGAAGGATATCCTACAGACACCCGACAAGGCCCAAATCCCCGTCATTCGCGTGAGGAAGAGACGGAGATATCGCGGACGCAGATCCGGGTGCCTTGTAAGGATCCGACGGCGTGCGAGTAAACTGCCTCTCCCATCAATCCTATTAGCCAACGTTCAATCTTTTGAGAATAAAATTGACAATTTAAGATTACGGTTATCCTACCAACGGGACATTAAAAACTGTAATATCTTATGTTTCACGGAGTCGTGGCTGAACGACAACAATGACAACATTCAGCTAGCAGGCTATACGCTACATCGGCAGGACAGAACGTCTGACTCTGGTAAGACAAGGGGCGGCGGTCTGTGTATATTTGTAAACAACAGCTGGTGCACAAAATCAAATACTAAGGAAGTCTCGAGGTTTTGCTCGCCTGAGGTAGAGTATCTTATGATAAGCTGTAGACCACACTATTTACCAAGAGAGTTTTCATCTATATTTTTCATAGCTGTCTACTTACCACCACAAACCAATGCTGGCATTAAGATTGCACTGAATGAGTTGTACAAGGCCATTAATCAACAGGAAAACGCTCATCCAGATGTAGCGCTCCTAGTAGCCGGTGACTTTAATGCAGGGAAACTTAAATCCGTTCTACCTAATTTCTACCAGCATGTTAAATGTGCAACCAGAGGGGAAAAAACTCTAGACCACCTTTACTCCACACACAGAGACGCATACAAAGCTCTCCCTCGCCCTCCATTTGGCAAATCTGACCATAACTCTATCCTCCTGATTCCTGCTTATAAGCAAAAACTGAAGCAGGAAGCACCAGTGATTCGGTTAATAAAAAAGTGGTCAGATGACGCAGATGCTAAGCTACAGGACTGTTTTGCTAGCACAGACTGGAACATGTTCCGGGATTCATCCGATGGCATTGAGGAGTACACCACATCAGTCAACGGCTTCATCAATAAGTGCATCGATGACGTCGTCCCTACATTGACCGTACGTACCACAACCAGACGATGTGGATTACACGCAACATCCGCACCGAGCTAAAGGCTAAAGCTGCCGCTTTTCAAATCCCGCTATGCCCTCAGACGAACCATCAAACAGGCAAAGCGTCAACACAGGACTAGGGAAACCCAGCCGCGATCTGCCCAGTGACGCGAGCCTACCAGACGGGCTAAATGCCTTTCATGCTCGCTTCGAAGCAAGCAACACAGAAGCATGCATGAGAGCACCAGCTGTTCCGGACGACTGTATGATCCCGCTCTCCATAGCCGATGTGAGCAAGACCTTTAAACAGGTCAACATTCATAAGGCTGCGGGGCCAGATGGATTACCAGGACGTGTACTCAGAGCATGCGCGGACCAACTGGCAAGCGTCTTCACTGACATTTTCAACCTCTCCCTGACTGAATCTGTAATACCTACATGTTTCAAGCAGCGAAGGTAACCTGCCTAAATGACTACCGCCCCGTAGCACTCACGTCGGTAGCCATGAAGGACGTTGAAAGGCTGGTCATGGTTCACATCAACGGCATCATCCCGGAAACCCTAGACCCACTTCAATTCGCATACCGCGCCAACAGCTCCACAGATGACACAATCTCAATCTCCACACTGCCCTTTCCCACCTGGACAAAAGGAACACCTATGTGAGAATGCTATTCATTGACTACAGCTCAGCGTTCAACACCATAGTGCCCACAAAGCTCATCACTAAGCTAAGGACCCCAGGTGGTAAGGGTAGGTAACAACACATCTGCCACGCTGATCCTCAACACGGGGGCCCCTCAGGGGTGCATGCTTAGTCCCCTCCTGTACTCCCTGTTCACCCACGACTGCGTGGCCAAGCATGACTCCAACACCATCATTAAGTTTGCTTACGACTCAACGGTGGTAGGCCTGATCACCGACAACGATGAGACTGACCTCCTCCATATAGGCTGAGACCTGGCAGTGTGGTGCCAGGACAACAACCTCTCCCTGAACGTGAGCAAGACTAAGGAGCTGATCCTGGACTACAGGAAAAGGAGGGCAGAACACGCCCCCATTAACATCGACGAGGCTGTAGTGGAGCGGGTCGAGAGCTTAATGTTCCTTGGTGTCCAGATCACCAACAAACTATCATGGTCCAAACACACCAAGACAGTCGTGAAAAGGGCACGACAAAGCCTATTCCCCCTCAAGAGACTGAAAATATTTGGCATTGGTCCCCAGATCCTCAAAGAATTCTACAGCTGCACCATCGAGAGCATCCTGACCGTTTGCATCACCGCCTGGTATGACAACTGCTCGGCATCCGACCATAAGGTGCTACAGAGGGTAACGCGTACGGCCCAGTACATCACTGGGGCCAAGCTTCCTGCCATCCAGGACCTCTATACCAGGCGGTGTTAAAAAAAATATGTTTTACTCATTTAGCAGACACTCTTATCCAGAGCGACGTACAGTTAGTGAGTGCATACATTTTTGATACTGGCCCCCCCATGGGAATCGAACCCAAAACCCTGGCGTTGCAAGCGCCATGCTCTACCAACTGAGCTACAGAAGACCCTGGCGTATCAGAGGAAGGCCCCCCCAAAAAAGTCAAAGACTCCAGTCACCCAAATCATAGACTGCTACCGCACAGCAAGCGGTACCGGAGCGGCAAGTCTAGGTCCAAAAGGCTCCTTAACAGCTTCTACCCCCAAGCCATAAGACTGTTTTCTCTGCTACCGCACAGCAAGTGGTACCGGAGCGCCAAGTCTAGGTCCAAAAGGCTCCTTAACAGTTTCTACCCCCAAGCCATAAGACTGTTTTCTCTGCTACCGCACAGCAAGCGGTACCGGAGCGGCAGGTCTGGGTCCAAAAGGCTCCTTAACAGCTTCTACCCCCAAGCCATAAGACTGCTGAACAATTAATCAAATGGCCACCTGGACTATTTGCATCCACCCTGACTATTTGCATATTTGCAAATGGCCACCCCTCGCTGTTTATTATCCATGCATAGTCACTTTACCCCTACCTACATGTACAAATTACCTCGACTAACCTGTACCCCCGCACATTGACTCGGTACCGGTACCCCCTGTATATAGCCTCGTTATTGTTATTTTATTGTGTTACTTTTATTTTTTATTTTTTACTTTAGTTTATTCAGTAAATATTTTCTTAACTCTATTTCTTGAACTGTATTGTTGGTTAATGGCCTGTAAGTAAGCATTTTACGGTAAGGTCTACACCTGTTGTATTCAGCGCACGTGACAAATAACATTTTGTTTGATTTGACTGTGAAGAGACACACACTCTACACACTCTACACACACACTCTACACACACACACACACACACATTGCAGTATTGTAGTATTGTACATGTTATATTGTAAACGTGTAATATTACAGTAATAATGTAATCATGTCACATATGATTTTTTTTTATTTTTTTTTCTTCACCTTTATTTAACCAGGTAAGCCAGTTGAGAACAGGTTCTCATTTACAACTGCGACCTGGCCAAGATAAAGCAAAGTAGTGCAATAAAAACAACACAGAGTTACATATGGGGTAAAAAAAAACATAAAGTCAGAAATACAACAGAAAATATATATACAGTGTGTGCAAATGTAGCAAGTTATGGAGGTAAGGCAATAAATAGGCTATAGTGCAGAATAATTACAATAGTATTAACACTGGAATGCTAGATGTGCAAGAGATTATGTGCAAATAGAGATACCGGGGTGCAAAAGAGCAAAATAAATAACAATATAGGGATGAGGTAGTTGGGTGGGCTAATTTCAGATGGGCTGTGTACAGGTGCAGTGATCGGTAAGGTGCTCTGACAACTGATGCTTAAAGTTATTGAGGGAGATAAGAGTCTCCAGCTTCAGAGATTTTTGCAATTTGTTCCAGTCATTGGCAGCAGAGAACTGGAAGGAGTGGCGGCCAAAGGAGGTGTTGGCTTTGGGAATGACCAGAGAGATATACCTGCTGGAGCACAGACTACGGGTGGGTGCTGCTATGGTGACCAATGAGCTAAGATAAGGCGGGGATTTGCCTAGCAGTGATTTATAGATGGCCTGGAGCCAGTGGGTTTGACGACGAACATGTAGTGAGGACCAGCCAACAAGAGCGTACAGGTCACAGTGGTGGGTAGTGTATGGGGCTTTGGAGACAAAACGGATGGCACTGTGATAGACTACATCCAATTTGCTGAGTAGAGTGTTGGAGGCTATTTTGTAAATGACATCGCGAAGTCAAGGATCGGTAGGATAGTCAGTTTTACGAGGGCATGTTTGGCAGCATGAGTGAAGGAGGCTTTGTTGCGAAATAGGAAGCCGATTCTAGATTTAACTTTGGATTGGAGATTCTTTATGTGAGTCTGGAAGTTGAGTTTACAGTCTAACCAGACACCTAGATATTTGTAGTTGTCCACATACTCTAGGTCAGACCCGTCGAGAGTGGTGATTCTAGTCGGGTGGGCGGGTGCTAGCAGCGTTCGATTGAAAAGCATGCATTTAGTTTTACTAGTGTTTAAGAGCAGTTGAAGGCTACTGAAGGATTGTTGTATGGCAATGAAGCTCGTTTGGAGGTTTGTTAACACAGTGTCCAATGAAGGGCCAGATGTATACAAAATGGTGTCGTCTGCGTAGAGGTGGATCTGAGAGTCACCAGCAGCAAGAGCGACATCATTGATATACACGGAGAAAAGTGTCGGCCCAATAATTGAACCCTGTGGCACCCCCATAGAGACTGCCATAGGTCCAGACAACAGGCCCTCCGATTTGACACACTGAACTCTATCTGAGAAGTAGTTGGTGAACCAGGCGAGGCAGTCATTTGAGAAACCAAGGCTATTTAGTCTGCCAATAAGAATGCGGTGGTTGACAGAGTCGAAAGCCTTGGCCAGGTCGATGAAGACGGCTGCACAGTAATGTCTATTATCAATCGCGGTTATAATATCGTTTAGGACCTTGAGCGTGGCTGAAGTGCACCCGTGACCAGCTCGGAAACCGGATTGCATAGCGGAGAAGGTACGGTGGTATTCGAAATGGTCGATGATCTGTTTGTTAACTTGGCTTTCGAATACTTTCGAAAGGCAGGGCAGGATGGATATAGGTCTGTAGCAGTTTGGATCTAGAGTGTCACCCCCTTTGAAGAGGGGGATGACCGCGGCAGCTTTCCAATCTCTGGGGATCTCAGACGTTATGAAAGAGAGGTTGAACAGACTAGTAATAGGGGTTGCGACAATTTCGGCGGCTAGTTTTAGAAAGAAAGGGTCCAGATTGTCTAGCCCAGCTGATTTGTAGGGGTCCAGATTTTGCAGCGCTTTCAAAACATCAGCTGTCTGAATTTGTGTGAAGGAGAAGCGGGGGGGCATGGGCAAGTTGCAGCAGAGGGTGCAGAGTTGGTGGCCGGGTTAGTGGTAGCCAGATGGAAAGCATGGCCAGCTGTAGCAAAATGCTTGTTGAAATTCTCGATTATTGTAGATTTATCGGTGGTGATAGTGTTTCTAGCCTCAGTGCAGTGGGCAGCTGGGAGGAAGTGCTCTTATTCTCCATGGACTTTACAGTGTCCCAAAACTTTTTGGAGTTAGTGCTACAGGATGCAAATTTCTGTTTGAAAAAGTTAGCCTTTGCTTTCCTGACTGCTTGTGTATATTGGTTCCTAACTTCCCTGAAAAGTTGCATATCGCGGGGGCTATTTGATGCTAATGCTGTACGCCACAGGATGTTTTTGTGCTGGTCAAGGGCAGTCAAGTCTGAGGAGAACCAGGGGCCATATCGGTTCTTAGTTCTGTATTTTTGAATGGGGCATGTTTATTTAAGATTGAGAGGAAATTACTTTTAAGGAACAACCAGGCATCCTCTACTGACGGAATGAGATCTATATCCATCCAGGATACCTGGGCCAGGTCAATTAGGGAAGGCCTCCTCGCTAAAGTGTTTTAGGGAGCGTTTGACAGTGATGAGGGGTGGTCGTTTGACCGCGGACCCGTTACGGACGCAGGCAATAAGGCAGTGATCGCTGAGATCCTGGTTGAAGACAGCTGAGGTGTATTTAGAGGGTATGTTAGTCAGGATGATATCTATGAGGGTACCCATGTTTACGGATTTAGGGTTGTACCTGGTAGGTTCGTTGATAATTTGCGTGAGGTTGAGGGCATCTAGCTTGGATTGTAGGATGGCTGGGGTATTAAGCATATCCCAATTTAGGTCACCAAGCAGTACAAACTCTGAGGATAAATGGGGGGCAATCAATTCACATATGGTGTCCAGGGCACAGCTGGGGGCTGAGGGGGGTCTGTAGCAAGCGGCAACAGTGAGAGACTTATTTCTGGAAAGGTGGATTTTTAGAAGTAGAAGCTCAAACTGTTTGGGCACAGACCTGGATAGTATGATGGAGCTCTGCAGGCTATCTCTACAGTAGATTGCAACTCCACCCCCCTTTGGCAGTTCTATCTAGACGGAAAATGTTATAGTTGGGGATGGAAATTTCAGAATTTTTGGTGGCCTTCCTGAGCCAGGATTCAGACACTGCTAGAACATCAGGGTTGGCAGAGTGTGCTAACGCAGTGAATAACTCAAACTTAGGAAGTAGACTTCTGATATTTATGTGCAAGAAACCAAGACTTTTGCGATTACAGAAGTCATCAAATGATAGCGCCTGGGGAGTAGGAGTGATACTGAGGGCTGCAGGGCCTGGGTTAGCCTCTACATCACCAGAGGAACAGAGGAGGACTAGAATAAGGATACGGCTAAAGGCTTTAAGAACTGGTCTTCTAGTGCGTTGGGTACATAGAATAAAGGGGGCAGATTTCCGGGTGTTATAGAAAAGATTCAGGGCATTATGTACAGACAAGGATATGGAAGGATATGAGTAAAGTGGAGGTAAACCTAAGCGTTGGGTAACAATGAAAGAGATAGTATCTCTAGAGGCATCAATTGAGTCGGTCTCTGAGTGTATGGGGGGAGGGACAAAGGAGCTATCTAAGGCAGGTTTAGCTAGGCTGGGGGGTCTACAGTGATATAGTACAATTAGAAATAACCGAAACAACAATAAACTAACCATGTTTGGGCTGAGGCTAAACATAAACAGGATGTAGTACCGTAAAAAGGAACAGTCCAGCAGATATCAGCTGTATAGCTGAGTTATCATAAGGTCCGGTGGTGAAGCACTTGTGAGTAAGAGGCCACGGATAGCGTGTGCTAGCGGGCCAGGGCTAGCAGATGGATGGAATCTTCGTGGTTAACGTCGTAACCACATCAGACGATTTCATCGGCAGACCAGTCGTGTAGGATCGGCGGGGCTTCGTGTCAACACTAGGTGGTCCCGTCCGGTTGACAGAGAGGTAGATAGCCGGGAGATGGGCCTAGCTCAGGATGATTAGCCAGACCACAGCGTCCGTTTTGTTGTAGCCAGCTGGTAGCGATGAATCCGGAGTTAAAGGTCCAGTGATTCAGTGATTCCGGCGGAAAAACTGATATGATCTGGGTCGATAACGCGCTGTGCAGACTGGCCGAATATCCGGTGATCAATGTCCAATGATTAAAATTAATCCCGCGGAAAAAATCCAATGTTTTGGGTGAAACACCGCTAGCTGTGGCTAATAGCAAGTAGCTAGTTCAGTAGCTAGTTCAGTTTAGTGAGTAAGAGGCCACGGATAGCGTGTGCTAGCGGGCCAGGGCTAGCCGATGGATGGAATCTTCGTGGTTAACGTCGTAACCATATCAGACGATTTCGTCGGCAGACCAGTCGTGTAGGATCGGCGGGGCTCCGTGTCAACACTAGGTGGTCCCGTCCGGTTGACAGAGAGGTAGATATCCGGGAGATGGGCCTAGCTCAGGATGATTAGCCAGACCACAGCGTCCGTTTTGTTGTAGCCAGCTGGTAGCGATGAATTCGGAGTTAAAGGTCCAGTGATTCAGTGATTCCGGCGGAAAAACTGATATGTTCTGGGTCGATAACGCGCTGTGCAGACTGGCCGAATATCCGGTGATCAATGTCCAGTGATTAAAATTAATCCCGCGGAAAAAAATCCAATGTTCTGGGTGAAACACCGCTAGCTGTGGCTAATAGCAAGTAGCTAGTTAGCTGGCTAGCTAGTTTCAACTGGAGATTCTAGATTCTAGATAAAGGTAAGTCAAAAATAGAATCCGTTCCACATTGAGTGAGGCGGGTTGCAGGAAAGTATATTTTGTAGAAGGATGAAAAGTCTGATAGGGAAATATGTACGAAAAATACAAAAAAACAGGGTATTTACAGGCTATTTACAGACACACGACAGAAACAGGACTGCACTACTTCGCCATCTTGGAATCAGGATATTCCTGATGATGTGTTGTTTTAGTAATAATGTGTTGTTTTAGTTCTGATGTGTTGTTTTAGTTCTGATGTGTTGTTTTAGTTCTGATGTGTTGTTTTAGTTATAATGTGTTGTTTTAGTTCTGATGTGTTGTTTTAGTTCTGATGTGTTGTTTTAGTTCTGATGTGTTGTTTTAGTTATAATGTGTTGTTTTAGTTCTGATGTGTTGTTTTAGTTCTGATGTGTTGTTTAAGTTCTGATGTGTTGTTTTAGTTCTGATGTGTTGTTTTAGTTATAATGTGTTGTTTTAGTTCTGATATGTTGTTTTAGTTCTGATGTGTTGTTTTAGTTATAATGTGTTGTTTTAGTTCTGATGTGTTGTTTTAGTTATAATGTGTTGTTTTAGTTCTGATGTGTTGTTTTAGTTATAATGTGTTTTTTTAGGTCTGCTGTGTTGTTTTAGTTATAATGTGTTGTTTTAGTTCTGATGTGTTATGGAATTGTTTAATCCTGTTTGGACCTCAGGAAGAGTAGCTGCTGCCTTGGTAACAGGGACAATGGCCATCCTAATAAATACTAAATACACTACAAAGGGAGTAGGGTGCTATTTGGGACACTAATTCTGACCTGTCAGCAAATATGTCTGTATCTTGATATAGGAGACGGAGCAAGTAAACACTTATCAATGAGGGCTAGCTTGCTAGTGTCTGTCTGTCTGTCTGTCTGTCTGTCTGTCTGTCTGTCTGTCTGTCTGTCTGTCTGTCTGTCTGTCTGTCTGTCTGTCTGTCTGTCTGTCTGTCTGTCTGTCTGTCTGTCTGTCTGTCTGTCTGTCTGTCTGTCTGTCTGTCTGTCTGTCTGTCTGTCTGTCTGTCTGTCCTCTGTCCTCTGTCTGTCTGTCTGTCTTGTCTGTCTGTCTGTCTGTCTGTCTGTCTGTCTGTCTGTCTGTCTGTCTGTCTGTCTGTCTGTCCTGTCTGTCTGTCTGTCTCGTCTGTCTGTCTTCGTCTGTCTGTCTGTCTGTCTGTCTGTCTGTCTGTCTGTCTGTCTGTCTGTCTGTCTGTCTGTCTGTCTGTCTGTCTGTCTGTCTGTCTGTCTGTCTGTCCCGTCTGTCTGTCTGTCTGTCTGTCTGTCTGTCTGTCTGTCTGTCTGTCTGTCTGTCTGTCTGTCTGTCTGTCTGTCTGTCTGTCTGTCTGTCTGTCTGTCTGTCTGTCTGTCTGTCTGTGTGTGTGTGTGTGTGTGTGTGTGTGTGTGTGTGTGTGTGTGTGTGTGTGTGTGTGTGTGTGTGTGTGTGTGTGTGTGTGTGTGTGTGTGTGTGTGTGTGTGTGTGTGTGTGTGTGTGTGTGTGTGTGTGTGTGTGTGTGTGTGTGTGTGTGTGTGTGTGTCCCAGTCTCAGGCAGTAATAGTCGTCTCTACGCCCCATTATCCAGTTAACTAATGACAGCGGCTACGTCCCAAATGGCAGCCTACGTCCTATATAGTGTACTTGTTTTGACCAGGGCCCATAGAGTGAAACAGTCTCTACGATACGAGAGGTTAAACCCTGTACTATTTACTCTGCCGTAGAGAAACAAGCCTTGGAATTAGAATATCTAATCACACAATCACCAACTGAGAGCAAAATTATCCCCTGTTCCATTCACTGAGGAGGAGAGAGAGGAGATCTGAGGGGGTCAGTGGCTCAAATGGAATGCTATTCCCTACGTAGTGCACTACTTTTGATCAGAGCCAATAGGAAATAGGGTGCCATTTGGGAGGAAGACCGTGTGTATAGCAGAATATTAAGATGCAGGGTAGAGAGAGGAGAAAATCCTCCTTTTGTTCAGACAGAGTTAAAGATAGCCCGTGGTGTGTGTGTGTGTGTGGGTGTGAGTGCGCCTGCGCCTGTGTGTGTGTGAGGACTGTTAACATAAAGTCAGACACAGCCCTCTGAAGTCTGACGGCCAGATGGGAGCAAGAAGAAAGAACGAGAGAAGGGGAGAGAAGAGAGAGAGAAAGGGAGAGAAGAGAGAGAAGGGTAGAGAAGAGAGAGAGAAGAGAGAGAGAGAGAGAGAGAGAGAGAGAGAGAGAGAGAGAGAGAGAGAGAGAGAGAGAGAGAGAGAGAGAGAGAGAGAGAGAGAGAGAGAGAGAGAGAGAGAGAGAAGAGAGAGAAGGAGAGAGAGAGAGAGAGAGAGAGAGAGAGAGAGAGAGAGAGAGAGAGAGAGAGAGAGAGAGAGAGAAGAGAGAGAAGGAGAGAGTAGGTGTCACGCCCTGGCCTATAGAACTCTAGTTTGGTCAGGGTGTGAATATATTCTAGGTTTTGTATTTCTATGTTTGGCCGGGTGTGGTTCCCAATCAGAGGCAGCTGTCGCTCGTTGTCTCTGATTGGGGATCATACTTAGGCAGACAGTTTTCCTGCCTGCGTTGTGGGATTTTGTTATGTTCATGTTAAGGCTTGTGTGTTAGCCTTTGGACCTTCACGGTTAAGTTTGTTGTTTTGGTTACTGTTTCGTGTGTTTATTAGTTAATAAACATGTTCGCCGTTCACGCTGCACCTTGGTCCGTCCCATTCCTTAACGTATGTGACAGAAGGGGAGAGAAGGGGAGAGAAGAGAGAGTGAAGAGAGAGAACGAGAGAGAAGGGGAGAGAATAGAAAGAGAAAGGGAGAGAAGAGCGAGAGAAGGGGAGAGAAGGAGAGAGAAGGGGAGAGAAGGAGAGAGAAGGGGAGAGAAGGGGAGAGAAGAGAGAGAGAAGGAGAGAGAAGGGGAAAGAAGGGGAGAGAGGAGAGAGAGAAAGGGAGAGAAGAGAGAGAGAGAAGAGAGAGAAGGAGAGAGAATGGGAGAGAAGGGGAGAGAAGAGAGAGAAGGAGAGAGAAGGGGAGAGAAGGGGAGAGAAGAGAGAGCGAGAGATGGGGAGAGAAGAGAGAGAAAGGGAGAGAAGAGAGAGAGAGAAGGGGAGAGAAGGAGAGAGGAGAGAGAGAGAAGGGGAGAGAATAGAGAGTGAATGGGGAGAGAAGGGGAGAAAAGAGAGAGAAGAGAGAGAGAAGGGGAGAGAAGAGAGAGTGAATGGGGAGAGAAGGGGAGAAAATAGAGAGAGAAGGGGAGAGAAGGAGAGAGAAGAAGAGAGAAGAGAGAGAGTAAGGGAGAGAAGGAGAGAGAATAGAGAGAGAAAGGGAGAGAATGGGAGAGAGAGAGAGAGAGGGAGAGAAGAGAGAGAAGGGGATAGAAGGGGAGAAAAGAGAGAGAGGAGGGAGAGAAGTGAGAGAGAAGGGGAGAGAAGAGAGAGAGAAGGGGAGAGAAGAGAGAGAGAAGGGGAGAGAAGAGAGAGATGGGGAGAGAAGAGAGAGAGAGGGAGATAAGGGGAGAGAGATATGGAGAGAAGGGGAGAGAAGGGGAGAGAGGAGAGAGAGAAAGGGAGAGAAGGGGAGAGAAGAGAGAGAAGGGGAGAGAAGAGAGAGAGAGAGAAGGGGAGAGAAGAGAGAGAGAGAGAAGGGGAGAGAAGAGAGAGAGAGAAGGGGAGAGAAGAGAGAGATATGGGGAGAGAAGAAAGAGAGAGAGGGAGATAAGGGGAGAGAAGGAGAGATAGAGCGGGAGAGAAGAGAGAGAGATGGGGAGAGAAGAGAGAGAGAAGGGGAGAGAGGAGAGAGATGGGAAGAGAAGAGAGAGAGAAGGGGAGAGAAGGGGAGAGGAGAGAGAGAAGGGGAGAGAAGGGGAGAAAAGTGAGAGAGAAGTGGAGAGAAGAGAGAGAGATGGGAAGAGGAGAGCGAGAGGGAGAGAAGAGAGAGAGAAGTGGAGAGAAGAGAGAGAGATGGGGAGAGAAGAGAGAGAAGGAGAGAGAGAGAGAGAGAGAGAGAGAGAGAGAGAGAGAGAGAGAGAGAGAGAGAGAGAGAGAGAGAGAGAGAGAGAGAGAGAGAGAGAGAGAGAAGGGGAGAGAAGAGAGAGAGAAGAGAGAGAAGGGGAGAGAGAAGGGGAGAGAAGGGGAGAGAAGAGAGAGAAAGGGAGAGAAGAGAGAGAGGGAAAGGGAGAGAATAGAGAGAGAGATAAGGGGAGAGAAGGAGAGATAGAGCGGGAGAGAAGAGAGAGAAGGGGAGAGAAGAGAGAGATGGGGAGAGAAGAGAGAGAGAAGGGGAGAGAAGGGGAGAGAAGAGAGAGAGATGGGGAGAGAAGGGGAGAGAAGAGAGAGATGGGGAGAGAAGAGAGAGAGAAGGGGAGAGAAGGGGAGAAATGTGAGAGAGAAGGGGAGATTAGAGAGAGAGATGGGAAGAGGAGAGAGAGATGGAGAGAAGAGAGAGAGAAGGGGAGATGAGAGAGATGGGGAGAGAAGAGAGAGAAGGAGAGAAGAGAGAGATGGGGAGAGAAGAGAGAGAAGGAGAGAAAAGAGAGAGAGAGAAGGGGAGAGAAGGAGAGAGAAGGGGAGAGAAGAGAGAGAGATGGGAGAGAAGGAGAGAGAAGGGGAGAGAAGGGGAGAGAAGGAGAGAGAAGGAGAGAGAAGGGGAAAGAAGGGGAGAGAAGGGGTGAGAAGAGAGAGAAAGGGAGAGAAGGGGAGAGAAGAGAGAGAGAGAGAGAGAGAGAAGAGAGAGAGAAGGGGGAGAGAGAAGGGGAGAGAAGAGAGAGAAGGAGAGAGAGAGAGAGAGAAAGAAGAGAGAGAGAGAGAGAGAGAGAGAGAGAGAGAGAGAGAGAGAGAGAGAGAGAAGGGGAGAGAATGTGAGAAAAGTGAGAGAGAAGGGGAGAGAAGAGAGAGAGAAAGGGCGAGAAGAGAGAGAGATGGGGAGAGAAGAGAGAGAGAGAAGAGAGAGAGAAGTGGAGAGAAGGAGAGATAGAGCGGGAGAGAAGAGAGAGAGATGGGGAGAGAAGAGAGAGAGATGGGGAGAGAAGGGGAGAGAAGAGAGAGAGATGGGGAGAGAAGAGAGAGAAGGGGAGAGAAGGCAGAAAAGTGAGAGAGAAGGGAGAGAAGAGAGAGAGATGGGAAGAAGAGAGAGAGATGGGGAGAGAAGAGAGAGAAGGAGAGAAAAGAGAGAGAGAAGGGGAGAGAAGGGGAGAGAAGAGAGAGAGAAGGGGAGAGAAGAGAGAGAGAAAGGGAGAGAAGGAGAGAGAAGGGGAGCGAGAAAGGGAGAGAAGAGAGAGAGAAAGGGAGAGAAGAGAGAGAGATGGGGAGAGAAGAGAGAGAAGGGGAGAGAAGAGAGAGAGAAAGGGAGAGGAGAGAGATGGGGAGAGAATGAGAGAGAGAAGGAGAGAGGGGGAGAGAGGGAGAGAAGGAGAGAGAGAAAGGGAGAGAAGAGAGAGAGATGGGGAGAGAAGAGAGAGCGATGGGGAGAGAAGGAGAGAGAAGGGGAGAGAAGAGAGAGATGGGGAGAGAAGGAGAGAGAAGGGGAGAGAAGAGAGAGAGTTGGGGAGAGAAGAGAGAGAGAAGGAGAGAGAAGGAGAGAGAAGGGGAGAGAGAGGGGGAGAGAAGAGAGAGAGAAAGGGAGAGAAGAGAGAGAGATGGGGAGAGAAGAGAGAGAAGGGGAGAGAAGAGAGAGAGAAAGGGAGAGAAGAGAGAGAGAAGAGAAGAGAGACGGATGCAGCTTAACATGGTGTGTTCAGGTCCAGAGTGGCTTTACAGATAACAGGATTACCAACAACATGGCACAGTTTCCCCATCCCTCCCTCCATCCCTCCATCCCCTCCTGTTCACACACTCATCCTCAATCCCTCCATCCCCAGAACAATCCATCCGTCTGTCCGGCCACACTTATCCTCCTCTCCCACCATCCTTCCACCCCCTCCAGCCTCCACTCCATCCTCCGCCCCGCCCAGGCCCAGAGAAATAGCTCCAATCTGGGTCTGTGATAGACCACGACCAGCCTCCTCTCCTCTCCGCTGGGGAATAACAGACACATGTTGTGAATCTCTCCAGGCTGGGCTGGATGACAGGAAGAGGTTCGATCCTGACTCCACCAAACCAAACCCTTATTTTTTATTTATTTTACCTTTATTTAACTAGGCAAGTCAGTTAAGAACAAATTCTTATTTACAATGACGGCCTACACCGGCCAAACCCGGACGTTGCTGGGCCAATTGTGCGCCGCCCTACAGGACTCCCAATCACGGCCTGGAATCGAAGTGACGCCTCAAGCACTGAGATGCAGTGCCTTAGACTGCTGCACCATATACAACACAACACAACACTACAGCCGGACCCTGGAAGAAGAGAAAACCCTGAACCGTTTAAAGAGATTAGCTGTAGCCTGCCAAGACTTCTGAGAAGTACAATCATTTGTTTTGGTACTGTCCATATGTAGCTTTTTTTGGTTGCAGGTTCAGGAATGGCTAAAGAATTGCAACATTTACCTGGAGCTAACTCTGCAAATAGCACCGCTGGGTGATTTAAAAAGTCATAGTCAATCGATCAATAATATAATAATACTCTTAGCAAAAATGTTCATCTTTAATTTACAATATGTATTTTATATGAGAATAGAAAGGTTCAGAACTTTTGTGAAACATCAGAGCACAGTTGAAAATTATATGGCAAAAAGAAATCAAAACTGGATGGTGTTCAGAAATAGATGGGAGGGGTTGAGTGGAGCTGAAGGATGGGCCTAAAAACAATCAAAAGATAACTATTGTAAAATACATTGTGTCCGTAAAATGTATATAGTATGTATAGGCTGGAAGTAGAAGCCTAAGTGTTGTTGTCCATTAGTTTTACTCCAATTAGGGGAGGGGTGGTAGGGTTAGGGGAAAATAATAAAGGAAAATATATATTTTTTAAACATATATTTTATATATATATATTTACAAAGAAAATATGGGGGATTGGACATGATGTAGACACTTACATTGATGGAAGCAACAATCTATCTGCAATATTAAACCTGATCTCCCCCCCCCCCCAAAAAAAAAGATAATCCATCCACCTGACAGGTGTGGCATATCAAGAAGCTGATTAAACAGCATGATCATTACACAGGTGCACCTTGTGCTGGGGACAATGAAAGGCCACTCTAAAATGTGCAGTTTTGTCACTACCCAATGCCACAGATGTCTCAAGTTTTGAGGCAGTGTGCAATTGGCATGCTGACTGCAGGAATGTCCACCAGAGCTCTTGCCAGAATATTGAATGTTCATTTCTTGACCACAAGCCGCCTCCGATGTCATTTTAGAAAATTTGGCAGTACGTCCAACTGGCCTCACAACCGCAGACCACCTGTAACCACGCCAGCCCAGGACCTCCACATCCGGGTTGTTCTGAGACCAGCCACCCGGACAGCTGATGAAACTGTGGGTTTGCACAACCAAATAATTTCCTCACAAACTGTCAGAAACCGTCTCAGGGAAGCTCATCTGTGTACTCTTCGTCCTCACCAGGGTCTTGACCTGACTGCAGTTTGGCGTCGTAACCGACTTCAGTGGGCAAATGCTCACCTTCGATAGCCACTGGCACGCTGGAGAAGTGTGCTCTTCACGGATGAATCCCGGTTTCAACTGTACCGTGCAGATGGCAGACATGGCCTCGTGTTGGCAAGCAGTTTGCTGATGTCAACGTTGTGAACAGAGTGCCCCATGGTGGCGTTGGGGTTATGGAATGGGCAGGCATACGCTACGGACAACGAACACAATTGCATTTTATTCCGTGACGGAATCCTGAGGCCCATTGTCGTGCCATTCATCCGCCGCCATCACCTCATGTTTCAGCATGATAATGCACGGCCCCATGTCGCAAGGATCTGTACACAATTCCTGGAAGCTGAAAATGTCCCTGTTCTTCCATTGCCTGCAAACTCACCAGACACGTCACCCAATGAGCATGTTTGGGATGCTCTGGATCGACGTGTATGACAGCATGTTCCAGTTCCCGCCAATATCCAGCAACTTCGCACAGCTATTGAAGAGGAGTGGGACAACATTCCGCAGGTCACAAGCAACAGCCTAATTAACTATGTGAAGGAGATGTGTTGCGCTGCATGAGGCAAATGGTGGTCACACCAGATAATGACTGGTTTTCTGATCCACGCCTATACTTAAAAAAAAAGGTATCTGTGACCAACAGATGCTTACCTGTAGTCCCAGTCATGTGAAATCCATAGATTAGGGCCTAATGAATTTATTTCAATTGACTGATTTCCTTATATGAACTGTATCTTTGAAATTGTTGCATGTTGTTTTGATATTTTTGTTTGGTGTATATTAAGTCATTTTTAGTCCAAAATATGCTTAATCTGTGTCCAAGACAGAGGGTCATGCAGATCTATCTCTCTATACTATCTACCTTATGGTTTTAAGCTTTCCCTCCATGCCCTTCAAGACAGTTGCATTGGTACGCAGTGCTTGACTTGGACTGAAATAGGTTCCGGTACTCATTTTGCGTACCAGTAATGTTTATATTTAGGTGCAGGAGCGCCACAATACTTTTTTGAGCTCATTTTCTATAAGAGATGCAGGAACTCAAGCAGTAGAACAGTTGAGGTGCCGGTCCTCGGCTCCGGGGAGCTGCTGTCCAAGTCAAGCCCCTGTTGGTAAGGACAGTGCATTACTGTACAGTGCCCAGAAACAGCACTAACTCTGTGACACCATAGTACATCTCACCTTCTCTTTATTAGAGACGTTAACGGCATAAGCATTAAGCTCTAATCGACACAGCTTCCTTTTATAGTTACAGACTAGTTACAGACAGTGTGTAATTCTAAAGTAGTGCACTATGTAGGGAGTAGGGTGTTATTTGGGATGAAGACAGTCTTTTAAAACACATGATAATGGAACCACATTTTTTACGATCTGGGGGGCGTAAGAAAAGCCCTGAAACAATTAGCAGTGGAAACATGCATATTGATGAAAAGCATGACTTGTCTAGTTCTGAAATACATACAATGCTGCAGAGTACGAAGGAGAAATTCATTGAAACATTTCCTCACCATTTGAGCTCATATGTAGATTGCATCCCAAATGACACCCTATTCCAGAACCCTGGTGAAAGGTAGTGCACTAGTGAACAGGGTGCCAATTGGGATGTAATCTACATATGTTATCTGGTGACTGCCATGTCTGTTGAACTAACTATTGAATGGTGAAGGTTGTTGGAGATAAAGACAGAGGAGAATTGGCTTTCTCTCTATTATTATGAGAAATAATTCAGAATCAGACGATTTAATCGTTTTTAATTCTGGTGAGTTTAAAATGACTTGTAGTAGCCATTAAATTCCCTGAGCCTCATTTGAGCTCAAATGGTGAGGAAATGTTTCAATGAATTTCTCCTTCGTACTCTGCAGCATTATATTTATTTCAGAACTACACAAGTCATGCTTTTCATCAATATGCATGTTTCCACTGCTAATTGTTTCAGGGCTTTTCTTACGCCCCCAGATCGTAAAAAATGTGGTTCCATTATCATGTGTTTTAAAAGACTGTCTTCATCCCAAATAACACCCTACTCCCTACATAGTGCACTACTTTAGAATTACACACTGTCTGTAACTAGTCTGTAACTATAAAAGGAAGCTGTGTCGATTAGAGCTTTGTGCTTATGCCGTTAACGTCTCTAATAAAGAGAAGGTGAGATGTACTATGGTGTCACAGAGTTAGTGCTGTTTCTGGGCACTGTACAGTAATGCACTGTCCTTACCAACAGGGGCTTGA
The DNA here is from genome assembly GCF_020615455.1 of Coregonus clupeaformis. Taxonomy (NCBI): domain Eukaryota; kingdom Metazoa; phylum Chordata; class Actinopteri; order Salmoniformes; family Salmonidae; genus Coregonus; species Coregonus clupeaformis. The sequence continues at coordinate 693,493 of NW_025533459.1, read as the reverse complement.
CTTGGACAGCAGCTCCCCGGAGCCGAGGACCGGCACCTCAACTGTTCTACTGCTTGAGTTCCTGCATCTCTTATAGAAAATGAGCTCAAAAAGTATTGTGGCGCTCCTGCACCTAAATATAAACATTACTGGTACGCAAAATGAGTACCGGAACCTATTTCAGTCCAAGTCAAGCACTGCGTACCAATGAAACTGTCTTGAAGGGCATGGAGGGAAAGCTTAAAACCATAAGGTAGATAGTATAGAGAGAGAGATCTGCATGACCCTCTGTCTTGGACACAGATTAAGCATATTTTGGACTAAAAAGGACTTAATATACACCAAACAAAAATATCAAAACAACATGCAACAATTTCAAAGATACAGTTCATATAAGGAAATCAGTCAATTGAAATGAATTCATTAGGCCCTAATCTATGGATTTCACATGGGACTACTACTGGGACTACAGTTGGGACACAAGCCATGGTCAAATAGTTTATAAGTGAGACTGACAGTCTGTGGTGTATCAAGCATCTGTAGGCATCTACAGTACATGTACAGTGCCAGTCAAAAGTTTGGACACACCTTCTCATTCAAAGGATTTTCTTTATTTTTACTATTTTCTACATTGTAGAATACTAGTGAAGACATCAAAACTATGAAATAACACATAGAATCATGTAGTAACCAAAAAAGTGTTAAACAAATCAAAATATATTTTATATTTGAGATTCTTCAAATAGCCACCCTTTGCCTTAATGACAGCTTTGCACACTCTTGGCATTTTCTCAACCAGGTTCACCTGGAATGCTTTTCCAATAGTCTTGAAGGAGTTCCCACATATGCTTAGCACTTCTTGGCTGCTTTTCCTTCACTCTGCGGTCCAACTCATCCCAAACCATCTCAATTGGGTTGAGGTCGGGTGACTGTGGAGGCCAGGTCATCTGATGCAGCACTCAATCACTCTCCTTCTTGGTCAAATAGCCCTTACACAGCCTAGTGGTGTGTTGGGTCATCGTCCTGTTGAAAAACAATTGATAGTCCCACTAAGCGCAAACCAGATGGGATGGCGTATCGCTGCAGAATGCTGTGGTAGCCATGCTGTTTAAGTGTGCCTTGAATTCTACATAAATCACAGACAGTGTCACCAGCAAAGCACCCCCACAACATAACACCTCCTCCTCCATGCTTCACGCAGTCTCATTTATTTGGGCTGCAATTTCTGAGGCTGGTAACTCTAATGAACTTATCCTCTGCAGCAGAGGTAACTCTGGGTCTTCCTTTCCTGCGGCAGTCCTCATGAGAGCCAGTTTCATCATAGCGCTTGATGGTTTTTTGTGACTGCACTTGAAGAAACTTTCAAAGTTCTTGAAATTTTCCAGATTGACTGACCTTTATGTCTTAAAGTAATGATGGACTGTCATTTCTCTTTGTTTATTTGAGCTGTTCTTGCCATAATATGGACTCGGTCTTTTACCAAATATGGCTATCTTCTGTATACCCCCCCTACCTTATCACAACACAACTGATTGGCTCAAACGCATTAAGGAAAGAAATTCCACAAATGAACTTTTAAGAAGGCACACCTGTTATTTGAAATGCATTTCAGGTGACTACCTCATGAAGCTGGTTGAGAGAATGCCAAGAGTGTGCAAAGCTGTCATCAAGGCAAATGGTGGCTACTTTGAAGAATCTCAAATATAAAATATATATACTTTTTTGGTTACTACATGATTCCATATGTGTTATTTCATAGTTTTGATGTCTTCACTATTATTCTGCAATGAGTAGGTGTGTCCAAACTTTTGACTGGTACTGTGTGTAAATACAAAGTACCTATTATTTTACAGGCAGCTATGTATGACAAGAATAATAAAGATTTACGGTGGGTGTGCAGTACAAACTATAAATGTTTATTTCACTGTGTCAGTCTTAGGTCATCCTTTGCATGAAGTTTCACAGATGCACAATTGATGATGTAATTACATGTAACCACAGTACACTAGCAACTGGTTTAAAATATAATAACTAATTCGGCCAATCGATTTTTTTGTTTTTTTGGTACTTTTTCTCCCCAATTGGTAGTTACAGTCATCGCTGCAACTCCACCACCGTCTCCCTCAGGTTAATAACCACCGTCTCCCTCAGGTTAATAACCACCGTCTCCCTCAGGTTAATAACCACCGTCTCCCTCAGGTTAATAACCACCGTCTCCCTCAGGTTAATAACCACCGTCTCCCTCAGGTTAATAACCACCGTCTCCCTCAGGTTAATAACCACCGTCTCCCTCAGGTTAATAACCACCGTCTCCCTCAGGTTAATAACCACCGTCTCCCTCAGGTTAATAACCACCGTCTCCCTCAGGTTAATAACCACCGTCTCCCTCAGGTTAATAACCACCGTCTCCCTCAGGTTAATAACCACCGTCTCCCTCAGAGGAGCTAGTGTAAAGGACGTCACGCTGCTTGCTTAGAGAGTACCACTTCCTCTTGATTTGTCTCACACCAAGGTTTGACTCAGGACCTCTGCGTTGCTAGCACAAGTGCCCGCTCTCCTGAAGCATCTTACCAGTCAGACATCCTCATGTTCTACTGTAGCACACAGAGAGAGGACACACACACACACACCACACGCACACGCAGCACCGTTTCTCCACACACTCGACCAAACGTGTTACACGTCATCCGGTGTGCAGCGAGCCAGTCAGCTAACCGCCAGCCCTGGCGAGGTCCGATAGAGCATGACGGACACATTAAATATTAACTTAATTGGTCTCGATAGGGGCTGTCTGGCTAACATATGGCTGGATCACATATGCAGAGCAACACAGGGAAATGTCATCGCCCCCCCAAGAGACACAGCACATTCAGTATCACACACTCTGCATCAAAGACAATAGCAGTCCTTACTGGGAGATGAGAGACACTGTGTGTTTGTGGGAAAGATTCTGCTGGCTGACACACAGGCCCTGTTGGTGTGTGTGTGTGTGTGTGTGTGTGTGTGTGTGTGTGTGTGTGTGTGTGTGTGTGTGTGTGCGCGTGCGTGAGTGTGTGTGTGTGCGTGCGTGTGCAGCTCAGTTGGTAGAGCATGGCGCTTGCAACGCCAGGGTTGTGGGTTCGTTTTCCCACGGGGGGGGGGCCAGTATGAAAATGTATGCACTCACTAACTGTAAGTCGCTCTTGATAAGAGCATCTGCTAAAATGTAAAATGTAAAATGTCTGTGTGCGGCAGCAGCTCTCTGCCAGACGCAGGCCTGTCGACTGAGACTGACTGACAGCCAAGAGACAAGAGGCATCAGAGAGAGAACAGAACAGAACAGAACACTATAGTACCTCTGGGCTAGACACACACCTGTACAGACGCACGCTCACCCCCCCCCCTCCCTAAGGTCTGTGTGTGTGTGCGGTGTGCGTGCATGCGGCTAATTTTGTCCTGATGGTGGTTTCGCTCAACTGCCACGCGCCAAGAGGTTCCCCATCTCTCTCTTCCCTGCCATTTCTCTCTCTCTCTCTCTCTCTCTCTCTCTCTCTCTCTCTCTCTCTCTCTCTCTCTCTCTCTCGCTCTCTCTCTCTGTCTTGCTCTCTGTCTCTCAGTCTCTCTCTCTCTCAGTCTCTCTCTCTCTCGCTCTCTCTCTCTCTCTCTCTCTCTCTCTCTCTCTCTCTTCCTCCTTTCCCTTCCCTTCCCTCACTCTATACAGAGAGGGATAATCAGGCAGTAATGCCAGCCTCCCTCCCTCGGGGACTGCCTCTGAGTAGCCTGTTAAGATTTAATTTGCATGCTTAATTAGTAAATTAAAAGGAGAGCCTCTCTCTCAGCTCTCTGCCAGCCCCCGCCTGTGATCCCTCTCTCCTGTCCTTAACTCCCCCTCTCCCTCCTCTCCCTCTGTCACCCCTCCAGCCAGAAGTGGTGATTTCCACTCCAGTCCACTTCAGCCTGGTGGAGTGACTGACCTGTTCTCAGAGGGGGGTGCTGGTGTCTGTGGAGGGCTGTGGAACTCTACCTGTGAACAGGGGAGGACGGAAGTGTAGCTCAGCTGGTAGAGCATGGCGCTTGCAACGTCAGGGTTGTGGGTTCGATTCCCACGGGGGAGCAGTATAAAAAAAAAAATGATGCACTCACTAACTGTAAGTCGCTCTGGATAAGAGCGTCTGCTAAATGACTAACATGTCAAATGTAACTACTGTAATTACTGTAACTAGTGTAACTAGTGTAACTAGTGTAACTACTGTAACTAGTATAATTACTGTAACCTCCCGTCCTTGCCTCCTGCTTCCCTCCATCCCTCTTTCCCTCACTCCATCCCTCCCTGCTTCCCTCCATCCCTCTTTCCCTCACTCCATCCCTCCCTGCCTCCCTCCCTCCCTGCCTCCCTCACTCCATCCCTCCCTGCCTCCCTCCATCCCTGTCACAAGCCGGGCTAGAACTCCGGTCTCAAATGTGTAGAGCTGGGGGTACTACCCCTTAGCCACAGAGGAGATGTTGTAGGACCCAAATGAAACACCCCAGGCAATACTCCAGGTAAGTAGATTTAATGTTCCAAAACAGGAGGCAAAACAAAACAACTCCCCGAGGGGAGAAAAACAAACTAAAGATAACTTCGAATAACTTACTAGGACTGATACGGTGGGACAAAGCAGGAGACACATAGACAGGACGCAATAACCAAGTGAGAAACAAGGGGAAAACACACAGCTAAAATACTCAAGGGGAAACAAGGCACAGGTGACATAGATAAGCTAATTAGGACACATGAGGAAAAACTAAGGCAAAGGGGGAACACAGCTGACCTCTAGAGGCCAGGGAGACAAACAGGGGAAGCAGGAAGCTGACAGGACCCCCTCCTCTAGGAACGACTCCTGACGTTCCTTCCAGAACACCCTGGCCCCAGGGTGCGAAAATCTCGGATCAACCCTGGGTCCAGGATGTCCCTGGCCGGAACCCAGGAGCGCTCCTCTGGCCCGTAGCCCTCCCAGTCCACCAGATACTGCCGAGAGTTCTGGACCCTCCGGGAGTCCAGTATCCGGCGGACTGTGTAGGCTGGCTGGCCGTCTATGATCCTGGGAGGTGGCGGGGGTCTGTGTGGGGGGCAAAAGGAGAAGACAAGACAGGTTTAAGGAGTGAAACATGGAAAGTGGGGTTAACTCTAAGGGAGCGAGGCAGAACTAAACGATACGACACAGGGTTAACCTTTCTAGAAATGCGGAAAGGGCCGATGTATCTCTGGGAAAGCTTCTTGGATTCGACCCGGAGGGGCAAGTTCTTAGTGGCCAACCAAACTCTCTGACCAGCTCGGAAACTAGGGGCCGCCCGGCGGTGGCGATTAGCCTGACTTTGGTATCTCTGGGAGGTCCGAAGGAGGGTACACCTGGCCTTCTTCCAGGTCCGCCTACAGCGTTGGACAAAGCGCTGGGCCGAGGGAACACCAACTTGCGCCTCTTCCTCTGGAAACAAAGGAGGGTTGTAACCGAACTGGCATTCGAAGGGGGACAATCCGGTGGCTGAGGACTGGAGGGTGTTGTGGGCATATTCAGCCCAAATGATATAGGTGGCCCAAGACGTGGGATTACTGGCCGCCATACACCGCAGGGTGGTCTCCAGATCCTGATTAATCCGTTCCGTTTGGCCATTAGACTCTGGATGGAATCCTGACGATAGGCTGGCTGTGGCCCCAATAAGCCTGCAGAAGGCCCCCCAAAACCGGGACGAGAATTGGGGACCTCGGTCAGAGACCACGTCCAGGGGAATGCCAAATATCCGGAAGACATGGTTCATGAGGAGCTCCGCAGTCTCCTTAGCCGAGGGCAGCTTGGGCAGGGGAATAAACCGGGCAGCCTTAGAGAAACGGTCTACCACCACAAGGATGACGGTGTTGCCCTGGGATAGAGGAAGTCCCGTAACAAAGTCCAGAGAAAGGTGTGACCATGGCCTTCGAGGAACAGGTAAGGGATGGAGCAGTCCCTGGGGTCGCTGGCGTGTCGACTTTCCCTGGTTGCACACAGGGCAGGCCTCAACATAGACCTGCACGTCCTTCTTGATGGACGGCCACCAAAACCGCCGTCGGAGGAACTCCAGTGTGCGAGCACTGCCAGGATGGCATGTCAAGGGCGACTCATGACCCCACTGCAAGACGCGGGCCCGAACCGAGAGAGGAACGTACAGGCGACCGGCAGGACCACCGCCTGGATCGGGCTCATGGGCAAGAGCTTCTCGTACCCCTCTTTCTAGTTCCCACTGAAGAGGTGCGACGATCCTAGACCTCGGAATAATCGATGCCAAGGGCTTCTCTTGTACCTCGGGAGAATAGACTCGAGACAGAGCATCCGGCTTGACGTTCTTGGTGCCAGGTCGGTAAGTCAGGATGAACTGGAATCGATTAAAGAAAAGGGACCATCGTGCTTGCCGAGGGTTCATCCGCTTAGCCTGTTGGAGATATTCCAGGTTCTTGTGGTCTGTGAGAACCTGGAAAGGGTGCTGAGCCCCCTCAAGCCAATGGCGCCACTCTTCCAAGGCCAGTTTAACCGCAAGCAACTCTAGATCCCCCACGTGGTAGTTGCGCTCGGCCTCAGACAGGCGGCGAGACATGAAGGCACAAGGGTGTAATCTCCCATCCGCACCCCTCTGTGACAGGACGGCTCCCACCCCCACCTCTGAGGCGTCCACCTCCACCACGAAAGGTCTCTCTGGGTCAGGGGTCACCAGAATCGGAGCAGAAGTGAAGCGGCGCTTGAGATCCTCGAAGGCCCCTGCTGCTTCCGGACCCCAGTGAATCTTGGTCCCTCCTCCCTTGGTAAGCGTCGTCAAGGGGGCTACCACCGAGCTGAAATTCTTGATGAACTTCCGATAGAAGTTAGAAAAGCCAATGAACCGTTGAACCTCCTTGACCGTGGCAGGTGTGGGCCAATCGTGGACCGCCTTGACCTTCTTGGGATCCATCTCTAGGTGCCCGGGAGTGACAATAAACCCGAGAAACTGAGTCTGAGAAACATGAAATTCACACTTCTCAGGCTTAACGTAGAGGTGATTGTCAAGGAGCCTCTGGAGAACCCGGCTAACATGCCCCTCATGCTCCTTCAGTGACCTCGAGAAGATGAGGATATCGTCCAGGTACACGAAGACGAACAGATTAAGCATATCCCGGAGAACATCATTAATCAGGGCTTGGAATACTGCGGGGGCATTGGTGAGCCCGAACGGCATCACCCGATATTCATAGTGTCCCGTGGGCGTGTTGAACGCCGTCTTCCATTCGTCTCCTGGCCGGATCCGCACGAGATGGTAAGCATTGCGGAGATCCAGCTTAGTAAAAATGGAAGCCCCTTGAAGCAGCTCAAAAGCAGTGGCCATGAGAGGAAGAGGGTATCGATTCCGAACCGTGATCTTGTTGAGTCCCCGGTAATCAATACAAGGCCTCAGACCCCCGTCTTTCTTTTCAACAAAAAGAAGCCCGCCCCAGCCGGGGAAGTAGAGGCATAGATGAGGCCGGCTGCCAAGGACTCCTTAATGTAGGTGTCCATAGCTGCGTGCTCGGGGAGGACAAGGAAAAGATCCGACCTCTAGGAGGGCAGCACCCAGGAGTAGATCAATGGCACAGTCATAAGTGCGATGAGGCGGTAAGGCAGTAGCCCGGGCCTTGCTGAACACTGCTTTGAACCGATGGTAAACACTGGGGACTCGGGAGACGTCAACAGACTCTTGAAACTGGGTACTAGGGGCTGAGGAACTCTGAAGCATGCAGGTGAGTTGGCAAGTGGGACCCCAGCTAAGAATGGTGCCAGTAGGCCAGTCGATCTGGGGATTATGTCTGCATAGCCAAGGGTGACCCAGGATAATAGGATACTCGGGAGAGTCAATGAGATAGAAGGTCTCCTCCTGCTGGTGTTGAGAGATGGTAAGTCGCAGGGACTGAGTCGCCTCAGTAACTTTTCCTGGTTCCAGAGGTCTGCCATCTAAGGCTGTAACTGCCTGGGGTTGAGGAAGTAGTTGGGTAGGGATCTTAAGTTCCTTAGCCAAGGTTACATCCATAAAATCACCTGCGGCACCGGAATCGATCATAGCCTGGACCCGATGCTGGTGGCCCTCCCAGGACAGAGTGGCTGGAATAGCTAGGACCGCGTTAGTAGGAGGAGCTCTAATTTTCCCCATCACAACCCTCCTGTAGCTGGGCGGGGACAGGCGTTTCCCCAAAGCTCGGGGCAAGTGGAGCGGAAGTGGCCGGCAACCCCGCAGTAGAGGCACCGACGCTCCCTCATGCGACGTTCCCTTTCGTTGGAAGAAAGCCTGGAACGGCCTAACTGCATGCTCTCCGGGGAATCCTGGGGCAGTTCAGGAGCCGGGGCAGCTCTGAATGACGGAGTCCAAACAGGAGAAACAGAGCTGCTCAGAGGAACTTGGGACTGAGACACCTGACGGCGAGCCGTTCTCCGCTCTCTTAGACGATTGTCCAGGCGGATGGCCAAGGCTATGAGGGACTCGAGATCTTCAGCTGGTTCACGGGTGGCTAACTCATCTTGAAGGGGCTCAGATAACCCTCCCTGAAAGCAGACCCTCAGCACTTCATCATTCCATCCGCTCCTTGCTGCTATGGTTCGGAACTCAATGGCAAAATCTGCCGTGCTTCGGGGGCCCTGACGGAGAGACAGTAGGCGCTTGGAAGCCTCCCGCCCACTGACAGGATGATCGAACACCCGCTTGAACTCTTCTACAAATGCAGCGTGGGAGTCACAACAGGCCTCCTGGGACTGCCACACCGCAGAGGCCCAGGCGAGCGCCTTGTCTGAAAGAAGGGTAATGAGGTAGGCAATCTTGGAACGGTCTGTGGGAAAACTTGAGGGTTGGAGCTCGAAGGTGAGGGAGCATTGGGTGAGGAAACCCTGACAAGAGCTTGGATCCCCAGAAAAGGGCTTGGGAGGTGGTAGTCGGGCTCCGCCAACCGAGAAGGCCTGTCGTCACTGGGAGGTGACCGGGGGAAGGGGGAGAACCAAGGAGGCGTTCAAAGAGCTGGTGAAGGGAACTCATCATTTCGGCCAGGAGTTGAGAATGTCTAGCCATCAGCTCCTCTTGTCGGCTGAGAACGGCTTCATGGCGCTGGAAAGAAGCCTCATGTCGAATGATCACCGCCAACAGGTCCTGGGAACTGAGTGTTTCTGGGTCCATGATTGACTTGGTTATTCTGTCACAAGCCGGGCTAGAACTCCGGTCTCAAATGTGTAGAGCTGGGGGTACTACCCCTTAGCCACAGAGGAGATGTTGTAGGACCCAAATGAAACACCCCAGGCAATACTCCAGGTAAGTAGATTTAATGTTCCAAAACAGGAGGCAAAACAAAACAACTCCCCGAGGGGAGAAAAAACAAACTAAAGATAACTTCGAATAACTTACTAGGACTGATACGGTGGGACAAAGCAGGAGACACATAGACAGGACGCAATAACCAAGTGAGAAACAAGGGGAAAACACACAGCTAAAATACTCAAGGGGAAACAAGGCACAGGTGACATAGATAAGCTAATTAGGACACATGAGGAAAAACTAAGGCAAAGGGGAACACAGCTGACCTCTAGAGGCCAGGAGACAAACAGGGGAAGCAGGAAGCTGACAATCCCTGCCTCCCTCACTCCATCCCTCCCTGCCTCCCTCCATCCCTGCCTCCCTCACTCCATCCCTCCCTGCCTCCCTCCATCCCTGCCTCCCTCCCTCCCTGCCTCCATCCCTGCCTCCCTCCCTCCCTGCCTCTCTCACTCCCTCCCTCCGTCGAGCCAACAGTAGAGGACATGCTTCAGAAAGCGCCTGGCTGACATTCCTGTGGGACTCCGTTATGAGATCATATGAGATGAGTTGTAATATTCAGAGATATTAAAGAAGAAATGTGATGGTTAAAGAGATGCCAGTTTACAAATGACAAATACTGGAGATTACATCTCTGGGAGATTAATCTGTTTTATGGCAGTAAATCATAACCTAATTCTCTATGGCATCCTATGTTCTCTGTGACATTCCCTAACAGAAGACCAGTAAAAAACATTGTTCTTACCAGCACAGTTCCAGCAAATATGGTGGCTGCAATACCGGGCCAGTGCAGCTCAGCCTGGCTCAGTAGGGTGAAAATGGTATAGTTTGTTGCAGTGTGAGCCAGTGTTGGTATGACCTTGTGTGTTCTGTGTTGGATGAAGAGGAAGCTAGTCTCCTACTATACTATACTGTTCTGAGAGAGAGAGAGAGAGAGAGAGAGAGAGAGAGAGAGAGAGAGAGAGAGAGAGAGAGAGAGAGAGAGAGAGAGAGAGAGAGAGAGAGAGAGAGAGAGAGAGAGAGAGAGAGAGAGAGAGAGAGAGAGATAGAGACAGAAAGACAGAGACAGAGAGACAGAACGACAGAGAGACAGAGAGAGAGAGAGAGAGAGAGAGAGAGAGAGAGAGAGAGAGAGAGAGAGACAGAGAGAGAGACAGAGAGAGAGACAGAGAGAGAGACAGAGAGACAGAGAGACAGAAAGACAGAGAGACAGAGAGACAGAGAGAGAGACAGAGAAAGAGAGAGAGAGAGAGAGAGAGAGAGAGACAGAGAGACAGAGAGAGAGACAGAGAGACAGAGAGAGAGAGAGAGAGAGAGAGAGAGAGAGAGACTGTATTCTACTATACACAGCCAGCCATTTTCTTAGTGAGAGAACATTACATCTGAGCTTGTTTTGTCCTGCATCAATAGTGTTGTTTTATCCTGCATCAATAATGTTGTTTTGCACTGCAACAATAGTGTGGTTTCCCCTGCTTCAATAGTGTTGTTTTATCTTCATCAATAGTGTTGTTTTATCCTGCATGAATAGTGTTGTTTTATCCTGCATCAATAGTGTGGTTTATCCTGCATCAATAGTGTTGTTTTATCCTGCAGCAATAGTGTTGTTTTATCCTAAATCAATAGTGTTGTTTTATCCTGCATCAATAGTGTTGTTTTATCTTCATCAATAGTGTTGTTTTATCCTGCATCAAAAGTGTAGTTTAATCCTGCATCAATAGTGTTGTTTTATCCTGCATCAATAGTGTTGTTTTATCCTGCATCAATAGTGTTGTTTCACCCTGCAGCAATAGTGTTGTTTTATCCTGCAGCAATAGTGTTGTTTTATCCTGCATCAATAGTGTTGTTTTATCTTCATCAATAGTGTTGTTTTATCCTGCATCAATAGTGTTGTTTTATAATGCATCAATAGTGTTGTTTTATCCTGCATCTATAGTGTTGTTCTATCCTGCATCAATAGTGTTGTTTTATCCTGCATGAATAGTGTTGTTTTATCCTGCATCAATAGTGTTGTTTTATCCTGCATCAATAGTGTTGTTTTATCCTGCATCAATAGTGTGTTGTTTTATCCTGCATCAATAGTGTTGTTTTATCCTGCATCAATAGTGTTGTTTTATCCTGCATCAATAGTGTTGTTTTACCCTGCATCAATAGTGTTGTTTTATCCTGCATCAATAGTGTTGCTTTATCCTGCAGCAATAGTGTTGTTTTATCCTGTTTTTGCTGCAAACTTGAGTGCAAATCTGCGCTGGTCAGGGATGGAACCAGGGACTGGAACAATCTGTGCCATCTCCTCAGCTCGCATGAGAAGTCACATGACCACCTAGACAGTTTCCAAAGGTGGAAGGAGCAGGAGATCAGGCTGGTGTCCAAGCAAACTATCGATGCCCAAGCCCAACGGGCTATTGACAGAGAGACTCTCCACTGGCAGCAGGTGCTGCAGAGGCTCATAGCCCTGATACGCGTAATGGCCACCCAGAACATTGCGTTACGTGGGACCACCGATAGGCTGAACGAGCCAAATAATGGGAACTTTCTGAAGTTTGTGGAAATGCTGGGTATCTTTGATGGACTCATGAAGGAGCATGTAAGGAGAGTACAGTCCAAAGAAACACATGTGCACTACCTCGGTAAAATAATCCAGAACTAAATAATTTACATGCTGGCACAAGAGATCCAGCAGACAGTGTAAAGTGATCTAAAAGCAGCCAAATATTTTTCTATAATTTTGGACTGCACACCAGACAAGAGCAAAACAGAGCAGATGACCATGGTTGTGTGTTAGTCCCCTGTAGCTCAGTTGGTAGAGCATGGCGCTTGCAACTCCAGGGTTGTGGGTTAGTTTCCCATGGGGGCCAGTATGAAAATGTATGCACTCACTAAATGTAAGTCGCTCTGGATAAGAGCATCTGCTAAATGTAAAAAATGTAATCCTGCATCAATAGTGTTGTTTTATACTGCATCTATTTCTACTTCAACGAGTCGGCTGCACAGGACATACTGCTCACCCCAGACCATGCCCTAACCCCCGGACCACGCCCTAACCCCCGGACCACGCCCTAACCCCCGGACCACGCCCTAACCCCCGGACCACGCCCTAACTCCCGGACCACGCCCCTAACCCCCGGACCACGCCCTAACCCCCGGACCACGCCCCTAACCCCCGGACCACGCCCCTAACCCCGGACCACGCCCTAACTCCCGGACCACGCCCTAACCCCCGGACCACGCCCTAACTCCCGGACCACGCCCTAACTCCCGGACCACGCCCTAACCCCCGGACCACGCCTAAACCCCGGACCACGCCCTAAACCCCCGGACCACGCCCCTAACCCCCGGACCACGCCCTAACCCCCGGACCACGCCCTAACCCCCGGACCACGCCCTAACCCCCGGACCACGCCCTAACCCCGGACCACGCCTAACCCCGGACCACGCCCTAACTCCCGGACCACGCCCCTAACCCCCGGACCACGCCCTAACTCCCGGACCACGCCCTAAACCCCGGACCACGCCCTAACCCCCGGACCACGCCCTAAACCCCGGACCACGCCCTAACCCCCGGACCACGCCCTAACTCCCGGACCACGCCCTAAACCCCGGACCACGCCCTAACCCCGGACCACGCCCTAAACCCCGGACCACGCCCCTAACCCCCGGACCACGCCCTAACCCCGGACCACGCCCCTAACTCCCGGACCACGCCCTAACCCCGGACCACGCCCTAACCCCCGGACCACGCCCTAACCCCCGGACCACGCCCTAACTCCCGGACCACGCCCTAACCCCCGGACCACGCCCTAACTCCCGGACCACGCCCTAACCCCCGGACCACGCCCTAACCCCCGGACCACGCCCTAAACCCCGGACCACGCCCTAACTCCCGGACCACGCCCTAACCCCGGACCACGCCCTAACCCCGGACCACGCCCTAACCCCCGGACCACGCCCTAACCCCCGGACCACGCCCTAACTCCCGGACCACGCCCTAACCCCCGGACCACGCCCTAACCCCCGGACCACGCCCTAAGAAAAAGAGACAGTGATATAGAGGCCGACGTGCCTGATGAAACTACGGTGGAGAGTAAATAAACCCCCTCTACCCCTACCTGCAACTACAGTGGAGAGTAAATAAACCCCCTCTACCCCTACCTGTTCTATTGATATAGAGGCCGACGTGCCTGATGAAACTACAGTGGAGAGTAAATAAACCCCTACCTGTTCAGTGGAGAGTAAATAAACCCCCTCTACCCCTACCTGTTCAGTGGAGAGTAAATAAACCCCCTCTACCCCTACCTGTTCAGTGGAGAGTAAATAAACCCCCTCTACCCCTACCTGTTCAGTGGAGAGTAAATAAACCCCCTCTACCCCTACCTGTTCAGTGGAGAGTAAATAAACCCCCTCTACCCCTACCTGTTCAGTGGAGAGTAAATAAACCCCCTCTACCAGTGGAGAGTAAATAAACCCCCTCTACCAGTGGAGAGTAAATAAACCCCTACCTGTTCAGTGGAGAGTAAATAAACCCCCTCTACCAGTGGAGAGTAAATAAACCCCCTCTACCCCTACCTGCAACTACAGTGGAGAGTAAATAAACCCCTACCTGTTCAGTGGAGAGTAAATAAACCCCCTCTACCAGTGGAGAGTAAATAAACCCCTACCTGTTCAGTGGAGAGTAAATAAACCCCCTCTACCAGTGGAGAGTAAATAAACCCCCTCTACCAGTGGAGAGTAAATAAACCCCTACCTGTTCAGTGGAGAGTAAATAAACCCCCTCTACCCCTACCTGCAACTACAGTGGAGAGTAAATAAACCCCTACCTGTTCAGTGGAGAGTAAATAAACCCCCTCTACCAGTGGAGGGTAAATAAACCCCTACCTGTTCAGTGGAGAGTAAATAAACCCCCTCTACCAGTGGAGAGTAAATAAACCCCCTCTACCAGTGGAGAGTAAATAAACCCCTACCTGTTCAGTGGAGAGTAAATAAACCCCCTCTACCCCTACCTGCAACTACATTGGAGAGTAAATAAACCCCCTCTACCCCTACCTGCAACTACAGTGGAGAGTAAATAAACCCCTACCTGTTCAGTGGAGAGTAAATAAACCCCCTCTACCCCTACCTGTTCAGTGGAGAGTAAATAAACCCCTACCTGTTCTACAGTGGAGAGTAAATGAACCCCCTCTACCCCTACCTGTTCAGTGGAGAGTAAATGAACCCCCTCTACCCCTACCTGTTCAGTGGAGAGTAAATGAACCCCCTCTACCCCTACCTGTTCAGTGGAGAGTAAATGAACCCCCTCTACCCCTACCTGTTCAGTGGAGAGTAAATAAACCCCTACCTGTTCTACAGTGGAGAGTAAATGAACCCCCTCTACCCCTACCTGTTCAGTGGAGAGTAAATGAACCCCCCTCTACCCCTACCTGTTCAGTGGAGAGTAAATAAACCCCTACCTGTTCAGTGGAGAGTAAATAAACCCCTACCTGTTCTACAGTGGAGAGTAAATAAACCCCTACCTGTTCAGTGGAGAGTAAATAAACCCCTACCTGTTCAGTGGAGAGTAAATAAACCCCCTCTACCCCTACCTGTTCAGTGGAGAGTAAATAAACCCCTACCTGTTCTACAGTGGAGAGTAAATGAACCCCCTCTACCCCTACCTGTTCAGTGGAGAGTAAATAAACCCCTACCTGTTCTACAGTGGAGAGTAAATGAACCCCCTCTACCCCTACCTGTTCAGTGGAGAGTAAATGAACCCCCTCTACCCCTACCTGTTCAGTGGAGAGTAAATAAACCCCTACCTGTTCAGTGGAGAGTAAATAAACCCCTACCTGTTCTACAGTGGAGAGTAAATAAACCCCTACCTGTTCAGTGGAGAGTAAATAAACCCCTACCTGTTCAGTGGAGAGTAAATAAACCCCCTCTACCCCTACCTGTTCAGTGGAGAGTAAATAAACCCCTACCTGTTCTACAGTGGAGAGTAAATGAACCCCCTCTACCCCTACCTGTTCAGTGGAGAGTAAATAAACCCCTACCTGTTCTACAGTGGAGAGTAAATGAACCCCCTCTACCCCTACCTGTTCAGTGGAGAGTAAATAAACCCCTACCTGTTCAGTGGAGAGTAAATAAACCCCTACCTGTTCTACAGTGGAGAGTAAATAAACCCCTACCTGTTCAGTGGAGAGTAAATAAACCCCCTACCTGTTCAGTGGAGAGTAAATAAACCCCCCTCTACCCCTACCTGTTCAGTGGAGAGTAAATAAACCCCTACCTGTTCTACAGTGGAGAGTAAATGAACCCCCTCTACCCCTACCTGTTCAGTGGAGAGTAAATAAACCCCTACCTGTTCTACAGTGGAGAGTAAATGAACCCCCTCTACCCCTACCTGTTCAGTGGAGAGTAAATAAACCCCTACCTGTTCAGTGGAGAGTAAATAAACCCCCTCTACCCCTACCTGTTCAGTGGAGAGTAAATAAACCCCTACCTGTTCTACAGTGGAGAGTAAATGAACCCCCTCTACCCCTACCTGTTCAGTGGAGAGTAAATAAACCCCTACCTGTTCTACAGTGGAGAGTAAATAAACCCCCTCTACCAGTGGAGAGTAAATAAACCCCCTCTACCCCTACCTGTTCAGTGGAGAGTAAATAAACCCCCTCTACCAGTGGAGAGTAAATAAACCCCCTCTACCAGTGGAGAGTAAATAAACCCCCTCTACCCCTACCTGTAGTACCTGTTCTGTTGGCGAACGTACAAATCACTGGAGAACAAACTGGACGAGCTCCGTTGGAGACTATCCTATCAACAGGACCTGAAGAACCGTAATATCCTATTAGAGACTATCCTATCAACGGGACCTGAAGAACTGTAATATCCTATTAGAGACTATCCTATCAACAGGACCTGAAGAACCGTAATATCCTATTAGAGACTATCCTATCAACAGGACCTGAAGAACCGTAATATCCTATTAGAGACTATCCTATCAACAGGACCTGAAGAACCGTAATATCCTATTAGAGACTATCCTATCAACAGGACCTGAAGAACCGTAATATCCTATTAGAGACTATCCTATCAACAGGACCTGAAGAACCGTAATATCCTATTAGAGACTATCCTATCAACAGGACCTGAAGAACTGTAATATCCTATTAGAGACTATCCTATCAACAGGACCTGAAGAACTGTAATATCCTATTAGAGACTATCCTATCAACAGGACCTGAAGAACTGTAATATCCTATTAGAGACTATCCTATCAACAGGACCTGAAGAACCGTAATATCCTATTAGAGACTATCCTATCAACAGGACCTGAAGAACTGTAATATCCTATTAGAGACTATTCCATCAACAGGACCTGAAGAACTGTAATATCCTATTAGAGACTATCCTATCAACGGGACCTGAAGAACTGTAATATCCTATTAGAGACTATCCTATCAACGGGACCTGAAGAACTGTAATATCCTATTAGAGACTATCCTATCAACAGGACCTGAAGAACTGTAATATCCTATTAGAGACTATCCTATCAACAGGACCTGAAGAACCGTAATATCCTATTAGAGACTATCCTATCAACAGGACCTGAAGAACTGTAATATCCTATTAGAGACTATCCTATCAACAGGACCTGAAGAACTGTAATATCCTATTAGAGACTATCCTATCAACGGGACCTGAAGAACTGTAATATCCTATTAGAGACTATCCTATCAACAGGACCTGAAGAACTGTAATATCCTATTAGAGACTATCCTATCAACAGGACCTGAAGAACTGTAATATCCTATTAGAGACTATCCTATCAACGGGACCTGAAGAACTGTAATATCCTATTAGAGACTATCCTATCAACAGGACCTGAAGAACTGTAATATCCTATTAGAGACTATCCTATCAACAGGACCTGAAGAACTGTAATATCCTATTAGAGACTATCCTATCAACGGGACCTGAAGAACTGTAATATCCTATTAGAGACTATCCTATCAACAGGACCTGAAGAACTGTAATATCCTATTAGAGACTATCCTATCAACAGGACCTGAAGAACTGTAATATCCTATTAGAGACTATCCTATCAACAGGACCTGAAGAACTGTAATATCCTATTAGAGACTATCCTATCAACAGGACCTGAAGAACTGTAATATCCTATTAGAGACTATCCTATCAACGGGACCTGAAGAACTGTAATATCCTATTAGAGACTATCCTATCAACGGGACCTGAAGAACTGTAATATCCTATTAGAGACTATCCTATCAACAGGACCTGAAGAACTGTAATATCCTATTAGAGACTATCCTATCAACAGGACCTGAAGAACTGTAATATCCTATTAGAGACTATCCTATCAACGGGACCTGAAGAACTGTAATATCCTATTAGAGACTATCCTATCAACAGGACCTGAAGAACTGTAATATCCTATTAGAGACTATCCTATCAACAGGACCTGAAGAACTGTAATATCCTATTAGAGACTATCCTATCAACGGGACCTGAAGAACTGTAATATCTTATGTTTCTCTGAAACAAGGACATGGGTAATACGCATCTAGCTGGTTTCTCTATGCAACGGCAGGACATCTCTAATGTTAAGGAAGTCTCGTGGTTCTGCTCGCCTGAGGTAGAGTACCTCATGATAAGCTGTAGACCCACTATCTACCAAGAGAGTTTTAATCTATATTTTTCGTAGCTGTCTATTTACCACCACACACCGATGCTGGCACTAAGACCACACTCAACGAGCTGTATCGGGCCATAAGCAAACAAGAAAATGCTCACCCAGAGGCGGCACTCCTAGTGGCCGGTGATTTTAATGCAGACAAACTGAAATCGGTCTTACCCAATTTCTACAAGCATATCAACTGTGCAACAAGAGGCAAAAAAACTCTAGATCACCTTTACTCCACACAAAGAGATGGATTACATTTGGCAAAGCAGACATAACTCTATCCTCCTGATTCCTGTTTACATGCAAAAACTCAAACAGGAAGTACCACTGACACGATCAATACGGAAGTGGTCCGATGAAGCGGATGCTAAGCTACAGGACTGTATTGCTAGTACAGACTGGAATATGTTCAGGGATTCATCCGATAACATTGAGAAGTTTACCACATCAGTCACCGGCTTCATTAATAAGTGCATCAACAAAGTTGTCCCCATAGTGACCGTACGTACATATCCCAACCAGAAGCCATGGATTACAGGCAACATCCACACTGCGCTAAAGGCTAGAGCTGCTGCTTTCAAGGAGCAGGACACTAATCCGGACACTTATAAGAAATCCTGCTGCGCCCTCAAATAGGCAAAGCGTCAATACAGGACTATGATTGAATCATGCTACACCGGCTCTGATGCTCATCGGATGGGGCAGGGCTTGCCAACTAAAGGGAAACCCAGCCGCGGTCTGCCCAGTAACTCGAGCCTACCAGACGGGCTAAATGCCTTTTATGCTCGCTTCGAAGCAAGCAACACTGAAGCATGCATGAGAGCACCAGCTGTTCCGGGCAACTGTGTGATCACGCTCTCCGTAGCCGATGTAAGACCTTTAAGCAGGTTAACATACCAGGATGTATACTCAGAGCATGCGCTGACCGGCTGGCAAGTGTCTTCACTGACATTTTCAACCTCTCCCCTCCTTTCCTCCACGCTCCTCCACTCTCTCCCCTCCTCCCCCGCTCCTCTCCTCTCCCCTCCTCCTCTCCTCTCTCCACTCCTCTCCTCCTCTCCTTTCTCCTATCTCCCTGTCTCCCCCATTAGCCTCTCCGTCTCTCTCCTCTTCCCATTCCTGTGGTAAGCCACAGCCTCTTTAGGGAGTTGTCGTTTTTACAGGGTCCTGCTGTTTGGTAATCTAGACATCAGACAATTCTATCAGTCGTTACACATTATTTAGCAGATACATTAACCACTTGTGGCAGACCAGGGGTTTTGATCAATATGTTTACACAGATCAGACACAAGTGTGATACCTCAGTTTCAAGGTGTTTATTTACAACAATAAAGAAAAATAAAAGAAACTGGTCTCCTCCAGGAGACCTCTTCCGGGTTACCGCCTTCTGGGCTCCGGGGAACGCCGTCTCCTCTGGGGTAGAACACCGAGCCCCTTGGTTCTATCAGACCGTGAGGACATCTATCCGGTAGCAACCTCTCACTACCTCCAACCCTCCCCTGTGCTGCCCTCCTGGCAGCTGTATGAGCCCCGTCTGGCTGGTGAGCAATCAGCCCCTTGATTACTCACCAGCCTCAATCAGCCCCAATTAGTCCTGGCCGGAGGACCCGTCGATACCTTGCACGTCCAGCAGACGGAGCCACCGCCGCGTGATGTAGACTCGACGAGTCTCCCCCTGGTGGCTTGTTCGCGGTATGCCACACCACTCAGAACACATAACGCCTCCCTATTCCGTACAGTTTCAGTTAAAAGTTTTACAACACCTACTCATTCAAGTTTTTTTTTTTTTTTTTTACTATTTTCTACATTGTAGAATAATAGTGAATACATCAAAACTATGAAATACACATATGGAATCATGTAGTAACCCAAAAAGTGCTAAACAAATAAAAATATATTTTATATTTGAGATTCTTCAAATAGCCACCCTTTGCCTTGATGACAGCTTTGCACACTCTTGGCATTCTCTCAACCAGCTTCACATGTAATGCTTTTCCAACAGTCTTGAAGGAGTTCCCACATATGCTTAGCACTTGCTGGCTGCTTTTCCTTCACTATGCCATCCGACTCATCCCAAACCATCTCAATTGGGTTGAGGTCGGGGGATTGTGGATACCAGGTCATCTGATGCAGCACTCCATCACTCTCCTTCTTGGTAAAATAGCCCTTACACAGCCTGGAGGTGTGTTGGGTCATTGTCCTGTTGAAAAACAAATGGTTATTCCACTAAGCCCAAACCAGATGGGATGGTGAATCGCTGCAGAATGTTGTGGGAGCCATGCTGGTTAAGTGTGCCTTGAATTCTAAATAAATCACAGACAGTGTCACCAGCAAAGCACCCCCACACCATAACACCTCCTCCTCCATGCTTCACGGTGGGAACTACACATGCGGCGATCATCCGTTCACCCACACCGTGTCTCACAAACACACAGCGGTTGGAACCAAAAATCTCCAATTTGGACTCCAGACCAAAGGACAAATTTCCACCTGTCTAATGTCCATTGCTCGTGTTTCTTGGACCAAGCAGGTCTCTTCTTCTTATTGGTGTCCTTTAGTAGTGGTTTCTTTGCAGCAATTCCACCATGAAGACCTGATGCACACAGTCCCCTCTGAACAGTTGATGTTGAGATGTGTCTGTGACTTGAACTCTGTGAAGCATTTATTTGACTGCAATTTCTGAGGCTGGAAACTCTAATGAACTTATCCTCTGCAGCAGAGGTAACTCCGGGTCTTCCATTCCTGTGGCGGTCCTCATAAGAGCCAGTTTCATCATAGCGCTTGATGGTTTTTGCGACTGCACTTGAAGAAACTGTCAAAGTTCTTGAAATGTTCCGTATTGACTGACCTTTATGTCTTAAGGTCGTTTCTCTTTGCTTATTTGAGCTGTTCTTGCCATAATATGGACTTGGTCTTTTACCAAATAGAGCCATCTTCTGTATACCCCCCTCTACCTTGTCACAAAACAACTGATTGTCTCAAACGCATTAAGAAGGAAAGAAATTCCACAAATTAACTTTTAGAAGGCACACCTGTTAATTGAAATGCATTCCAGGTGACTACCTCATGAAGCTGGTTGAGAGAATGCCAAGAGTGTGCAAAGCTGTCATCAAGGCAAAGGGTGGCTATTTGAAGAATCTCAAATATAAAATATGTTTAACACTTTTTTGGTTACTACATGATTCCATATGTGTTATTTCATAGTTTTGATGTCTTCACTGTTATTCTACAATGTAGAAAATTGTAAAACTAAAGAAAAACCCATGAATGAGTAGGTGTGTCCAAACCTTTGACTGGTGGTATATATAGTACACTGTCACGATTCAGACAGACGACCAGAGGACCACAATTGCGTCACACCAGAAAGTTTATTAAACTTAAGGGAAAAGGGAAGTAGGGAGTGAATGAAGGCTCCAGGGGTAACAGGGATCCCGTCCAATGCGCTGGGTCTGTGCCCCCCCAGTGGCAGCGATGCGTCCTATGAAGCCGGTGGTGGGTGGTCCAGAAGTCCTGGGGGGAGACACAGACACAACAGGGCGGAATGAAACCAGGCAGCAGTACAGTTCAAGGGAAATCCAAAATACGTAGTAGCAAGGCAGAAGGCTGGTCAGAGTTACCGGGATTGAAGAGTAGTCAGGAGTCGTAATGGCAGAAGCAGGTCTGGATCTCCTGAGGCAGAAGAGTATCCAAAAAACAGGCAGGTCCGGGGGTCACAAAACCAGGGTGAGCCAGAAGCGCGAGCAAACAGGTTCCGGGTGTGAGCTTTGCAGACGATCTGACACCGGAGAGCTGAAAGACAGGGCCTTAAATACTGGGAGAGGTTAGTGGGTAATGCAGCGCAGCTGGCAGAGTAATTAGAGCCGAGCAGAGCAGGGACAGGTGGAGCTAGTTAGGCTGAGTAGAGAGAGGGAGGTGAGCAGAGTGGAAGATAGTGGAAACCAATTAAGGTGGTAACCCGGTGGAGTGAGAGGGCTCATGACAGAACCCCCCAAGGGACGGCCCCAGAAGTCCCAAGAGCAACACCACGCCGGGCGGGAGGAGGGGAGCCGGAGGAGGGCTAGAACTCCTCCGAACGGTCCGAGTGAACGTCCTCATCCTCGGAGGAAGCCGGAGGGCCGTGGTCGGGGAGATGGGACAGGTCCCGAGACAGGATCAGGCACAGGACAGGAAGCCGAGCGGGCCGGACGGTTAGGGACCCCTCTGGGGCGGCCCCCTACGGATTGCAGGTTGATCAGGATGCCGTTGGTGGAAAGCGGTGATGAGAGTCCTATCCACAATCCGACTAGCTGGCACCCAGGTCCTTTCCTCAGGTCCATAGCCCTCCCAGTCAATGAGGTACTGGAGACCCCTACCCCTCCGTCTGGACCGAAGCAGGCGGCGGACGGTGTAAACCAGACCACCATCGACGAGCCGTGGAGGAGGAGGACCAGGCGCAGCAGGGACCAGCGGACTCTCATGGATGGGCTTAATCTTAGACACATGGAAAGTGGGGTGCACCCTCAGGGAATTAGGCAGTTGGAGCCGGACAGCAGTTGGGCTAATCACTCTTATGATAGGGAATGGGCCAATGAACCGAGGTGCCAGCTTCTGCGACTCCACCCTGAGTGGCAGGTTCTTCGATGACAACCACACCCTTTGACCAACATGGTAGGTGGGAGCAGGAATTCTCCGACGGTTGGCCCCGGTAGTGTAGCTGGCAACGGACCTGAGGAGTGTGGCTCGGGCTTGTGACCAGGTGCGGCGACATCGACAGGCAAAAGCAAGTGCAGATGGGCAAGTAACCTCCTCCTCCTGGCTGGCAAATAGAGGAGGCTGGTATCCATAAACACATTGGAAAGGGGACATACCGATGGCAGAGCAGGTCAGAGAATTGTGTGCGTACTCCACCCATGTCAATTGCTGCGACCAGGAGTGGGGGTTGCGTGAAGTCATGCATCGCAGTGCCTTCTCGAGCTCCTGATTAGCCCGCTCTGACTGCCCATTGGATTGGGGATGGAATCCGGAAGTCAGACTGACTGTGGCTCCCAGCAGGTGACAGAACTCCTTCCAAAAAGCGGAGGAGAATTGTGGACCACGGTCAGAAACAACATCCCTTGGCAGTCCGTGGATCCGGAAGACGTGTTCCAGGACCACCTGGGCGGTCTCCTTGGCGGTTGGGAGCTTGGGGAGGGGAATGAAGTGTGCCATCTTGCTGAAACGGTCAACGATGGTGAGAATGACGGTCATGCCACTTGAAGGGGGCAGCCCCGTGACAAAGTCAAGGGCGATGTGAGACCAGGGACGTCTGGGCACAGGCAGGGGCTGCAGCAATCCGGCTGGGGGCTGGCAGGACGACTTGTGTTGGTTGCAGATGGGGCAGGCTTGGACGAATTCCCGTACATCCTTCCTCAGAGAGGGCCACCAGAACCTCTGGGCGAGCAGGTTGTAAGTGCGGGTGGAGCCAGGGTGACAAGCTAGGCGGGAGTCATGTCCCCACTGAATGACCTGGGACCTCAGGTCTTCGGGGACAAAAAGGCGGTCAGCTGGGCAAGTGCTGGGACCTGGCTGGTTACGGAGAGCCTCCAGCACCTGTTCCTCAACAGCCCAGGTCAGAGCTGCAACGATGCAGGGACTTGGCAGAATCGACACAGGGTCCTTGGAGGGGGTGTCATCCTTCTGGAATTGACGGGAGAGGGCGTCTGGCTTGGTGTTGCGTGATCCAGGCCGGTATGACAGAGTGAAATTAAACCTGGTGAAGAACAGGGCCCAGCGGGACTGCCTGGAGTTCAACCGTTTGGCCGTGCGGATGTACTCCAAGTTCTTATGATCGGTCCAAACGAGAAATGGAATGGTGGACCCCTCCAGCCAGTGACGCCACTCCTCCAAGGCAAGCTTCACAGCCAGCAGCTCACGGTTCCCTATGTCGTAATTGCACTCAGAGGGGGACAACCGACGTGAGAAAAAGGCACAGGGATGGAGCTTCCTATCCTCCGCAGCCCACTGAGAAATCACAGCACCAACTCCCACATCCGAGGCGTCCACCTCCACAATGAATTGCCGGTCCACATCAGGCATCTGGAGGATGGGAGCGGAGGTGAACCTCACCTTGAGGGTACTGAAGGCTTTGTCGGCTGCTGGGGTCCAGGTGAAGGGTTGCTTGGTGCTGGTTAGAGCAGTGAGAGGGGCAGCAACGGTACTGTAGTTCCGGATAAACTTCCTATAGAAGTTAGCAAACCCCAGAAACTGTTGCAGCTTCTTTCTGTTCTCCGGAACTGGCCATGAAGTGACTGCTGATACTTTGGCAGGATCCATTTGGATACTTCCTTCTGCCACTATGTACCCCAGGAAGGCCACTGTCTTGACGTGAAACTCACATTTCTCTGCCTTGGCGTAGAGGGAATTCTCCAGAAGACGATGAAGGACTTGCTGGACATGGCGGGTGTGTTCAGACAGGTTTCTGGAGTAAATTAAGATGTCATCCAGGTAAACGAAGACAGACTTGTTTAACATGTCCCGCAGTACATCATTCACTAGAGCCTGGAACACAGCAGGAGCATTGGTGAGGCCAAAAGGCATAACCAGATACTCGTAGTGGCCTGTTGGTGTATTGAATGCGGTTTTCCATTCATCTCCCTCCCGGATCCGCACTAGGTGGTAAGCGTTTCTGAGATCCAACTTGGTAAAAACAGTGGCTCCCTGGAGCAACTCAAAAGCAGAGGTGAGCAGAGGCAGAGGGTAACGGTTTTTCACTGTGATGTCGTTGAGTCCCCTGTAGTCGATGCAGGGGCGAAGAGATCCGTCCTTCTTCCCCACAAAGAAGAAGCCAGCACCAGCAGGAGATGAAGATGAACGGATTAATCCTGCGGACAGAGAGCCATTGATGTAGTCCTCCATGGACTTTCTTTCAGGAGCAGACAACGAATAAAGACGACCCCTTGGAGGAGCTGTTCCAGGGAGGAGGTCGATGGCACAGTCGTACGGTCGGTGAGGGGGCAGAGATGTGGCTCTTGCTTTGTTAAACACCTCTCTGAGACCATGGTAGCATTCTGGGACATTGGAGAGGTCAGGAGCGGAGTTAGTAGGTACTGGCCGAGGGGTAGTGCGGCAGCAAGCAGGCAGGTTCGGTGGCAGTCCTCTCCCCACTCCCTGATCACCCCGGTCACCCAGTCGAGCTGAGGGTTGTGCCGGGCGGAGCCATGGGTAACCCAGGATGAGGGGTTGGCCTGGAGAGGGGAGCAGGTGAAACTGGATAGTTTCTTGATGGTTTCCGGACAGACCCATCGAGACCGGGGCCGTGACATGAGTGACCGATCCGAGTAAGTGTCCGTCCAGTGCCCGGGCAGGAATAGGAGGTGTCAAACGGAGGTTCTCCAGTCCCAGTTGGCGTGCCAGCTTGATGTCCATTATGTTGGCTTCGGCGCCAGAATCCACCAGAGCAGCCAGGGTGTGAGTTGAGTCAGAGAGGCGGAGGTGAACTTGCAGCAGGGGTTTGCGGTCGGAGGACTGGATGGTCATTGAACTCAACCGGACTCCCCCTACGCCCGGTGAGCTTCGGCCCTTTAAAGGGCAGGTTACCACACGATGTCCATCACCTCCACAATAGAGGCAGAGGTTTGAGGTGGAGCGGCGCTGGCGCTCTGCAGGAGTGAGGGAGGCTCGCCCAATCTCCATAGGCTCAGACTGATCAAGCTGACCTGGGTGAGTGGCAGTAGATGACAGGAGCCCAGTCGGATCTCTCCGAATGCCGGTAGTAGGTGGACCTTGGCGCCCCCTCTCACGACGACGGGTCTGTATCCTTCTGTCGATCCTGACAGTCAGTGCGATGGCTTCATCAAGAGTGGAAGGCAGTTCATGGGAGACCAACTCGTCCTTGATATAGTCAGCCAAACTATGGAAGAACGCGTCCTACCAACGATGGTGTGTTCCAAGAACTTCGTCTAGCCAGGGTTCGGAAGTCGATGGAATGGTCTGCGACAGTACGTCTGCCTTGTCGAATACTGAACAGTTCACGAGACGCCTCTGCGGTGGGTGAATCCAGGTCAAACACCTTCAGCATCTCCTCAGCAAACAGGT